>NC_091560.1:35496816-35499316 GCF_042767895.1 Penaeus vannamei
CTTCAGCTTTTATTCATTTTAGATTTTTTAACATTCATTAAAGTTTTAAGGTCTCGTTTTTACTTAGTTTTCATTTTAAGTTGTAGGGGAAGCATTTTTACATACAGTGTCTATTCGTTCATTTTAGTTATTGTATTTTATTTTCTTGTGATTTCTATTTTATACTTTTGGTTTTATTTTTGCTCATTTTTATGCACAGTTTTAACTTATTTAGTACAAGAATATATTTTGTAAAAGTGTATGGCCTCCAACGTCACCGGGGCATTGAAAAAAACAAATAATAAACAGTACGAGTCGAGACGTCAACGAATGTGTTTCGTTACCCTCCGAAGCTTTAAACCACCGGCAGTGTCGCCATAATTGTGGAACACAGAGACGATCACGGAAGATAATAAGTTAAGTACTGAGATCCTGATATTCTTGCATAGGAGCTGGACGTGATCTTAAGAACATTTTTATTGAATAATTAGAACATCCTTTTATTTATTTATTTATTTTTAAATGAACTTGGCTGGTTTTTCTCTTTGTTTTATTCGTAACTTCTAACTTTTCAAAGTAGGAAGTCTGAGTGATCTTTTAGTTTTAGTTTTCCTGTTTCGGTGTCACCAGACTCGGGTTTTATACTGTCGTATTTTTTTCCTTTTAGGTTTAAGGGGTTTTAAGCCAGACTTGCTGGTTTTGTCTTTGTTTTATGGTAAGGCCTTCAGCCAGGCTCTCCACTCTGGAAGTCTTTTCTTTTAGTTTTTGCATACGACAGTCAGTAATTTTAGGTGCCTTTAGCACATTCTTTTACTTTTGTATTTTTCTTAGATTACTTTTTAGTATGTATTTTACCATATGGTTAGGCTGAACGTCAGAAAGTGGTATTCACACTGGAACACCCCTATTCATGATTCAGTCTCCCCCCACGCTACCACTTAAGGGGATTGAATTGACAGGGGTTAACCAGGTCTATTTGCGCTTGTATCCCCCGCCAGCATCAAGGGAGGGCAGAATTCCAAGAGTGCCTTGATGAACTGCGACGGGACCCCTGGGTTAGACGGATCACACTACACCGTAGTGATCACTAGTAACCGTATTATCGACACACCACCGAATTCTCTCCACCATTGTTGCAGTGGCAAAGGTGAGGTCTAGGACCCCTCCCTTCACATGCGTTGGTTCTTTGGTGTTGAGAAGAGCGATCTCAGGGAATGTCTCAAGCACTTCCGCTATGTGAATGCCTGCCGCGTTCGGCCTTTTGCGGGGATTCAGCATGGCTATGTGTGCATTTTATAGGGCCCCCAGGTAGCTGAATCTCAACAGCAAGAGATTCAACACCATCTCCACAGTGCGGCGGGTTGGCTATTAAGGAGCACGGGATAGCTTCTTTTACCAGGGTCATCAGGCCTCTAGCACCATCCAAGTTTGGAGTGGTGAAGGCATGATATCCTGAGAAGCACACGGATTCCATGGTTAGTGTCTCCTGGAGCATGACGACGTCAATGCTCCTTGCTCGCACAACTGACTGGAGAAAGTTCTTGCTTTTATAGCTACAGATATTCCACTGCAGAATGCTTAGATTGTGTGCCATGATGGTTACTCAGAGTCACTTGCTTCAGCTTCAGATGCCCTAGTGCTGGTGGCATCAGATGAATACAGATCTTCGTTGATTGAGGATTGTACAACTTTCTCTAAGTCAGACACTCCGGTTAAGGCTCTACCAAGGGGTGTAGAGCCTTGGTTGGAAGTGCCACCTCGGGTCAGAGGACGAGACTTTGGCTGTACCGACTCGGCCTGCAGTGGAGGCTTCTGCTGCACAGTTTCAGCCTGTCCTGACAGACTAGCTGGGGTTTCACGTAATGCTTCTCCCGAAGCTAGCCTGCCATCCAAGGATTTAGGGAGGGGAGCGCTGCTCGTTATCGGTTTGGAGGCTTCTAGCTTCCTTCCCTTCAGAGCTGCCACAGTTTGGGTCAGAGCCGTCATTGCGACCTACACTGCTTTCTCCACCTCCTCACTGGTCCTCCCCAAGGCTGTTGCTACTGCAGAAACTACAGCACTCAACAGGAGAGTCATATCTTTCTCGTCAAAGAAAAGATTATCATCTACTGGGGGGACCATTGCTGTGGACTTTGAACCTTTTTCCCTTTGGTTCTTTATTGTGGTTTTGCCACTAGCAAGCTTGGAGAATTCCTCTCTGTTAGAGGTATCCAATTTTCGCTGTGGGGGCGACTCCTTCCTCTTAGGAGGTCGGGGAGTCTTTTCTTTTTTATTTTGTTTTTTGGATTGGCCCCAGACGTAGGTGCCTGGGGGCGCAGGGACAAAGTCAGGACGCTTTTTGGCTAGCTCCTGCTTTTTAATAACTGCCTGTTTCCTGACAGAGCAAGCCAGGCTCCAGGTATGATGCTTTTTGGCACAGTTTGGACACTGTTGTGTCCTTCTGGCCATCTTTGTGTGCCTTGATACACACTTCGGTTTCGTGTGCCTCGCTGCATACACCACATTTGGCTTTGGCCTTGCA
>NC_091560.1:35504316-35506816 GCF_042767895.1 Penaeus vannamei
AAGGAAGGCGACGACGACGAGGAGCGGAGGAGGAAAAGAGGATTAAGGAAAAGATAATAATGAGTAGAAAAAAATAAAGAATAAAAAGAAAGAGAATGGGTAGAGTGATTTTTACTTATTTATTTCTGCTTGGTGAGGGAGAGAGAAAGGGAGGAGGGATAACGCCTAAGACAAGAGGTGAAGGCGTGGGAGCATTGCGTGTTTTGGGAGCATTTATGTTCTAGAAATGATCAAGTAATGATCTTAAATGTGCGAAATGGCGCTTACAATAGTTGCCTTCGGTGGAAAACGTCATACTTCTTCATTCACACACACACACACACACGCACACACACACACACACACAAACTCAAACACACGCACGCACGCACGTACGCACACACACACACACACACACACACACACACACACACACATATATATATATATATATATATATATATATATATATATATATATATATATATATATATATATATATATATATATATATATATATATCATTATTCTATCATCTTTCACTCTCACACACTCTCTCTCTCTCTCATCATCGCCCTATGACTAGCGAAGCACCATGCATACGAGTTCAAACTTACACGCCAGTGCATATATGAAAAACATACAGTGACCGCTATGAATAAATGGTAACAAAAAGGTCAATATAAACAAAATGTGAATTAACAATTTAAGTACCTGTTACAGCCGAAGAATAACACCTGTCAAAAGTTATTTACTTATTTTTCCTCAACACACGAATAAAGCTGGGTAATATCATAAAACGCTGTCGACACTGGTAGAGAGGTAAGTGTTAATACACAATCTGTAGGAGGCCCGTTTCAACAGCAAAATTGACAGGATCCAAATGCTTGTGAAATTTGGAAGGCGTTTGGGGAAAGGACTCCACCAAGCAAGGGAGAGGGTTTTAAGTGGACAGGAGAGGATTAGGTGGCGGCAAAAAATAAATGATAATAATAAAAAATGATAATGATAAAGAAAAGAAGAAATAATAATAATAATGATAATAAAGGAAATGAAGAAGAAGAAAAACAAAAACGAAGAATTCTGATTCTACAGTTTAGAAGTGATCTGGCACGAGGACTTTTGTCATGCAGTGCTAAGCTTACTAAACATCATTAGTAGGCATATAGTGTGCCTGGTTTAATACACCTTGGCAATACTGGAGTACTTAATGAACTTGCTACACAAAAAGTCCAATGTAAAATGTCCACAAGAAAAAGCAAGGAATCAAGACCTAAGGCTAGGTGCAGCCACTGTGGTGTACACCTTCGAAAAACCGTTCCCAAGAATTTCATTCATTGACACAAATAGAATGAAAAAGTTTATGTAGTCTGTCTTGCATATTTTGTCATCTTCACTTCCTTCCTGCTATGTATGAAACATAGTTTAGTGCATTAAATGCCTTGCTCTATATACGTTAATTACATGTATAATTGTATTTATACTTACTACTGTAATTGTTGCAGTTTAGTTTCTATGTTAATTATCACATTTACGACAGTCGCCATAAAATTATTTTCCATAAATATTAAGAAAAGTATACGGTAAATCCGCTTACTTTACTTAATATGTAAACCTTTTATTGCATCATATATTTCAATAATAAAACAATAATTAGATAAATAAGGTAAATAAATAAAACAGGCAAATTAATAATTTAATGGTTTAAGGAAGCTCAAACTCCCTTAGAAATATGTATCAACTATGTATATTTAGTCGATAAAGTCATAAAGGATATTTCAATGAACAAAATAATTTAAACATTCCTAAAAATGATAATAATAATAATAATAATAATAATAATAAAGAAACTTCTATGTGCAAAAAAGTCGCCCTGGAGAAAGGGAGTAAGGGAGGGAGGGAGGGAGGAACAGACGGGAAAGGAGGGAAATAGACAGATGGATTGGGAAAAGCCAGGGGGGGGAGATAAATAGATAGACAGGGAGAGAGTGGAAGGGGGGCGAGAGACAGAGGAACAGACAAACACACAAACGACTCAGTCTCAACTGCTGATGTTGGATATTAATTCTATCTTCAACAAACGAGTAACTTTTCATTATGCATAATCCTTAACTAAATTTATTTTACAAATAAGGACCATTTATAGATAGAATGGGAGAATGAGAGAGGCAGGCGAGGGCAGGAGGAAGAGGAATGGAGAGGAAGAAAGAAGGAGGCAGAGATAGAGACAGAAAGAGAAACAAACAGACAGGCAGGCTAGTGTTTATTCTTCTAAGAAAGAGCGACTCTCCGAGCAGCTCCCTGTGGTCATTTTCGGCGTAAATGCGCAGAATACGCCTTTGTCCGCCCAGTGGAAAGCCGTCTGGCATTTCTCAAGAGAGTGGGCGTAAGTATGCGTTTCTCGGAGAACAGTGAGCGGATGACGAACTTGCTAATCTGAAATTCAGGTAACGGTGGGAACGAATATTATTGCCCAGAGGCAAAGATCGATAAGAAATGAATTTCAAAAAAAGAAAAAGAA
>NC_091560.1:35541816-35546816 GCF_042767895.1 Penaeus vannamei
CTTTATGTTTGGTGAATAGGGAGTTCATAACAAATCATACACGCACACACAAACACAAATTATCTCACAAACACACATAAGCACACGCACATGTGCCGTGTGTATGTGTGAGTTTATATTATATTCATAACCTTGTCCTGTCTTTTTTCAAGGTTCACGCTTTTGCAAGTGCATTCGATAACTCCCTTGCAACTTGCGCAACATACTTATTCATGACTGAACTTGTTGCCGTTAGTAATTCACTGATAATCAAATTTCTGCTTTTTTGTTCTTGTGTTCCTTTACCCGAATAAATCATCTTGCTTGATCGTCCATAGCGCTTCTTCTGTGTACGGTAAATACAGAGGTAGGATACGAGGAACTTTCTTGATATAACAATGATTTGGCGTACGTATATTTTGCGTATATATATATATATATATATATATATATATATATATATATATATATATATATATATATATATATATATATATATATATATAGATAGATAGATAGATAGATAGATAGATAGATAGATAGATAGATAGATAGATAGATAGATAGATAGATAGATAGATAGATAGATATATATATATAAATATAAATAAATAAATATATATATATATATATATATATATATATATATATATATATATATATATATATATATATATATATATATATATATATGTGTGTGTGTGTGTGTGTGTGTGTGTGTGTGTGTGTGTGTGTGTGTGTGTGTGTGTGTATGTATGTATGCATGTAAATATATATATGAATATTTGTATATCTAACTATCTATCTATCTATCTATATATCTATCTATCTATCTATATATATATATATATATATATATATATATATATATATATATATATATATATATATATATATATATATATATATATATACATGTATATGTATATGTATATATATATGGATGTATTTATATATCTATCAATATACATATATATATATATATATATATATATATATATATATATATATATATATATATATATATATATATATATGTATGTGTGTGTGTGTGTGTGTGTGTGTGTGTATGTGTGTGCGTGTGTGTTTATATATATATATATATATATATATATATATATATATATATATATATATATATATATATATATATATATATATATATATATATATATATATATATATATATATATATATATATATATATATATATATATATATATACATATATATATACATTCATATATATATATATATATATATATATATATATATATATATATACATATATACATATAATGTGTGTGCGTGTGTGTGTTTGTGTGCGTTCTCGTGTTTGATAGATATCATATCAAAATCCCCCTTTAGTACATAGGTCTCTATCATCCACGGATATGGTTCATAATAAAGTCATTTCGTGTTCCATTATTCTAATTAGCAACATTTATAGTTTAGATTGATAAGCCCAATAAATTAATTATGCTTTGAATCAAATATGTGGCTATATTTCCCAGTTTAGTATTCACCTTTAACGTAACCAGAGCGTGTGTGTGTAATGAAACAAATTGGATAATTAGTGGGAATAAAAACGGTGCATGTGAGAATTAATTGATAAATGCACAGGGCAGGACAGAGAGATCGTGGCCATAATTCAGGGATATTTGCGCGATCGAAATTTCTAAATGGTTCGTTCCGATTTCTGAATTGGACGCATCTTTTTCATTTCTGTTTAATGACTGCGGTGGCGATATTTGTCATTTATTAGGGTGTTAACAATGGAGGCAATGACAATTACTAGGGTATGTGCAATTACAGTAATAATTATAAAAACGAATTCGTGTTTACAGTGCAATAAGGGTGGGGTTCTTGGCGAAAATAGCATAACGAATAATAGTGTTTGTCACTGTGATAGTTATATTAGATTATATCCTTGTTCGCTACTGCAATACTAAAGTCTTACACCTGGGATATTTGTTTTTTCTAAAAACTTCTCTACTAAACCTAAGCTATTTTCATTGTTTGTTCCCTTTATATAAAGTTTATAGTTTATGGTTTATGATTTTGTAATATATATATATATATATATATATATATATATATATATATATATATATATATATATATATATATATATATATATATATATATATATATATATATATATATATATATATATATATATATATATATATATATAACGATCATGACACACAGTATAACCAATATATGTTCTTAAAGATTATAAAAAATGAAATAATATAGTTTTTACTACCTTCCCTGTGACATGTATGGTACACCAGAGACAAACTCTTTCTTTTATGGTACTATATAATATCTGTTTTTGAATCCCTTTGACACTGACAACAAAGCGCTTGTCTATCCAGGAAATGAAACAAAAACAAAACAAGGATGCTAAGACATTAAAAACAACATATTACGAAGCAGTAAAATCATTTGTTACCGTTAATGGAACACTAGAGAGTGAAAAAAATATAGATGAACAATTTTAAATGGCATCAATCATCGGCAGCCACTGTCCGAAAAGACCATCGAAATTTGCCAGAACTTAGCTAATGGAGAATACATTAACTTGCCGGCTTTTTCTCTCCCGCTGCCTCATGCAACGCAATAAGAGCGAAGTGAACTGGGGAACTATTTGAAATAATGACCGAAGAAAGTTTCGTCAGAAAAGCGTAATTACGGGAAAAAAGGAGAATGTTTTCTTTAAGAAGGTTTAAAATGGGTATTTTGTCGCTCTCGCTTCACTAATAAAACATATAAGAAAACAAACTCTCACCTCTTCTTTTGCCTTCTGTTTGTCTTCACGACCTGAATATTTCAAAATCCCAAATGTAAATATTGAAAATTGAGGAACTGCATTGCGAAAAATAACACGGGCCCGGGTAAAGACGAAGTCAATAAAACAGATTTTGGAAATAAGACAGAATCAGACTGATTTCTCTTAGGAATTTCCAGAAGATAAAGACCAGAAAAGATTCGTTATGTCGTCAGTGTATGAAATGGTGTGATCATTAAAGGCAACGAATATTACTGTTATGTTGTATTCCACTCCTTTACGAACGATTCTTCGGCTTCCAGGCAAGTGCATGATCTCAGAAAACCACATTGCTGACCATGCACTTCTACGCATGGCTTAGAGCTGCCATACATATGTATTTGTTTGTGTATTTCTTTCTTTAGAGATTCCAAGTCGACGGAAAACTCGGCGTACACAAAAAAAGGTTTACCGAGAGACGAGACAGCGGTTTCGAGGTCTTCCTAAATTTCCTCTTCTGGTCTCTTGATTCCTTTCTTGGGAGCAAAAGCGACGCTGGAATAGAAAGGGCGATTCGAGATTCATGCACTCGGGGAAATTCATAGTCTATCTGAACAAAGGAAAACATTTATCGGAATTCAATCAGTCTACCAAGTTTACGTACGCAAGGAATTCTGATTTTTTTTTTTCCATATTCTTTCTTTCTTTCTTCAATTCCCGTTTTCTTTCTCTTGAAGATTAACAGGAGTGTCGCTTGAATAAGAAAAAAGGCAGATGTCAAGTGGCATAGCTTAAATACGTCTCCTGTCGTTCTCCATCATTAACGGGAGTTCCTTGTCGCTCTGTCAGAAATGAGGCTGATGTCAGCGTAATTATTGCTGACGGATGCATGAGTCAGCACGTGATCGTTGACTGGGCTGACGTTCTTGTGCGTGATTTGATTATGAAAAGTATTTACGTCTGGATGAATATTGCGGTCATTTTGCATTCATATGTAATATCAATTGTATTTATAATAATAATTTCTTATCAATAATAACACACACAGAGACAAACATATATATATATATATATATATATATATATATATATATATATATATATATATATATATATATATATATATATATATATACACGCACGCACGCACGCGCGCGCGCACACACACACACACACACACATTCATATACGTATTCAACACATACACGGGAATCTGGTTATCAAAGCAAGTTACCGACATTTTGGATAGATACAGTTTTTTTTATAAATCACCAAAACATGTTACACAGAAATCGCAAATGTGTCTATACTCATCAGAATCATTGCAACACAATCTTCCTTTGCAACATCACAATGCAATATTCTTTCTAATTTATCTAATGAGAAGTGATTGGATATCAATTTTCTTCTAAAAAAAATGCATCCTTACAAGACTCGGATAACATTGCAAAAGCTGCTTTCACATCATTCTTACAAGGGGGAACCGACCCTCCTGCTTAAACATTAGATGAAAGAGGGATGTGCTAGAGGCTTTGAAATGGCTGGTATGCTATTTTTTTCTTTCTTTTTCATTTATTTATATATTTTTTATTATTGTTATTTTTTTTTCTTCCTCTTTCTTCTTCTTCTCTATGTTCAAGGCTAAGAGACGGAAATTAGTTGGCTGGAAGGAAAATATAAGAATCTAAGGTTAACCTGCAGTGCCATTGTGTATCTGATTTATCTCTGCAACTATAGATGACGCAACATTATTGAGAAGGGCGGGTAGCGTAATATTACGTCCAAATCCCTGTTAAGTGGTAATCTTTGCAGGGAGTCGCTCCGTAAGAAAAGAAAAAAAGTAAATCCTTCTCATTCAAATCTCTTTTTTATATTAATCACCTGACATGCACTTTATAATCGTATTTACCTTTCTAAAACTCGCATGCAATTATCTCTCTTGTTTATTCTTCAAAAGAGACTTCATGAATTGGAGTACTCCAGGGCTCTGCATGAGTTGCCAATTTTTTACTTTCCTGATATTGGACGGCGTGTAGTTCTGCATGTTTGCCTTTGAGTGGTTAATATATACAGGAGCATGTGCATAGTTCCTGTATTGATCCTGGTGGTGGCTGTCTGGCTAAAAAGTAATACTGTTTGTGCAGTTGTAGCGGGAATTGGAACGGCAATAGAAATTGTAGACGTGCAATATTTATTGCTGTCGTAGTTATAGTACAAAAATAGAAATATTAGAAATAACTGGTAT
>NC_091560.1:35569316-35574316 GCF_042767895.1 Penaeus vannamei
GAGAGCAACAAGAGGAAGGGAAAAGGAGGGTGCCATTAGAACCATGGGGGAGGAAAAGTGAAAGTGTCAGGAGGATACCACGGGGGGGAAGAGCAGGAAGGGTGCCAGGAGAGCCACAGGGGAAGAAAAAGGGAGGGAAGTAGCAGGGAGGGTGCCAGGGAGAGCCACGCTGGGAAGGAGCAGCGAGGGTGCCAGGGAGAGCCACGCAGGGAAGGAGCAGCGATGGTGCCAGGGAGAGCCACGCTGGGAAGGAGCAGCGATGGTGCCAGGGAGAGCCACGTGGAGAAGGAGCATGGAGGGTGTCAGGGAGAGCCACGGAGGGAAGGAGCAGGGAGGGTGCCAGGGAGAGCCACGCTGGGAAGGAGCAGCGAGGGTGCCAGGGAGAGCCACGCAGGGAAGGAGCAGCGATGGTGCCAGGGAGCGCCACGCGGGGAAGGAGCATGGAGGGTGCCAGGGAGAGCCACGTGGGGAAGGAGCATGGAGGGTGCCAGGGAGAGCCACGCAGGGAAGGAGCAGGGAGGGTGCCAGGGAGAGCCACGCAGGGAAGGAGCAGCGAGGGTGCCAGGGAGAGCCACGCAGGGAAGGAGCAGGGTACACAGAAAGGGGAAGCGGAGGTACCTTAATATTGGACGTCGCTTTGTTGTGAGAGGCTCTGCCGGGGACGCGCTCGACCGACGGGTTATTTCTCCCTCGAAAGCCAGAAATCAAAAGCAGAGACGCTGATAAATTGTGCCAGCAAGGGGGATGCCGGCTTGTTTCACCCAAGGCTCGCGCACGGCCGTCGCCCTCAAAGTGCCTGGATATCCTGCTTATTGCGTGGTTATTTTTTATTTTTATTTTTTTCGAGCGAAGGGGGAAGCTAAATGAATAATGTTTGATAAATATGACGAGACATGGGAGCGCGAGGGAGGTTTAGATGATAAACATTCTTCTGCCTTTCCTGTCATGCTCAATAGCAAGTATACATTTTACCTGTCAGTATGCCACATGCACATGTATACATGCATGTATACATACAAAGATACGCACATACAGACATATATGCATAAAAACAAACATACATCCATATATATATATATATATATATATATATATATATATATACATATACACATATATATATATATATATATATATATATATATATATATATATATATATATATATATATATATGTGTGTGTGTGTGTGTGTGTGTGTGTGTGTATATATATATATATATATATATATATATATATATATATATATATATATATATATATACATATATATATACATATATATATATATATATATATATATATATATATTTATATATATACATATATATATGTATATATATATACATATAGATATAGATATATTTATATATTATTATAAATCTAAACGCATATCATTAAAGCAAAAGTCATTGTTATAACAAATATAGTAAATTATAATACTCATTCATAAATGACGTGTGTTTAAATAGCAATTAATTTGGGTACAAGCAATGGGTTTGTTATTTTAACGATTTCTCGTCAGATGAGTCCTGCCCCAACCCATGTAAACAGGTAAGGTGAATGCTGGTATTTAAAGTCACATTTTACCCTCATATAATAGATTTTACTGTTTGATATGTGTATTAAAGTAATTGTTACATCTCTTTGTATCCATTTATGATATTAAGAGTCCTGTCCATCCCCATGTAAACAGAGGAGAAATGGAGAATGCGCAAGAACAACGGCCATAACGGTTTATCTAATGCTTTGTCGCTAGGGGAAAATAATGCAGTTATTTCGTCATTTCAGTGGTTCGTGGATACAGTAGCGGAAGTAGTCGCATGTGACAGTTCCGGAGAGTATCAATGAATAGATAGAGATGGAATTAGTTATTAGGAGGAAATGTAAGCGGGGAAAATTAGAAAGATAAAAGGAAGGGAAATGATTGGCTTGTGTTCCGGATAAATTGGGAGTGAGAGTCTCGATTTCATCTCACATTTATTATGTTTATAAAAATGTCATTGATATGTAATTCATAGGAAAAGAGAGGGTATATAGAATTAACCTTAGATATGAATTGAATTATTTGAGAATATTGCTTATTTTAGTTCTTATGTGTATTGATAAGATTTACAGAATATGCCATTTGTTCATTGTTTGGCCCTTAAATAAAATATTAAGGGTTACAAATATTTCTATGACCGTTATAATAAGAGGCACACTCAACAGAGGAATTAATTCATTCCCACTTCCACGAGCCTTAAAGACCGTTAGGTTATGCTACCAATTGATATCATACTACGGGTTTTTTTCGGGGTGCCTTCTTATTTAGATCAAAACCCGGATGGTGACAGTGCTACTGACTAGATAGTCATGTTGGAAGAATAATCAGACTAAGAGATATCAAATTTCCAGATATTTAACGGTAAAGTAAATAAGGCACAAATATCTGTTGACTTGGTAACGTGTCCCAGCAGTACCCCCACGTTTCTGGAAACTTGTCGAAGAAATAAAATAAGATAAATTTGAATATATGAAAAATTCTCCTTACGACATATATATATATATATATATATATATATATATATATATATATATATATTATATACATATATTATATACATATATACATATATTATATATATATATATATATATATATATATATATATATATATATATATATATATATATATATATAGGCGAGTTTAAATTCATGTGGGGATACATGGGTATGTATGCTGCTGTTTTTCTACGTAAGACTATAAGCTTCCATATAGCTTTGTGATAAAGTACATTATGTATGGGTATGTTCCGTGCTTATACATGAGGGCATACATGGGTTTAAAGGCGTAAATATGCAAATTTGTACATATGGTGTATATATTCATGTATGAATGTGTACATATACATGTGTATATAAGCATGTATATAAGTGTATGTGTATATAGGTATATATAATGTGTGTGTATATGTGTATGCGTGGGTGAATGTATAGGTAGACATATGTAGGTATTTATATGTGTATATGTATAGGTATACGTATATAGGTGTGTGCAGGATGTAGGAAGGTGGATAAATAATTAAGTAGATGTATATATGTATGTACGTATGTATGTACGTAGAGGTAGTTATATGTAAAGCAAGCACAGATATATACACATATATACAGGAGGGGGGACAATAGTGTATGCTGCAAATGTATGTGCTCATACACGGATGCGTGAGCACATGCAGAGATAGATACATGCGTATGTATAGTAATATGTAGGTTTGCGAGGTATGCAAAAAGGGGTGTTTACATATACATGGGTGGGGATACACTCATGTATACTCACTCACTTATCAATAACATATAACAAGCACTTAAAGGGACAGGCGATGTGAACATATGACTAGGTCATACTATGATGGACATGTATGTAGTTATTTATAACGTAGGAATAAGTATCCATATCCATAAGCATAGATACAAGAATAAAGGTGTATGCTTGCATATGCATATGCGTGGGAATGAGCATATGCGTAGTACTTAGAGCATGTGCGGGATTAAATATGTCTGCATCAGGTGCACATACGCATAAATGAAGTTAATAAATAAAATAAAATAAAACATATATGCACTTCTGATAATTAAGCCCAGCTCACGGGAGTAGTGAGCAGGCCGTGCATTGTTCACACCAGGTAGGACCAAACCTGCTGGGAGGACTTATCAATGGCATTCCGGCTAAATTACTCCTCTCCCTCCAAGATACACCTAAGCCAGTAGGTGGGAGGTAAATCGGCTGTCCACCTCCATGAAAAGACGCATCCAGCCATGGCCCCCTTTTCCCGGAGGCGAAGGAGCCCCTGGTTACGGCGGCGATCAGGATCGCTCCGGAGCAGGGGGTGCTAAAAATATCCGGGTAAAGACAGGCCGCCCCACGTTGATGAACCATTGCACATACAATATAAGGACCATGAGAGCTGAATCCGACTTACTAGTTTTACTAGAGGAACTCTCTTCCATTAAATGGGATGTAGTAGGACTCTGCGAAGTTAGAAGACTAGGCAAAGAGCAGAAGTTAATAAATGAGGGACACGTGCTCTATTGGAAAGGAAAACCTCTGGGTAGCAAACAGGAATTAGGGGTAGGATTCTTAATACACAAACGCTTAGAAAAGAACATCGTAGAATTCTATAGTGTCAGCGAAAGAGTGGCTTCTGTAACAATAAAACTAAACAATAGGTACAACTTAAAAATTATTCAAGTCTATGCTCCAACCTGCAGCCACAGTGATGAAGAAATAGAGAGCTTCTATGAAGATGTTCATTTAGCCAGTGAGAGAACAAAAACCCATTTCACAATAATTATGGGGGATTTTAATGCCAAAATAGGTAAAAAGACAGAGGGCGAAACCGCATTAGGGAACCATGGAACAGGCACTAGGAACGAGAGGGGACAAATGCTAGTCGACTTTGCGGAGGCTCGATCACTCAGTATCATGAATATATTCTTCGAAAAAAGACTAGAACGGAAGTGGACATGGAAGTCGCCTTCTGACGTCAAAAACGAAATTGACTTCATAATTTCAAATAGGCGCGATATAATAAAATATGTAGAGGTTATAAATAAAGTAAATGTAGGCAGCGACCATAGAATGGTGAGAGGCGAAATTAAAATACATCTCAGAAGGGAAAGGAACAAACTAATGAGTAAACCACAGTCAAACTTGGCTAACTTGAGGATCAGAGCAACAGAATTTAGCCTAAACATCCAAAACAGATATTCACTCCTCCGCGACGAAGATCTCAACATCGACCAAATCAATAAACAGTTCAATAACATAATAAAAGAAGCTGCACTTGAAGTAGGCGGCAAGAACGACAATCGAAGCTCCAGCAAGCTCTCGGTAGAAACTAAACAGCTTATGCAAAAACGTAGACATGAAAGTATCGTCAAAAAGGGACAAGATAGAATTGGTTGAACTAACAAAGACCATAAATAAAAAGAAGAGGGAAGATGTACGGAAATTCAATAC
>NC_091560.1:35596816-35604316 GCF_042767895.1 Penaeus vannamei
ATATATATATATATAATATACATGTATGTGTGTATGTGTTCAGTCCACAGAAAGAACTCATATGATGTGGCAGACCGAACGTCGTGGCGGGAATTTCATCCAGTGTCACTTTAGCTGGGTATCACCAAAGGCAGAGCCACAGTCCCATAGAGCCCTGTAATACACTCACTGTGTATATATATATACTTATTTGATAAATCGTTTACAAGCTCAATGCATCTCATACATTTTCTGTAAAGAGAAGCAGGTGCACTGTATGTTGCTGAACGCTGTTCATTATTGGCTTAATAATGTATTTATTGTAAATTGTTTTATGCAGTGCAATAAATAAGAAACCAAAGCACGAGTCCAATCATCAGACCCTATGTACTATAATTTAATATTCATCCGCCTGTGATGGTGTATGGTTCAATTTTGCTATTTATAACCGTTTTCCGTATCCAATGATTAGAAAACGGCAGAAATGCAATAACAATTCTATAATCCCCTTTATCCACCTCTGCTTAAAATTAAGAAAAGATTAGAGAAGAAAAATGTAAGGAAAGGGTTGGGAAAATCACGGAGGTACTATTATCCGGAGCAGGAAGTGAAGATTGCAAAGATTGCGGAAATAATAGTAACATCGGGAGCAGGAAGGGGAGATATATAACCCAAAATACCAGTAACGCCAGAAGCAGGAAGGGAAAATGATATCGACAACAATAGTCTAAAACCCTTCTAACAGAAAGAAGAAAGTTGTGGAGATCGCGGATATACTAGTAAAGTTAGAATCAGGAAGGGAAAGTTATGGAGATTGTCAAAATACCAAGAACGCCACAAGCATTGGCTGGCTGCTTTTCCGTTGCAGCATTTCTAAATAGTAGATAAAGAAAATGGACATAAGCATTAAAATTAAAACATACACTATCATAAATGGATGGATATTAGATTACAATAACAGTGCATAGATTCAGATTCTAATCATTAGAAGATTCCCTGCATTACTTATTTGTTCATGACATCACTACATAAAACAAACAATTAAAACATTATTAAGTCATTAATGTAACAATATTCAGCAACATAAAATGCACCAGTACCTCTTTATAAAAAAAAAAAAAATGTATATGTAGAACTTAAGAAAATGCGAAACTGAACCTGTAAACTTGATTTATCTGTAAGACTATTCATAATGAGTGTGTTGCAGGGCTGAAGGTTTAAAGTCCCTCTATGGGACTGTGGCTCTGCCTTTGGTGATGTCCAGCTCGAACACCCAGCTGAAGTGACATCGGATGAAATTTTCGCCGTGATGACGTTCGGTTTGCCACATCACATTCGTTCAAACCAGTTTGATTCGACCAATAAATTTATTTGAAAATGGGAAAATATTTTAATACTGCATTAGATATTTTTCGCTTGCATCAAACTATCTGTAGTTTAAAAAATAACAAAAATGCAGCCCACGGGAAAAGAAATCGTAGTGACGTCACCATCCGTCGATCGTCTTTCGTTTCCGTTTCGCAGAAGAATTTCCGTACAATTCCATCCCTGACCACAAGCAGGAAGTGAAGGTTTTAAAGACCGCCAAAATACCAGTAACGCCGAAATCCGGAGGGAGACACTAAAAACCGCCAAAATACCAGTAACGCCGAAAGCAGGAAGTGAAATTTACGTAGATCTTCAAATACCAGTAACGCCGAAAGCAGGAAGCGAAATTTACGTTGATCTTCAAATACCAGTAACGTCGGCAGCCGGAAGGAGAGGTTGCAGAGGCCGCCCAAATACCAATAACGTCGGGGTCGAGCGCGCTTGCGAGTAGGTGCGCCTTGAATAGTAATGAAAGGCAGAGTGCGTCTCGATTTGGCATTTTCCTCGAGTTCAGGATTTCTTATTGAGGGATTTTATTGGTGATGGTGAAGAGAGTGTGTGGTGTTCGAGGGCGGGTTGTAATATTGGTAATGGTGATTGATGATGGTAGTGGTGATGAGAGTGGCCGTCGGGGTGGGGATGGTTTTAAGGGTAATGACGGTGGCAATGAAGATGGTTGTGATGGTCGTGATAATGATAGTTCGAGTAATGTTATTATTGGTCATACTTCTATATCTTTATGTATTCATTATGTGTGTGTGTGTGTATGTGTGTGTGTGTGTGTGTATGTGTATGTGTATGTGTATGTGTATGTGTATGTGTATGTGTGTGTATGTGTATGTGTATGTGTATGTGTATGTGTATGTGTGTGTGTGTGTGTGTGTGTTATATTTATATATGCTGTATATATCTAAACATGTATATGTAAATATACATAAGCATATACTATGTATATAGAGTACCAGTGATAAAGCTAGTAACGATGATTTAACTAATACTATAATAATAAAAATAATGTTGATATGATACTAATAACGATGATGATGATTGATGATGGTAATAAAAGTAATGATAAATATAGTAATGATGGTAATGAGGATAATGGCCATAATAATGTTACTACTAATAATTAAAATGTTAATAATAGTAATTATTATGATAATAATAATGATTATAATGATGAAAATGATAATACTGATAATAACAATGATAATTACTACCAGTACTACAACTGCTACTACATCTTGTAATGCTACTATTACTACTACTACTACTACTACTAAGGATAACAGCTTTAACAATATTAAAAATACTACTGCTATTATTGAGACTTACTTTTATTAGGAAAAAATAAAGACGAAATTTGAATTAAAATGTGTAAAAAAAAAAAAAAAAAAAAAAAAAGTTTTAATCACGCAGTCTTGAAATTGAATATTACACATTCCGAATAATAACAAAAATCACATTTCATTTAAAAAAGGACGTGTTTCTGAAATTTCTAAAACTTTTCCATTGTCATTCTATGATTTAAAAATATATATATACTTTTTTTTTCTTTTTGTACCTTAGTAAATATGCATGGAGTTCCGGTAGGGAAAAAAATATCTACCGCCTATTTTTCCAAGAGAGTAGAATTTCCAAAATGATTAAATATTTTTTCAAAAAGGAAAAAATGTATATCCATTTCTTCCCTTCTACATATTTTACGTCATTATAACGGGTACGAATAAATGCGTTAACGACGATATATACCGTTGTGCAATAATCTAGACTGAAGGTCACCCAAAGGATTTAAAAGGTGTGTCTTCAGATAGGTCTAGTTAAATTTTCGTCAGATAGGCCTAGTGTATAAAGAACCAAAGAAAAAGTTGTCTGAAATAACCATTAAATGCACGTACTATCCTTTCGTACTTTTTTTTTTTTAACTAGTTTATACACCCATCATCATCGTTGCTTTTCGTTTTTTTTATTGTTAGTATTAACACCTTTCTCAATATGATCATTATTATAATTCTCCCTGTCATTGCTATTACCATTATCATTAACATTAACATCAACGTTATGATGATCATTATTATTGTTTTTATCAGTATCATTGTGTATGTTTGTGTATGTATGTACGTATGTATGCATGTATTTGGAAATGATGTCGAACAACGAAGGGAAGAACAAGTAAACAGGAATATGCATATTCGTGTTTTCTTGTTCTCCCCATCGTTCTTCCTGTTACAGCATGTATGTATGTGTGTGTGTATGCATGCATATATATATATACATACATAGATAGATACATATATATATGTGTGTGTGTGTGTGTGTGTGTGTGTGTGTGTGTGTGTGTGTGTGTGTGTGTGTGTGTGTGTGTGTGTGTGTGTTTATATATATATATATATATATATATATATATATATATATATATATATATATATATATTATATATGTGTGCATATATATATACATATATATATATATATATGTGTGTGTGTGTGTGTGTGTGTGTGTGTGTGTGTATTCAAGAACGAAGAGGTACACTAAGACAGCCATAAAGAACATTATTTATTTGCAACGTTTCTGTGATAATACTATTTGGCGTTCAGATAATCTAGAAATAGATTTTCTTGTGGTGGATGTTGGAAACCACAGACATTATTGTTATCAATTTAGACAGCTCCCAGATAACCAAAAATGACTTAACAAAGGGTAACGTCAAAAAGCTATTGAAGTTTGCAGCCCATCACTCAGTATTCACTTTCGATGATTGTCTATATACCCAAACAGATGAGGTTGCTATGGGTCTCCCACTGGGACCTCCTACGCCAATGTTTTTCTTTGCCACCATGAAAATAAATGGCTTGATCAGTACCCGCCAGAATTCAAGCTTATACATTACCGACGATACATTGACGATAAGTTCGTTCTGTTCAGACATCCATCACACGTAAATCTATTGTTAAATTATCTAAACGCCAAAGACGCAAGCATCACATTCACCTATGAAGCACAGCAAACAACCAGCTGTCCTTTTTTTGGATACGGTTGTTACCTGTGAAAATGGCCTTTTTCACACTAGCATTTATTGTAAACCAACCTTCACTGGCCTTGGTCTCCATTTCCTTACTTATACCCCATACATATACAGAATCAATAGTATAAAAACATTCATCACAAAATCTATGTAGCAGTTGGTCCACTTTTCATGATGAATTGACTATTCTAAGAAACTTCTTTACAGCTTTTGGATATCCTCTACATTTATTCGACAAAATAACGAAAATTTTCCTGTATAACAAATTCTCAAACAGACCTGCTATATTACCTGTAAAAAATGGATCACGGATATATAAAACTACCATATATGGGTGAATTGAGTTAAAATCAGGAAACAACTAAAATCTCTCCTACAAATCAATTACCCACAAATCAAGTTCACTTTTCTCTTTAACAACCAAAACACAATCAAAAACATCTTCCGAGTCTCCATTCTGATCTATGCTCAAATGTAGTGCATTTATTTACCTGTCCTAGGAGTCAATCTCAAGGTGGTTACGTCACCGCATAGCAGAACATAAAGGCAAGTCATATCGAACTGGCCTCCCGCTGAGTAGCCCTTCTTTCTCGACTATAAGAGAACACTCCCTTCAACACTCGCGCCCTTTCTCCCGCTCAGATTTTCGCATACCATCGTCCCATTTCCTCCCGCCAAGATCTCATCATTTCTGAATCTCTGTTGATACACAAAATGTCTCCAAAGCTAAACAACACTCCCGCAGCAACCACCTTTTACATTTCCTCACTTTTGTTGTATTTTTCCTTCGTTTTCGTTTTTTATTACGTGTATGTATGTTTCGACCTTTATATTCTTGTATATTGTATATTAACTTTTATACGCATTTAATTACATCAGAACCACGTTTTGTCTTAAATTCAATTTAACTATTTTATTCTTTCTTTGGTTTATTTATTACAACCTGATGATAGAGAAAGTATGATCTCTGAAACGTTGCATATATATATATATATATATATATATATATATATATATATATATATATATATATATATATATATATATATATATATATATATATATATAATTGTGTGTGTGTGTGTGTATACACTGTAAAAATGTATATGTATCCTTATATACACAGATACACGAATGCGATTCAAAACAAAAACTGTTAACACCTGTTTCTCCAACAGCCTTTTCTTGGGGTCGCTGTTCCTGAAGAGGTGCCTCCACTCTCCTCTTTTTAACGCTTCTTTACCTTTTTCCTTCCTCCATTTTCCTGCTTTTCTACTCCTGCTGTTTTTTAGACAGCTTTATCATTTCTCTTTTCGGATGACAATAGTCACTTTTTGTAATATGTCCAAAATTGTGTGGCGTATTCTCCTTGATTAATAATAATAATAATAATAATAATAATAATAATAATAATAATAATAATAATAATAATAATGATAATAATTAATAAATCATTTTTTATCTCTTATTATTCCTAGCTTTACCATTTTTTGAAAATCCACGCATTCTATGATTTATGTATTATTACAGGTCTTACTAGATTAATGTGTCAATGATCTACTAAAACATGATATTTTTTTCTCTCTCTCTTATACTGTAGCTCAGTTTTATGTTTGTTTATTTTTCCTTTTTCGTATGAATGTTTCATTTTTGTTGTAGCTCTTCGGTCCAAAGCTCAATTTATTATGAGTGTCTGTGTAAGTGATGAAAAGAAAATGAGTATGGTTTAGTAGTAAATTATGCGATAAAGTATGAGAATCATTAAGATCACTGGGTATGTTGGCAGAATAAAAAACGTCATAGATAGATCCTGTTGTTTGTAGTTGCACTTTTTTTTCTTTTTTACATCATCAGGTCAGAAGTCCTTTGCTTACTCCTGAGTATGAGAGAGAACTTCGGTATATTTGATACTGTTTCAGTTTAGTCATTTCTGCGTAATAATGAAGTAGTCATGCAACGACTTATTATATTATGCACTTTGTTAATTTCGTTATGATAATGACATAATCAGTGGAAGTAGATCTAGGTCTTATCACGAAAAAATGTTCTACGGAGACACTTTAAAGACCACAGTAATGTTTCTATGTTTCCTTTAATTTTGCAAGGTAGTGCTCACTGCTTGCGTTGCTCAATCCTACTTGGTAACAGCTATCCTACGTTGTAGTTTCATCTATATTCCATGCAAAGTCACTGCTCCTTGCATTGCAGTTTCGCTCCCAACGGAACTGCGCGAACCATTCCTTCTTGGTATCGGTCCGGCGAGACGAGCCAAGACAGGGACCAAGACAAATCGGGAGCTTTGGAAGCACCGTCATTCGCTAAACTACTGAACCGTCCTGCATCTATCGTACCTTCGGGAGATGGCGGGACGCGATCAAGAATTCCAGGGCAACTTCGTCTCCCAATCCCTAACAAAAGACTAGTGTATCCTAACCTATCCTAACCTAACCTAACCGAACTGTAACTTAACCTAACTCAAACTTTTGCCATCAAACTTAACTGGTGGTCTCTTTTCTACATATAACGATAATGCGTGCGCATACTAAGTTATCAGCGTTTATGGTTGTTCTTGCCATGATGAGCGTAACAGTACGGGTAACACAGGATTCACAATAATTAGCAACATTAATCGCACGATATACCGTTCCTGTTCATAACCAGTTTAAAGACAAAATAACCATCTTTCTTCTAGGAAACGCAAATTTCAGACACAAATACGAGAGCCAAAATCACCCAAACGTACAAGACCGTTGACCCGATACAAGAATCAAAACTACACGTGTCATTACGTTCAGCAGTGACACGTCAGGGAGAGATTACGTCACACTATGGGTTCTGGTTGACTCTATTTACGTTGACGCCGTTCTTCCGAGACCTGGACTCGCATTACCTCCAAATTTCTGTTGTCTACTTCTTCATCTTCTTCGTGGTCATGTTCATCTTTGTTTCTATATTGTTTTTGTTTTTGTATTATTCTTTGTGTTATTTTATTTCGGTTTGGTCGTGTTCATCTTTGTTTTTATTTTGGTTTTATTTGTATTATTCTTTGCTTTTATTATTTATTTTCGTTTCATTTTCATTTCCATGTTAGT
The DNA here is from genome assembly GCF_042767895.1 of Penaeus vannamei. Taxonomy (NCBI): domain Eukaryota; kingdom Metazoa; phylum Arthropoda; class Malacostraca; order Decapoda; family Penaeidae; genus Penaeus; species Penaeus vannamei. The sequence continues at coordinate 35,604,281 of NC_091560.1, forward strand.
TATAGTTTTTCAAGTTCTTTCTATCACTTTCCTTCT
>NC_091560.1:35611816-35614316 GCF_042767895.1 Penaeus vannamei
CGTTGTGTCTGCCTTGGTTGGCTGCCTCTCTGCCTCTTGCACTATGCCTTTGAAAATCATCGGTAGTTTATTTCATTCGCTTTGATTAACTGCTTTGCTCGCGTCCCTTTTACGTCATTGTATTCGTATTTTTTACATTTTTTTATGATACGTTCATTATTTTTATTTCCTTGATTATTCAGCTTTTAGAATATCCTGCGTTGCATAAATTGATAATCCGTTCCATTAGTAATTGCTTTTCTCGGTTATTTGTTTAAAATGTTTGCTCTGTTGCTTTGTCTCTTAACCTTGGGCATGTGCAGTCGCGGAAAAAAATCCATAAGTGAACTGAAGCTTCGAATCAGTCTTATCCTATACAAACAGTGTGGTATTAAGCGGATGTTCGGAACGGAATTCGGAACATGCTCGATAAAATTTCGTTTGACCTCGACTGTACTTTATTGGTACTCATGTATATAATACAAACCCACACACACGCACGCACGCACGCACGCACGCACGCACACACACACACACACACACACACACACACACACACACACACACACACACACACACACACACACACACACACACACACACACACACACACACACACACAAACACATACATATAGTTTTTCTTCGTTCTTTCTTTCTTCTTCGTCCTTCAGTGATAATATCAAGGAAAACAACAATATCAGGCCAACCTCAAAGTCTGCAGAATACATAACAAGATCTCGAGATACTTTTTTTCGGGACTTTCGAGACTCCTGCCGCGATGGCGACGAGATTCTGCCCTTCGAGATGACAAGATGCTGGGAGGGGGGAAGGGAGGGAGGGAGGGGGGGGATACGTCTCTTTTGGACGCTGCGCTAAGTCAAGTGTATCATTTTTCCTCTCTCTTTCTCTCTCTCTCTCTCTCTCTCTCTCTCTCTCTCTCTCTCTCTCTCTCTCTCTCTCTCTCTCTCTCTCTCTCTCTCTCTCTCTCTCTCTCCCTCTCTCTGTCTTTACGTATCTCTTTATTAGACATATACCGTAACAGAAGTAATGATAATGATGATAATGATAAAAGTGATATGGATGATTATAAAGATATATTGATGATAGTACTAATGATAATGGTAATGATAATGATACTGTTAATGGTTGTGATATTGATAATGACAATGGTACTGATTATGGAAGCAATAATAATTACCTTTATAACTATTATTATTTGTCATCTGTTTATATGTCTATCCATCTATCTATCTATCAGTCTTTCTTTCTTTCTTTCTATATCTGTATCTGTATACATCTGTACATCCATCAACCCATGTGTATATAAGTATATAAGTATATGATAGTTTTTGAGTCGTTTTCAGACTGATATGACACCACATAATAAAGAATCCAGCCACCTTAACTCACTCAACAGTTTACTCGCAAAAAAATTGAAATAAAAAATAGATAAAAAAGGAAAACACGACTCATATACTACAAACCCCAAGACAGAGCGACCCCAAAAAAGGTCACGGGTCATCAGACAGTTCACCCGCGGCGCCAGGTGTCCCAACCGCCCATGATTTGCTCACAACACAAAATTTCCAGCGCGATTTTTTCCATCCGGAACGCCCAAAATAAATATAATTTGCGGGACATCTCTCTCCAGCCCGCCTTTGTTGCAGCAGTCTTTGGGATCCTCAGCAGGGCCTCCGGTCTTGTCTTATTTAACGCCTCATGTCTACCTCATGACGTTTCCTCGGGTCTTCCGCACTTCTCATGACGCGGTAAGGGGATCTTCTTCTTGATTCGGTGACGGGGTTTCCGCAAAGGGGGGTTTCCGTGCTGTAAGACGCGTGAATTTGTGATTTCGTGGTTTCTTTAGGTGGGTTTTCCTCGTCCCTTCGTCCTTATTGTAGGGTTTCTTGAACTCGCTCTCGTAAAATGTTTGTTTGTTAGACTGTATATGATGTTTGTACAGTGACTTGAAAAAGTTATGTTATTAATGAAGCTGGAATCCTTCCGACAACAGCGGTCATATTATTTAGTGGTTTGAGACGGAGTTGTCCACAAGGACGTAAAATAAACACATACATACTCACTTATACATCCACACACACACATGCGCGCGCGCGCCCGCACTCACGCCCCCCCCCTCACACGCATGCACGCAAGCCCGCACGCACGTACACACACACACACACACGCCCGCACTCACGCCCCCCCACACACACACATACACACACACACACACGCATGCACGCAAGCCCGCACGCATGTGCACGTGCACACACACAAACACACACACACACACACACAAAGATTAGGCCTATTTTTTCATGAGATGCAAAGTACACTATGTAATTGGCCAAGCAAGGTCGGCTCATGTAATGCAGATTTATATATGAATAATTTATTCTCTCTCTTTCTCATAGCTTCTATTTTATTGGGGTTTATAGTATTATTTCTATTCTGTATATATTGTAATTTGATTTTCATTCTATGAGAATAACAAAAAAAAAAAAAAAAATTACTTA
>NC_091560.1:35621816-35629316 GCF_042767895.1 Penaeus vannamei
TTTACACATGCATGGATATCAATGCACAAACATTATTGTGATGATCCATGAATTCATTTTTTTTTTTTTTTTTTTTTTTTTTTTACATTGATCAAGTGAGTCATTAAATGGCAAAAATCCCCCCCCTTTTTTTTTCTTCTTCTTTTGTTTTTTGGTGGATGGTGAAGCGCTTATCTTGACAGAAAATGTATAGATTTAAGCGGGAACAGGAAAGTTGTCTGTTGAACATGTAATCGAAACCGATCAAATACATCTCTTGCACCGTGAAGATATAATTTCTCATTCATATCTTTTCTACAGTTGTCACAATGGACACGGTTTACCCCATATCTAGTAACGGGAATCAATATTAGATAAGGGAACACATTTATCACATTAAATATCTGACATCCATATATGAAGATGCTCTCATATTTATCTGATTGTTACTGAAGACATAATATCAGTTGCAAGTAGAGTACAACTTGCCATATACTCAATCATTCTCACAGACTTAGACTAATCATTCGGAGCAGCTATGATAAAAATATCCTGATAAAGGAAAAACATGAAAATAGAAGGTTCTATTAGAACCTGCAGTACAGTTCAGTCACGCACGTACTATACATTTATCGAAAGCTTTTGTTGATGCTTCCAAGTTGCAAAGAAAGACAGGAAATAATCAACATAAAAAAGAAATTAAAAAGGGGTGTGTGCAAGTTTATGGTTATAATTTGTATTTAAATTTGATGTATTTGGACTTATGGTCATTATAAAAACTCATGAAGATAAAAAATGAAACAACACAAACATACATTGATATAGATATTCCCTAAATGACCATAATTCCATCATTTGTCCTGCATTAGTAATATGACATTTGTTAAGCGACTTCTAATATTTGTGCATCTTTCACTATTTCCTGGATATAAACCCTTTCGGGGAGTATTTTCAATTATATTAGCAAGTAATTTCCTGCATCGAAGTGAACCACCACTTATATAAACGTAGGTCAATCTCCTTGAATAAAGTTATTGCGGAAGCGACCTGGCTTGGATTAACATCAGCTGACCTAAAGTGCAGACACGGCAAAGTGCGTGAGTGTGTGTGTGTGTGTGTTTGTGTGTGTGTACTTGTGTGTTTGTGTTTGTGTGTGTGTGGGGGGGGGGTGAAGTCATGCATGAATATGTGTGTGATTATTTCACGTGTGTGTATGAATATATATATATATATATATATATATATATATATATATATATATATATATATATATATGTGTGTGTGTGTGTGTGTGTGTGTGTGTGTGTGTGTGTGTGTGTGTGTGTGTTTGTGTGTGTGTGTGAATAAATAACCTCTCCGATAGGGATTCGAACCCTCTCCAACGTTGCAGGTAATTGCAAGAAGGTCACTCTAACTATTGATACACGACCCACTAAAAGGAGTGTGCAACCAGGAGCTACCTAGCTTCTTAAGACATTATCTATCTACTCATACGTGAGTAGGAATAGCAAAATTTTACACACATCCCGTGGGCACTTGGTGTATATATAGAAAGAACAGTTCAAATCCGAAATCAGAAATCTTGAGGTGTATTCAAAGAAAGATGGAATAATGCACAACCGCAGTGATATGACGAATATATAAGCCCAGATAAATAGAGGGAGTTGGTGTCAGGAAGGGTATCCGGCTGTAAAAGAAAAAAAAAAATGCCAAAAGCAATATGGAAAGAGCCGTAATAGGAAAATCAGTGGAGGCGGCTCATCCATAACGGCGACCCAATAAAGAAATGGAAGAAAGCTGAGAAAATGAAAGATATATATATATACATACATACATATCTATCTACCTATCGATTTATATATAAAGTGTCTCTGTGTGTGTACGTGTGTGTGAGTTTGCATACATAGAAAAATGAATAGATAAACACATTGATATAAAGTTAAATAGGTGGATATGTGTGTTTTGTGTGTGTGTATGCGTGTGTATGTGTGTGTGCGTTTATGTGTGGATATGTGTGTTTGTGTACATGCATATATCTATGATAATTGCTCTAATTCTCCAGTCCGTGAACCCCTCTACAGCACAACTATAGACGGAAACAAGGCATTGTTAGCGACAATTTCGAATCCCTGAAGCATGAAACAGCGACTCTGATCGGCGAATTTACAAGGGCTCTGCAGACCGTCAGCGTCGGAAAACAAAGTTAACTGGGAAGCGGCGGCCCTAATGCGCAGGACTAATCCCCGGGATACTGAACAGCGCCGCGTGTCGTTACTCGCTCGCATCGGGGAGGAGCGGCTTCCCGGAAGGACTTAAGGGGGTATTACGTCACCGAGTATTCCGAAGAAACGAAAGAGCCAGAATCTAAATGCAGTTATATTCATGTTTACAGACATACATGCATACATACATATTCATATATTCGTATACATACACACACACACACACACACACACACACACACACACACACACACACACACACACACACATATATATATATATATATATATATATATATATATATATATGTGTGTGTGTGTGTGTGTGTGTGTGTGTGTGTGTGTGTGTGTGTATGTATGTATGTATAAGTAGTCCTTAGTATTTAACTTGAAGACCTGAAGGATTGCGCAAAAAAGGGAAATGAGTTTATAGTTGGATATCACTTTTGAAGGAACGATCTTCATATTCATTGTTTCTGGTGGTGAATTTTACCTTGAATATGCATGTTTTATGTAGTTTATAATTTGCCCATTTTAACGCACTGAAATAGCACATCGCCATTTAGTGCTTATTGCCGAGCTTACATAGAAATTCACAAACGGAGCTAGTAGTTTCTAGCACTTTGACAGGCAGTGCCGTAGTCACTCCCGATATACGCCTATAAGAGGCGCACATTAAGATCGAATTTCAATAACATAGAAATATAATGTACGTAAATACTTCATAAATATGCGGCATAGTCATATTTTCGCTGAAAAGCTTATCGTTCTGAACATGTGAAGATGGATTTTAAACACACGTTAATCGAAAATTAAATAAACCTTCGGTAATGTTTAAGTTGCCATATGATTACGCTGATAAAAGATAAGAAACACCATCAAGGTTCCCAGGTGTGATAATCAGCTTTAAGACAGAGATTGAACATTTCTGTCAAATAATCATAAAAATGACAAAAGATAAATACACCAAGGAAACGTTTGAATCCGTTTCGTTACAATGATATTCATCAGAGAGAGAGAGAGAGAGAAAGAGAGAGAGAGGGATGGAGTGAGAGAGAGAGAGAGTGTGTGTGTGTGTGTGTACTAATTAGAAGATTTGTTAGATGTATAGAAACATTTAATGATACAAAGATTGTGAAAAATATAAGCTAGCGGATTACCAAATAGGAGAGAGAGAGAGAGAGAGAGAGAGAGAGAGAGAGAGAGAGAGAGAGAGAGAGAGAGAGAGAGAGAGAGAGAGAGAGAGAGAGAGAGAGAGAGAGAGAGAAAGCCAGAGAGACATATACACAAACAAACACAGCCCGCAAATCACTTTACCTCACCATATTCGTGTGGCCCTTCCCATGAAGTGTTTGCCTTTCACCAACATGCATTCCGTCTGCATGACTGATCACTTAGGCGAGGGCTTTTGTCAGATAGTTCTGCCAATCGCTTCGGATCCGAAATCAAGAGGAAACGCAGACGCTCAACCCACATTCTGTTCCGACGGCCGAGTACATAGCGAAGTAAATCAGATTAATGCATGGAGGATAAGAATTAGAACAGCTTGTTAGGTTAATGGGATTAGTCCCGTGTGTGTGTGTATGTATGTATGTGTATATTTATGTACCTATCTCTCTCTCTCTCTCTCTCTCTCTCTCTCTCTCTCTCTCTCTCTCTCTCTCTATATATATATATATATATATATATATATATATATATATATATATATATATATATAATCGCTGCCACCTTTAAAACTAAAAATCTATAATAAAAAATCTATAAAAAAGCTTAAAAAGAAAAAAAAATCCTGTATCACTGACAAATGACGATCATCTACGCATGTGTCCAGTGAATCAACCATACACATAAACAGGAGAAACAAACAAAAACATCAGACGACATGAGAACGACCTCATAGTAACCTCATGGCCGGATACGTGAGGACGATGGAGTACAACTGCAGTAGATTCCCGAGAGAAACAAGGAACACGCAAAACCGCATTCTTACGTGAGGTACAGAGATCGGACTTGCTGTGGGGACTGAACACTCTGCCTGTGACCTCAGAGGAAATAAGCCTCGAAAGTTTTTTTTTCTTTCTTTCTTTCTTTCTTTCTTTCTTTTTAGGTGTTATCACCAGTAGAGCTAAACCGGATTTTGCTAAATATTCCTCGGAGTTTTTTTTTTTTTTCTTACGCAAGTGAATTATGGCGGAATTGGAAAAAGAGGTATCTGGGCTGTTTCCGTGATGTCAAGGGTTTTTCAATGTGTATTTTACTGTTGTATTAATTATACTGATGGGACAAGGTAAACAAAACAGTGATGAAACAAGAAGTATTCTCTATGTTGGATTAGAAAAAAATTGCCTTGCTTGAAAGACATGAATGATCGATACTTCAAGAATCAAAAAGATATAATGAATTAATTATCGTTATCATTATATTGACAATTTGGTAAGGTCTGTCAGATGAGTGACAACAAGCGTCCGGTTTGTTACTGAAATAAATGCATACCTGTCAGTCTAGATATGCATATCTATGGTATGAAAGTGAGATAAATAAATAGATAAATAAAATACATATATGTATATACATACATACATATATATATATATATATATATATATATATATATATATATATACATATTTATATATATGTGTGTGTGTGTGAGTATTTGAATGTGTGTGTGTCTGTGTGTGTGTGTGTATGTATGTGTGTCTGTCTGAGTGTGTGTGTGTGTGAGTATTTGAATGTGTGTGTGTGTGAGTGTGTGTGTGTGTGAGTATTTGAATGTGTGTGTGTGTGTGTTTGTGTGTGTGTGTGTGTGTGTGTGTGTGTGTGTGTGTGTGTGTGTGTGTGTGTGTGTGTGTGTGTGTATATATATATATATATATATATATATATATATATATATATATATATATATATATAACAGACAGATATGCACTTAGTCTATATATACGAATATTCACTGGGTCGAGCCTCGCACAATTTTAACAAACTGGCCGAATGTTACGCTTTTCACGGTAGATGAAGAAAAGAAAAAAGTACTAGTAATTCGTCAATCACCAAAAGCATACATCATTAGTCAGTTCAAAGAAATTTATTTTACTGCAAGAAATCTTTGTAACTGTTTGATGTGAAAACAGTCGTCACCTTTTCACATATTTAGAAATATGACTGAAAATTCAACTCTCGGCATTTAAGATTCGCTTATTTCATCGTTCATGAAGTTTGATTTCCTGAAAATGCCTGATCGACAAACAAACACACAAGTACACACCATTATTTATGTTTTGTGCATGAATTATCAAGGTCAACAGGGTTTACACATGCATGGATATCAATGCACAAACATTATTGTGATGATCCTTCAATTCCATTTTTTTTTTCTTTTTTACATTGATCATGTGAGTCATTAAAGGGCAAAATCCCCATCCCCCTTTTTTTTTCTTCTTTTGTTTTTGGTGGATGGTGAAGCCCTTATCTTGACAGAAAATGTATAGATTTAAGCGGGAACAGGAAGGTTGTCTGTTGAACATGTAATCGAAACCGATCAAATACATCTCTTGCACCGTGAAGATATAATTTCTCATTCATATAGTTTTTACATTTGTCACAGTGAACACGGTTTACCCCACTTCTAGTAACGGGAGTCAATGTTAGATAAGAGAACACATTTATCACATTAAATCTCTAACATCAATTTATGAAGATGCTCTCATATTTATCTGATTGTTACTGAAGACATAATATCAATTGCAAGTAGAGTACAACATGCTATATACTCCTAGACTAGTCATACGGAACTATGATAAAAATATCCTGAAAAACATGAAAATAGAAGGTTCTATTAGAACCTGCAGTACAGTTCAGTCACGCACGTACTATACATTTATCGAAAGCTTTTGTTGATGCTTCCAAGTTGCAAAGAAAGACAGGAAATAATCAACATAAAAAAAAAGAAATTAAAATGGGGTGTGTGAAAGTTTATGGTTATAATTTGTATTTAAATTTGATGTATTTGGACTTATGGTCATTATAAAAACTCATGAAGATAAAAAATGAAACAACACAAACATACATTGATATAGATATTCCCTAAATGACCATAATTCCATCATTTGTCCTGCATTAGTAATATGACATTTGCTGAAGCGAAATCTAATATTTCTGCAGTCTTTCACTATTTCCTGGATATAAACTCTTTCGGGAAGTATTTTCAATTATATTAGCAAGTAATTTCCTGCATCGAAGGGAACCACCACTTATATAAACGTAGGTCAATCTCCTTGAATAAAGTTATTGCGGAAGCGACCTGGCTTGGATTAACATCAGCTGACCTAAAGTGCAGACACGGCAAAGTGCATGAGTGCGTGAGTGTGTGTGTGTTTGTGTATGTGTGTGTGTGTGTGTTTGTGTGTGTGTGTACTTGTGTGTTTGTATACTTGTGCGTTTGTTTGTGTGTTTGTGTGTGTATGTGTGTGCGTGCGTGCGTGCGTGCGTGCGTGTGTGTGTGTGGTTGAGTGTGAAGTCATGCATGAGTATGTGTGTGATTATTTTACGTATATATATATATATATATATATATATATATATATATATATATATATATATATATATATGAATAAATAACCTCTCCGATAGGGATTCGAACCCTCTCCAACGTTGCAGGTAATTGCAAGAAGGTCACTCTAACTATTGATATACGACCCACTAAAAGGAGTGTGCAACTAGTAGCTACCTAGATTCTTAAGACATTATCTATCTACTCATACGCGAGTAGGAATAGCAAAGTTTTACACACACTCACCGTGGGCGCTCGGTACATATAGAAAGAGCAGTTCAAAGCAGAAATCTTGAGGTGTATTCAATGAAAGATGGAATAATGCACTGCCGCATTGATATGATGAATATATAAGCCCAGATAAATAGAGGGAGCTGGTGTCAGGAAGGGTATCCGGCTGTAAAGATTTAAAAAATGCCAAAAGCAATATGGAATGAGCCGTAATAGGAAAATCAGTGGAGGCGGCTCATCCATAACGGCGAACCAGTATAGAAATGGAAGAAAGCTCAGAAAATGAAAAAGATATATATATATACATATATACATATCTACCTATCGATTTATATATAAAGTGAGTCTGTGTGTACGTGTGTGTGAGTTTGCATACATAGAAAAATGAATAGATAAACACATTGATATAAAGTTAAATAGGTGGATATGTGTGTGTGTATGCGTGTGTATGTGTGTGTGCGTTTATGTGTGGATATGTGTGTTTGTGTACATGCATATATCTATGATAATTGTTCTC
>NC_091560.1:35646816-35649316 GCF_042767895.1 Penaeus vannamei
TGTCTCTCCTTCTATAAAAGTTTAGACGATGGCGTTGTAGACCTATAGCGGTGTACATGAATGTGGCAACTTTTGTCATTTCCGGGACTCAGTCGTCTATATTGCAGTCATATAGAGGATACGAGCGCGAAGCTGGACTCGGCTAAGGGATCGCGTCGTCTTTGCCCTTCGGTTCATTTCTTTATTCTTTTCGAAACTTATTTTGGGGGTTATGATTCTAAGGTCAGACATTCGCTGCGTTCGTCTAGGAATGATTAATGAGCGATTAACATCAACAACGAGAAAAAATCAAATGTAGAAAATTGGTATAAAAAATATATATATATGATCTGGATAATGATGATAATGAATATGATGATGATGATTATAAAGAAGATGAAGATGAAGATAAGGATGACGAAGATGATGATTATAATGTTGATAATAGTAGAAATGATTATAATGAAAATTAATGATGATAATGATAATAATGATGATACTGATGGTGATTGTGGTGATGGTAATGATAACAATAACTGTTATTATTATTACTATCATTGGTACCATCATTGCATTTAGCATTATCATCACTATCATTATCACAACCATCAGTATCACTCTCATTATCATTATCATTATTATCGTTATCCATCATTATCATTATAATTAAAAGTCACAGTGATTACGCAAGGCCCTGATTTTTTTTTTTTTTTTTTGAGAATCTAGTTTAGAAGTCAAGCATTTTTTCCGCACTGGACAAACCGTAATCAGAAATTCATTAAACAAAATGAAAGATGAGAAGAAATAAGCAGTGATACTAATTAGTAAAGTTGAAATTTAATTTAATTTTTTTTTTCTCTCTTTCTAATCTAACACACTATACTAATTATATCAATTGCGTGCATGTAATAACGTAGACTAATGACTGTAATTAGTGTGCTGTAACAGAGCAAGGCGAACGAGCTTAATAACTTAATATCTAATGCAATAACGGTGTTATTAATATGCAACAATAATGATTGCGATGATAGGGAATTATATTAAATGTGTATTATTATTATTATTATTATTATTATTATTATTATTATAAAATGTTATTAAACGATAAGCATCTTAATATTCGTTTTAATCAGTATCATCAATAGAATATCATTTAAAATTATCATCACATCATCATCACTATCACCATCATAATCCTCGTTGGAATCATTATTAAAATTATCATCACATCAGCGCCACCATTATCTTCATCACCATCATCATCATCACCACCATCCTCGTCAGTTTTCATCATTATTGCCATTATTTTCACTTTTTCCTGATTATTATTATTATCATCGTAATCATCATTATGATTATCATTATTATTTTCATTCGCGTTATTATCATCACCATCATCATCATCATCATCATCATAATCATTATTTCTAAAGTTGTAATAATAACTATTAATATTCTTATCAGAATTATCATTATCATTATCTTTATTATTATCATTATAACCATTACCATCACCGTCACTATTAGTAACATCATTATTATTACATTATTATTCATAACTGTTGTAGATTTGCTGTTGTTGTTGGTGGTGGTGGCATATCTTCAGTAGCATTATCGCAATCACTATATCGTTATGATTTGTAACGATCTGTACTATTATTGTCACTCCATACACCCCTTGCCTTTACATACAGGCAGGTCCTTCAACGGCACCCTTAGGATCTCAAGACGACTCCATTGTCCTTTAGTGATCTGATATCAATCTTATAAAACTCCAAAGGAATATTCTCATAATCTGATGATGGCTGCCTTATATGGGCAGGAGGTTTTAAAGCATTTGTCAAAAAAATGAAACGATGATAAAATCTTTTCTTTTCTATATAATCTCAACTTTTTTTGTTTTTGGAAAAAGATAATATTTGGAATAATTCTTGGAATCATTAAGGGGAAAAAGATTTTATATATTAATCTGGTAGATAGTACTCTGATTTAACAGTGACCAACCAAACAAATAAATAAAACAAATAAACACTACCCGTAATCACCTTTTAAAATAAATCGAAAAGAAAAAAAAACTGAAGATAGAAAAGAATGAAAAGGGACGCAATACCTTCTTCTTCCCCCGGCCTCCGAATTCCTCCAAGCAACGTCCATGTCCTCCTGTATCTTATTGGTATTCTCTTTACCTCGTTACCTCGCGCGCCCACTCCCTAAAACTTTCAAGTGGCAACTCCCTGACAATATTAAACTATAAACTTACATTATTATTATTAGTCGACGTTTTAGAAGGCAGCGCAGCCAAGGTCTTCAAGCGCTATTACTTCTGTTATTCTGTTTTGGGGGAGGTCTTAGGTTGGGGGGGGGGCTGAGTGGGTGGTTGAGGAGGAGGGGGGGGGGTTCTGGAGATGCTGGGGTGGGGTGGGGGGTTAGGGAGGGGGTGGAAGGACTGTTTTGTTCGTGTAAGCTTTCGGAGGAAGAGGAAATTTCTCCGTGTTTATGAAATGGGTGAAGTGTCGTCTAT
>NC_091560.1:35654316-35656816 GCF_042767895.1 Penaeus vannamei
ATGTGTTTGAGTTCCCTCACTTTTCGTTTTGGTGAAAATCTTTGTGAAAGGCGTCAACATTCCTTGCTTTTTGAAGGGTGGGATCTTGCCGCTTGGCGTCTCTGTTGTTGATGCGAAGATGATAATCTTATTGCCTACCAGATCATCTAGCATGGTATGCACTGTTACATTAATCATCCTTTTCGTGTCACGAGTTGTGAGTGTGGGTCGCCTTGCATCGGACAGTTCAATTCCAATAGCATGTGCTTTCGCGATGTCCTCGGGAGCGTAATGCAATTTTTTTTTCACAAAGTAACATTCTAGCCCACAACTTTTTGGTCGCAATGAAGCACAAAATCGTATTCAGCACAATTGTAAGGCTGCCAAAATTGTAAATCTGACCATCTTTTCACTGTCTGCACTGTATACCCTGTCTACACTGCTTTCACTTGCACTGTTTGCTTTTTCGGACGGTTCACTGTCTAAATTGCAAACCCCACCCTTTCCCTGGTGGGGGAGGAGCCCGACGCCCGGGGCACAGGGGCGGCCGTATCCCTGGTCGCTTCAGAGCCCATCACCCTGGCAGGGGCTCGTTACCCTGGGCTGCGGAGCAAACAAAGAATAGGTCAGGGCACCACGGCGACTAAACATGTATATGTATATATTATTCATCTATCTTCTTCCTACCCATTATATTTTTTTCACCCCACGCAATGGCATTTGACAGCTTAAATCTGCAAATAATAGTTCTGCTTTATCTACAAAAGACTCATTTGAATTCCCATTTTTCGGTTGCCACCAAATAATCGCCTCGCTTTCCATAAATATTTACAAAACGTTATTTTTTGTTGTCATTATTATTTTATTATTTATTCTTTATTTATTTATTTATTTTTAATTCTCGTATTGTATTTTGTGGCTGAGCGGTAGGGAACATTCATGTCATCAAGAAATAATTAACAGTTACCTCTTACATAGACACATGAGAGGAGTTTGTGTGTGTAGTGGGGGGGTGAGGGGTGCATGTGTGTGTGTGTGTGTGTGTGTGTGTGTGTGTGTGTGTGTGTGTGTGTGTCTGTCTGTCTGTGCATGGATGTGGATGCACTTGTTAATTCAATCTATGCGCGAAAAAATATATGCAATTTTTATTACGCAATATAAAGGGAAATTCTGAATTTTCACAATTCACTTACCTTTATTCTTCGGGTGAAAAAATATCTTTTTCTGCATTTTTGTCAGTGTATTTTATTATTGTTCAGAGGGCAAACTTTTATAAAGGGTCTCTTTCAGCTTTTTGATAGAAAGAATTCCCAATATGTTCGCACACGCACACAAAAGCAATGGCGTACAGTACATGCTAAAACCCACACACAACTTTCCACATAAACAATCAAATGCATTGACGTGTTTACATTTCATGAAGAATGTCCAACATATCTTCCACCATCAAAATTACTTATAATAATGATAACGATTTACTTACAACAATGATAATGACGAAAATAATGATAATAGTAATAACATAAATAATAAAAAATAACAACAATAATAGTGATAATAGAAATAATTAGAATCAAAATAATGCTGATAATAATTGTTATGACAATAATAGTAAAAGTAGTATGAAGGAAAAAAACATAATAGTAATCATAATGATAATAACAATAATATTAGTAATAATAATGATAATGATAATAACGAATACGTAAAAAGTTGAAGGAAAAGAAGCTGACGAAGAAAATAAAGATGGAGAAGAGGGAGAAGAAAATTATGAAAAAGAAGGGAAAAGGAAGAAGACCCATAAAGAAAGAATTAATTTCTCTCAGACTCAGTTTCCAATAAACAGGTAAATGGATAGAAAAGAATGTCCAGGAGACGACTTTCTCTTCAAAGTCTATTGCTCCGCGGACGAAAAAGCATTGCACTCGACAAACACCGAAGAACGTCAATATATTTTCACAAAGCGCGATCTCGATCTGGTATGGACAGATAGGTGAGTGAGTGTGTTCCCAGTGTTGGATTTCTCAGGGAAATACAGCAGTAACCCCCCACCCAAACACACACATATATACATATGTATATATATGCATATACATAATACATACATACATACATATATATATATATATATACATACATACATACATACACACACACACACACACACACACACACATATATATGTGAGTGTGTGTGCGTGTGTGTGTGTGTGTGTGTGTGCATATATATATATATATATATATATATATATATATATATATATATATATATGTGTGTGTGTGTGTGTGTGTGTGTGTGTGTGTGTGTGTGTGTGTGTGTGTGTGTGTATGTATATATATACATATATAAACGCATTCTATGTTGAAATGCAATGTATGCCAGTATGGTTCATGCTTTAGTGTTGGTATCTAATAGTTGAGAGTGCTACCTAGACGCCGAGCTGGGGTCCCAGCGATGGTTCGCCACTGCCTTCAACGCTATTCTGGCAATGCCTGCGACAGCACTGGTGCTAAGCTACAAG
>NC_091560.1:35659316-35661816 GCF_042767895.1 Penaeus vannamei
CTTTACCCGCTCTCCTCTCCCTCCCACTTCCACTCTTCACCTCAACCCTCTTCTTGCTTCTCTTCCTTCACTCTCCACCTCTTCTCCTTCTTCGCCTTCCTCCACTTCCACCTCATCCTTCCCCTCTATCCTCTTCATCCGCTCTCCACTCCACTTCATTCCTCTTCTCCACTTCCAATTTCTTCCTCTTCCTCCTCCACCTTCCACCTCCTTCTCCTCAATTCTATCCCCCCTCTTCCTATCCCTTTCACCATCTGCTTCCCCCGTCTTCCTTCTCCTTCTCCTTCAAATTTTACCCTTATCCCTTCTTCACCTTTTCCTCCTGCTTCCACCCTCTTTCTCCTCCTTCTCCTTCACCAACCCTTTCCTTCCCCCTTCTTCCTCCTTCTCCTCTTCCTCCACCTCCACCTTCTTCCTCGACCACCACCTCCTTCCTTCTCCTCCTCTTCGCCTTCTCCTCCATCCACTTCTTTCCCCACTCTTCCTCCTCCTTCACCTCCACCTTCTTCCACCACCACCACCCCCTTCCTTCTCCTCCTCTTCGCCTCCTCCTCCACCCCCTTCCTTCACCCCTCTTCCTCCTTCTCCTCCTCCACCTCCTCCTTCCTCCTCCACCACCACCTCCTTCCTTCTCCCCCTCTTCGCCTCCTCACCCTCCTTCTCCTCCTCCTTCCCCCCCCACTCTTCCTCCTTCTCCTCCTCCTCCTCCTTCCTCCTCCACCACCACCTCCTTCCTTTTCCTCCGCCTCCACCCTCCTCCTCCTCCTCCTCCTCCTCGTTTGGCAGTGAGCACCGGCCGCAGCTTTCATGCAATCTCCATAATGGCGATGAGAGCAACATGCAAGAAGAATGCTTGCAATGGGTCTGAAGTGCTGCAACATGTTCCCCGAGTGTTGCCATGGGACAGCATGTTTCGAATCTCCAGCATTTTCCTAACGAAAGGCAAAGACAAAAGTAAGAGAGGCGGGGGCACCGTGGCGTGAAACAAACAGGAGAGTCTGTCTATAATGTTTCTATGTGTGTCTGTATGCCTCGTGGGTGGTCGTAGTTGGAGGGGGGGGTGTGGGGGGGAAGGGGAAGGGGGGATGGAACGTCTGCGCGGGTGTGAGTGGGTGGGTGTGGGTGTTATTGCGAGGGAAAATGTGAGTGTGAGTGGGGGGGTGGGGGGGGTGAGGGTGTTTCTTGTTACGGAGTGTGTGGATGGGTAGGTGTGGGTGTCGTTGTGAAGAAAAGTTTTGGTTAGGTGGATGCGGGTGGCTTTCTAAGCGAATTTCGGAGTTTGTGGGCGGGTGTGGATGTCTCTGTAAGGGTAAGTTTTGGATGGGTGGATGCGGGCGTCTTAGTAAAGGCATGTGGGAGCGAAAGTGTGGGTGACTTGGTGTAAGTGTTTTTGGTAAAAGAGCGTATGAATGGATGGATGTAAGGTAATGTATAATCTTAAAAAGATGGTTAAGTGAGTGAATGAGGGTATCTTTATAAAAGAAAATATGTGTGAATGGGTGGGTGAGTGTGGGTTTCTATTCTATCTATATCTTCTTCTCCTTTTCTTCTTCTTCTTCTTCTCCACATCCTCCTTCTTCTTTTTTTCTTTTTAACTATAAAACCTATTCGACGTCGTCCATAAATCCATCACACAACGATTTTCCTCAAAGATGTAAAACAAATAAAAAACAAGCAAACAAACAAAAAACTATCAAATAATAATGATTTAACAAAAGCAATAATGTCAACTGAAGCAAAATGTCGTTAAAGCATACTGAAGCCATTTCATCCGGCCCTGATATCTCTCACTCTTTGAATGTGGGTTTTCTTTCGTAAGTTTTCTATTCAGCATCGAAACGATAAAACGCTTGTGAACTTAGATTCCTGAATTGGCAAGTTACCATTTCCATTACAATGATTTATTTCTCTCATCTCGTCGATAAATGATCTATCTTATAGTCATCTTTTTATGGATAAAAGTTCTATATAATTTCACGGTCTTGACCAGTTGTGGCAGGTTTGGCTCGTTTTAAAAAGTATTTGATATTTTCATTATTTTTGGGGGTTACTATTACTTGATCTTTGTTTATTTCTTTTTTATTCCTGATGTGCTTCGATGTATTATTTATCGAAATCATTATCACATCAAAATCATTATTATCATGATATCATAATGATAATCGTCAACATGAACATCCCGTTACTATCCCAGCCTCATCGCCATCACACCCTCATTATCATCATCATCATCATCAACTTCATCAGAATCATCATCATTGCTAAAATCATTAACATCCCTACTTTGACACTGTCAATCTGTTATTGTTATGATTTTTGCAATTCATAATCGACGAATCGTAGAACCTGCTGCAAAGACTGAAATGGGTGGTCGACAGAAGGATAATAGGGAGGGGGATAAAGAGGGAGGAAGTGGAGGGAGATAGGAAGATGGGAGGCGGAAGATAGTTGGAGCCTAAGGAGGATGGGGGAAGGAGGAGAGAGGTGGGTGATAAGGGGA
>NC_091560.1:35686816-35701816 GCF_042767895.1 Penaeus vannamei
GTTCTTGTACTTTGGCTGTTCTTGTGCTTTGGCTGTTCTTGTACTTTGGCTGTTCTTGTGCTTTGGCTGTTCTTGTGCTTTGGCTGTTCTTGTACTTTGGCTGTTCTTGTACTTTGGTTGTTCTTGTGTTTTGGCTGTTCTTGTGCTTTGGCTGTTCTTGTACTTTGGCTGTTCTTGTACTTTGGCTGTTCTTGTGTTTTGGTTGTTCTTGTACTTTGGCTGTTCTTGTACTTTGGCTGTTCTTGTACTTTGGCTGTTCTTGTACTTTGGCTTTTCTTGTGCTTTGGCATTTCTTGTGCTTTGGCTGTTCTTGTGCTTTGGCTGTTTTTGTGCTTTGGCTGTTTTTGTGCTTTGGCTGTTTTTGTGCTTTGGCTGTTCTTGTGCTTTGGCTGTTCTTGTGCTTTGGCTGTTCTTGTGCTTTGGCTGTTTTTGTGCTTTGGCTGTTCTTGTGCTTTGGCTGTTTTTGTACTTTGGCTGTTCTTGTACTTTGGCTGTTCTTGTGCTTTGGCTGTTTTTGTACTTTGGCTGTTCTTGTGCTTTGGCTGTTTTTGTACTTTGGCTGTTCTTGTGCTTTGGCTGTTCTTGTGCTTTGGCTGTTCTTGTGCTTTGGCTGTTCTTGTACTTTGGCTGTTCTTGTACTTTGGCTTTTCTTGTAATTTGGCTGTTCTTGTACTTTGGCTGTTCTTGTGCTTTGCCTGTTCTTGTGCTTTGCCTGTTCTTGTACTTTGGCTGTTCTTGTACTTTGGCTGTTCTTGTATTTTGGCTGTTCTTGTACTTTGGCTTTTCTTGTACTTTGGCTGTTCTTGTACTTTGGCTGTTCTTGTGCTTTGGCTGTTCTTGTACTTTGGCTGTTTTTGTACTTTGGCTGTTCTTGTACTTTGGCTGTTCTTGTACTTTGGTTGTTCTTGTACTTTGGCTGTTCTTGTGCATTGGCTGTTTTTGTACTTTGGCTGTTCTTGTACTTTGGCTGTTCTTGTACTTTGGCTGTTCTTGTGCTTTGGCTGTTCTAGTGCTTTGGCTGTTCTTGTACTTTGGCTGTTCTTGTACTTTGGCTTTTCTTGTACTTTGGCTGTTCTTGTACTTTGGATGTTCTTGTACTTTGGCTGTTCTTGTACTTTGGCTGTTCTTGTGCTTTGGCTGTTTTTGTACTTTGGCCGTTCTTGTGCTTTGGCTGTTTTTGTACTTTGGCTGTTCTTGTGCTTTGGCTGTTCTTGTGCTTTGGCTGTTCTTGTGCTTTGGCTGTTCTTGTACTTTGGCTGTTCTTGTACTTTGGCTTTTCTTGTACTTTGGCTGTTCTTGTACTTTGGCTGTTCTTGTGCTTTGGCTGTTCTTGTGCTTTGGCTGTTCTTGTACTTTGGCTGTTCTTGTACTTTGGCTGTTCTTGTACTTTGGCTGTTCTTGTACTTTGGCTTTTCTTGTACTTTGGCTGTTCTTGTACTTTGGCTGTTCTTTTGCTTTGGCTGTTCTTGTACTTTGGCTGTTTTTGTACTTTGGCTGTTCTTGTACTTTGGCTGTTCTTGTACTTTGGTTGTTCTTGTACTTTGGCTGTTCTTGTGCTTTGGCTGTTTTTGTACTTTGGCTGTTCTTGTACTTTGGCTGTTCTTGTACTTCGGCTGTTCTTGTGCTTTGGCTGTTCTAGTGCTTTGGCTGTTCTTGTACTTTGGCTGTTCTTGTACTTTGTCTGTTCTTGTGCTTTGGCTGTTCTTGTACTTTGGCTGTTCTTGTACTTTGGCTTTTCTTGTACTTTGGCTTTTCTTGTACTTTGGCTGTTCTTGTACTTTGGCTGTCCTTGTACTTTGGCTGTTCTTGTGCTTTGGCTGTTTTTGTGCTTTGGCTGTTCTTGTACTTTGCATGTTCTTGAACTTTGGCTGTTTTTGTACTTTGGCTGTTCTTGTGCTTTGGATGTTCTTGTGCTTTGGTTGTTTTTGTACTTTGGCTGTTCTTGTACTTTGGCTGTTCTTGTGCTTTGGCTGTTCTTGTACTTTGGCTGTTCTTGTGCTTTGGCTGTTTTTGTGCTTTGGCTGTTCTTGTGCTTTAGCTGTTTTTGTGCTTTGGCTGTTCTTGTACTTTGGCTGTTCTTGTACTTTGGCTGTTCTTGTACTTTGGCTTTTCTTGTGCTTTGGCTGTTCTTGTGCTTTGGCTGTTCTTGTACTTTGGCTTTTCTTGTACTTTGGCTGTTCTTGTGCTTTGGCTGTTCTTGTACTTTGGCTTTTCTTGTACTTTGGCTGTTCTTGTACTTTGGCTGTTCTTGTACTTTGGCTTTTCTTGTAATTTGGCTGTTCTTGTACTTTGGCTTTTCTTGTACTTTGGATGTTCTTGTACTTTGGATGTTCTTGTACTTTGGCTGTTCTTGTACTTTGGCTTTTCTTGTACTTTGGCTGTTCTTGTACTTTGGATGTTCTTGTACTTTGGTTTTTCTTGTACTTTGGCTGTTCTTGTACTTTGGCTGTTCTTGTACTTTGGCTGTTCTTGTACTTTGGCTTTTCTTGTACTTTGGCTGTTCTTGTACTTTGGCTGTTCTTGTACTTTGGCTGTTCTTGTACTTTGGATGTTCTTGTACTTTGGCTTTTCTTGTACTTTGGCTGTTCTTGTACTTTGGCTTTTCTTGTACTTTGGCTGTTCTTGTACTTTGGCTGTTCTTGTACTTTGGATGTTCTTGTACTTTGGCTTTTCTTGTACTTTGGCTGTTCTTGTGCTTTGGCTTTTCTTGTACTTTGGCTGTTCTTGTACTTTTGATGTTCTTGTACTTTGGCTGTTCTTGTACTTTGGCTGTTCTTGTACTTTGGCTGTTCTTGTACTTTGGCTTTTCTTGTACTTTGGCTTTTCTTGTACTTTGGCTGTTCTTGTACTTTGGCTGTTCTTGTACTTTGGCGCTTTGGCTGTTCTTGTACTTTGGCTGTTCTTGTACTTTGGCTGTTCTTGTACTTTGGCTTTTCTTGTGCTTTGGCTGTTCTTGTGCTTTGGCTGTTCTTGTACTTTGGCTGTTCTTGTGCTTTGGCTGTTCTTGTACTTTGGCTGTTCTTGTACTTTGGCTGTTCTTGTACTTTGGCTGTTCTTGTATTTTGGCTGTTCTTGTACTTTGGCTGTTCTTGTGCTTTGGCTGTTCTTGTACTTTGGCTTTTCTTGTACTTTGGCTGTTCTTGTGCTTTGGCTGTTCTTGTACTTTGGCTTTTCTTGTAATTTGGCTGTTCTTGTACTTTGGCTTTTCTTGTACTTTGGATGTTCTTGTACTTTGGATGTTCTTGTACTTTGGCTTTTCTTGTACTTTGGCTGTTCTTGTACTTTGGCTTTTCTTGTACTTTGGCTGTTCTTGTACTTTGGATGTTCTTGTACTTTGGCTGTTCTTGTACTTTGGTTTTTCTTGTACTTTGGCTGTTCTTGTACTTTGGCTGTTCTTGTACTTTGGCTGTTCTTGTACTTTGGCTTTTCTTGTACTTTAGCTGTTCTTGTACTTTGGATGTTCTTGTACTTTGGCTTTTCTTGTACTTTGGCTGTTCTTGTACTTTGGCTTTTCTTGTACTTTGGCTGTTCTTGTGCTTTGGATGTTCTTGTACTTTGGATGTTCTTGTACTTTGGCTTTTCTTGTACTTTGGCTGTTCTTGTGCTTTGGCTTTTCTTGTACTTTGGCTGTTCTTGTACTTTTGATGTTCTTGTACTTTGGCTGTTCTTGTACTTTGGCTGTTCTTGTACTTTGGCTGTTCTTGTACTTTGGCTTTTCTTGTACTTTGGCTTTTCTTGTACTTTGGCTGTTCTTGTACTTTGGCTGTTCTTGTACTTTGGCTTTTCTTGTACTTTGGCTGTTCTTGTACTTTGGCTGTTCTTGTACTTTGGATGTTCTTGTACTTTGGCTTTTCTTGTACTTTGGCTTTTCTTGTACTTTGGCTTTTCTTGTACTTTGGCTGTTCTTGTACTTTGGCTGTTCTTGTATTTTGGCTGTTCTTGTAGTTTGGCTGTTCTTGTACTTTGGATGTTCTTGTGCTTTGGATGTTCTTGTACTTTGGCTGTTCTTGTACTTTGGCTTTTCTTGTACTTTGGCTGTTCTTGTACTTTGGATGTTCTTGTACTTTGGCTGTTCTTGTGCTTTGGCTGTTCTTGTGCTTTGGCTGTTCTTGTACTTTGGCTGTTCTTGTACTTTGGCTGTTCTTGTGCTTTGGCTGTTCTTGTACTTTGGCTGTTCTTGTACTTTGGCTGTTCTTGTACTTTGGCTGTTCTTGTGCTTTGGCTGTTCTTGTACTTTGGCTTTTCTTGTACTTTGGCTGTTCTTGTGCTTTGGCTGTTCTTGTACTTTGGCTGTTCTTGTACTTTGGCTGTTCTTGTGCTTTGGCTGTTCTTGTACTTTGGATGTTCTTGTGCTTTGGCTGTTCTTGTGCTTTGGCTGTTCTTGTACTTTGGATGTTCTTGTGCTTCGGCTGTTCTTGTACTTTGGCTGTTCTTGTATTTTGGCTGTTCTTGTGCTTTGGCTTTTCTTGTACTTTGGATGTTCTTGTGCTTTGGCTGTTCTTGTACTTTAGCTGTTCTTGTACTTTGGCTGTTCTTGTACTTTGGATGTTCTTGTGCTTTGGCTGTTCTTGTACTTTGGCTGTTCTTGTACTTTGGCTTTTCTTGTACTTTGGCTGTTCTTGTACTTTGGCTGTTCTTGTGCTTTGGCTGTTCTTGTACTTTGGCTGTTCTTGTGCTTTGGCTGTTCTTGTACTTTGGCTGTTCTTGTACTTTGGCTGTTCTTGTACTTTGGCTGTTCTTGTATTTTGGCTGTTCTTGTACTTTGGCTGTTCTTGTGCTTTGGCTGTTCTTGTACTTTGGCTTTTCTTGTACTTTGGCTGTTCTTGTGCTTTGGCTGTTCTTGTACTTTGGCTTTTCTTGTAATTTGGCTGTTCTTGTACTTTGGCTTTTCTTGTGCTTTGGCTGTTCTTGTGCTTTGGATGTTCTTGTACTTTGGCTTTTCTTGTACTTTGGCTGTTCTTGTACTTTGGCTTTTCTTGTACTTTGGCTGTTCTTGTACTTTGGCTGTTCTTGTACTTTGGCTGTTCTTGTACTTTGGCTTTTCTTGTACTTTGGCTGTTCTTGTACTTTGGCTTTTCTTGTACTTTGGCTGTTCTTGTACTTTGGCTTTTCTTGTACTTTGGCTGTTCTTGTACTTTGGCTGTTCTTGTACTTTGGATGTTCTTGTACTTTGGCTTTTCTTGTACTTTGGCTGTTCTTGTACTTTGGCTTTTCTTGTACTTTGGATGTTCTTGTACTTTGGCTGTTCTTGTGCTTTGGCTGTTCTTGTACTTTGGCTGTTCTTGTACTTTGGCTTTTCTTGTACTTTGGCTGTTCTTGTGCTTTGGCTTTTCTTGTACTTTTGCTGTTCTTGTACTTTGGATGTTCTAGTACTTTGGCTTTTCTTGTACTTTGGCTGTTCTTGTACTTTGGCTGTTCTTGTACTTTGGCTTTTCTTGTACTTTGGCTTTTCTTGTACTTTGACTGTTCTTGTGCTTTGGCTGTTCTTGTAATTTGGCTTTTCTTGTACTTTGGCTGTTCTTGTACTTTGGCTGTTCTTGTACTTTGAATGTTCTTGTACTTTGGCTTTTCTTGTACTTTGGATGTTCTTGTACTTTGGCTTTTCTTGTACTTTGGCTGTTATTGTACTTTGGCTGTTCTTGTACTTTGGATGTTCTTGTACTTTGGATGTTCTTGTGCTTTGACTGTTCTTGTACTTTGGCTGTTCTTGTACTTTGGCTGTTCTTGTACTTTGGCTGTTCTTGTACTTTGGATGTTCTTGTACTTTGGCTGTTCTTGTACTTTGGCTGTTCTTGTGCTTTGGCTGTTCTTGTACTTTGGCTGTTCTTGTACTTTGGCTGTTCTTGTGCTTTGGCTGTTCTTGTACTTTGGCTGTTCTTGTACTTTGGCTTTTCTTGTACTTTGGCTGTTCTTGTGCTTTGGCTGTTCTTGTGCTTTGGCTGTTCTTGTACTTTGGCTTTTCTTGTACTTTGGCTGTTCTTGTGCTTTGGCTGTTCTTGTACCTTGGCTGTTCTTGTACTTTGGATGTTCTTGTGCTTTGCCTGTTCTTGTACTTTGGATGTTCTTGTGCTTTGGCTGTTCTTGTGCTTTGGCTGTTCTTGTACTTTGGATGTTCTTGTGCTTCGGCTGTTCTTGTACTTTGGTTGTTCTTGTGCTTTGGCTGTTCTTGTGCTTTGGCTTTTCTTGTACTTTGGATGTTCTTGTGCTTTGGCTGTTCTTGTACTTTAGCTGTTCTTGTACTTTGGCTGTACTTGTATTTTGGCAGTTCTTGTACTTTGGCTGTTCTTGTACTTTGGCTGTTCTTGTACTTTGGCTGTTCTTTACTTTGGCTGTTCTTGTACTTTGGCTGTTCTTGTACTTTGGCTTTTCTTGTACTTTGGCTGTTCTTGTACTTTGGATGTTCTTGTGCTTTGGCTGTTCTTGTGCTTTGGCTGTTCTTGTGCTTTGGCTGTTCTTGTACTTTGGCTTTTCTTGTACTTTGGCTGTTCTTGTACTTTGGCTGTTCTTGTACTTTGGCTGTTCTTGTACTTTGGCTTTTCTTGTACTTTGGATCTTCTTGTACTTTGGATGTTCTTGTGCTTTGGCTGTTCTTGTGCTTTGGCTGTTCTTGTGCTTTGGCTGTTCTTGTGCTTTGGCTTTTCTTGTACTTTGGCTTTTCTTGTACTTTGGCTGTTCTTGTACTTTGGATGTTCTTGTGCTTTGGCTTTTCTTGTACTTTGGCTGTTCTTGTACTTTGGCTGTTCTTGTGCTTTGGCTTTTCTTGTACTTTGGCTTTTCTTGTACTTTGGCTGTTCTTGTACTTTGGATGTTCTTCTACTTTGGCTGTTCTTGTACTTTGGCTGTTCTTGTACTTTGGATGTTCTTGTACTTTGGCTGTTCTTGTACTTTGGATGTTCTTGTGCTTTGGCTGTTCTTGTACTTTGGCTTTTCTTGTACTTTGGATGTTCTTGTGCTTTGGCTGTTCTTGTACTTTGGCTTTTCTTGTACTTTGGCTGTTCTTGTACTTTGGATGTTCTTGTACTTTGGATGTTCTTGTGCTTTGGCTGTTCTTGTACTTTGGCTTTTCTTGTACTTTGGCTGTTCTTGTACTTTGGATGTTCTTGTGCTTTGGCTGTTCTTGTGCTTTGGCTGTTCTTGTACTTTGGCTTTTCTTGTACTTTGGCTGTTCTTGTACTTTGGCATTTCTTGTACTTTGGCTGTTCTTGTACTTTGGCTTTTCTTGTACTTTGGCTGTTCTTGGACTTTGGATGTTCTTGTGCTTTGGCTGTTCTTTTGCTTTGGCTGTTCTTGTACTTTGGCTTTTCTTGTACTTTGGATGTTCTTGTGCTTTGGATGTTCTTGTGCTTTGGATGTTCTTGTACTTTGGCTGTTCTTGTAATTTGGCTTTTCTTGTACTTTGGCTGTTCTTGTACTTTGGATGTTCTTGTACTTTGGCTGTTCTTGTGCTTTGGCTTTTCTTGTACTTTGGCTTTTCTTGTACTTTGGATGTTCTTGTGCTTTGGATGTTCTTGTGCTTTGGATGTTCTTGTACTTTGGCTTTTCTTGTACTTTGGCTGTTCTTGTACTTTGGCTGTTCTTGTACTTTGGATGTTCTTGTAATTTGGCTTTTCTTGTACTTTGGCTTTTCTTGTACTTTGGATGTTCTTGTACTTTGGCATTTCTTGTACATTGGCTGTTCTTGTACTTTGGCTGTTCTTGTACTTTGGCTGTTCTTGTACTTCGGCTGTTCTTGTACTTTGGCTGTTCTTGTGCTTTGGCTGTTCTTGTACTTTGGCTTTTCTTGTACTTTGGATGTTCTTGTGCTTTGGCTGTTCTTGTACTTTGGCTGTTCTTGTACTTTGGCTTTTCTTGTACTTTGGATGTTCTTGTGCTTTGGCTGTTCTTGTACTTTGGCTTTTCTTGTACTTTGGCTGTTCTTGTACTTTGGATGTTCTTGTGCTTTGGCTTTTCTTGTACTTTGGCTGTTCTTGTACTTTGGCTTTTCTTGTACTTTGGCTGTTCTTGTACTTTGGCTGTTCTTGTACTTTGGCTGTTCTTGTACTTTGGATGTTCTTGTGCTTTGGCTGTTCTTGTACTTTGGCTTTTCTTGTACTTTGGCTGTTCTTATACTTTGGCTGTTCTTGTACTTTGGCTGTTCTTGTGCTTTGGCTTTTCTTGTACTTTGGATGTTCTTGTGCTTTGGCTGTTCTTGTACTTTGGATGTTCTTGTGGTTTGGCTGTTCTTGTGCTTTGGCTGTTTTTGTACTTTGGCTGTTCTTGTACTTTGGCTGTTCTTGTGCTTTGGCTGTTCTTGTACTTTGGCTGTTCTTGTACTCTGGTTGTTCTTGTGCTTTGGATGTTCTTGTACTTTGGCTGTTCTTGTACTTTGGATGTTCTTGTGCTTTGGCTGTTCTTGTACTTTGGCTGTTCTTGTGCTTTGTCTGTTCTTGTACTTTGGATGTTCTTGTGCTTTGGCTGTTCTTGTACTTTGGCTTTTCTTGTACTTTGGCTGTTCTTGTACTTTGGATGTTCTTGTACTTTGGATGTTCTTGTGCTTTGGCTGTTCTTGTACTTTGGCTTTTCTTGTACTTTGGCTGTTCTTGTACTTTGGATGTTCTTGTGCTTTGGCTGTTCTTGTGCTTTGGCTGTTCTTGTACTTTGGCTTTTCTTGTACTTTGGCTGTTCTTGTACTTTGGCATTTCTTGTACTTTGGCTGTTCTTGTACTTTGGCTTTTCTTGTACTTTGGCTGTTCTTGGACTTTGGATGTTCTTGTGCTTTGGCTGTTCTTTTGCTTTGGCTGTTCTTGTACTTTGGCTTTTCTTGTACTTTGGCTGTTCTTGTACTTAGGATGTTCTTGTGCTTTGGATGTTCTTGTGCTTTGGATGTTCTTGTAATTTTGCTTTTCTTGTACTTTGGCTGTTCTTGTACTTTGGCTGTTCTTGTACTTTGGCTGTTCTTGTGCTTTGGCTTTTCTTGTACTTTGGCTGTTCTTGTACTTTGGATGTTCTTGTGCTTTGGATGTTCTTGTGCTTTGGATGTTCTTGTACTTTGGCTTTTCTTGTACTTTGGCTGTTCTTGTACTTTGGCTGTTCTTGTACTTTGGATGTTCTTGTAATTTGGCTTTTCTTGTACTTTGGCTTTTCTTGTACTTTGGATGTTCTTGTACTTTGGCATTTCTTGTACATTGGCTGTTCTTGTACTTTGGCTGTTCTTGTACTTTGGCTGTTCTTGTACTTTGGCTGTTCTTGTACTTCGGCTGTTCTTGTACTTTGGCTGTTCTTGTGCTTTGGCTGTTCTTGTACTTTGGCTTTTCTTGTACTTTGGATGTTCTTGTGCTTTGGCTGTTCTTGTACTTTGGCTGTTCTTGTACTTTGGCTTTTCTTGTACTTTGGATGTTCTTGTGCTTTGGCTGTTCTTGTACTTTGGCTTTTCTTGTACTTTGGCTGTTCTTGTACTTTGGATGTTCTTGTGCTTTGGCTTTTCTTGTACTTTGGCTGTTCTTGTACTTTGGCTTTTCTTGTACTTTGGCTGTTCTTGTACTTTGGCTGTTCTTGTACTTTGGCTGTTCTTGTACTTTGGATGTTCTTGTGCTTTGGCTGTTCTTGTACTTTGGCTTTTCTTGTACTTTGGCTGTTCTTATACTTTGGCTGTTCTTGTACTTTGGCTGTTCTTGTGCTTTGGCTTTTCTTGTACTTTGGATGTTCTTGTGCTTTGGCTGTTCTTGTACTTTGGATGTTCTTGTGGTTTGGCTGTTCTTGTGCTTTGGCTGTTTTTGTACTTTGGCTGTTCTTGTACTTTGGCTGTTCTTGTGCTTTGGCTGTTCTTGTACTTTGGCTGTTCTTGTACTCTGGTTGTTCTTGTGCTTTGGATGTTCTTGTACTTTGGCTGTTCTTGTACTTTGGATGTTCTTGTGCTTTGGCTGTTCTTGTGCTTTGGCTGTTCTTGTGCTTTGGCTGTTCTTGTGCTTTGGATGTTCTTGTACTTTGGCTGTTCTTGTACTTTGGATGTTCTTGTGCTTTGGCTGTTCTTGTACTTTGGATGTTCTTGTACTTTGGATGTTCTTGTACTTTGGCTTTTCTTGTACTTTGGCTGTTCTTGTACTTTGGCTGTTCTTGTACTTTGGATGTTCTTGTACTTTGGATGTTCTTGTGCTTTGGCTGTTCTTGTACTTTGGCTGTTCTTGTACTTTGGCTTTTCTTGTACTTTGGCTGTTCTTGTACTTTGGATGTTCTTGTACTTTGGCTGTTCTTGTACTTTGGCTGTTCTTGTGCTTTGGCTGTTCTTGTACTTTGGCTGTTCTTGTACTTTGGCTGTTCTTGTGCTTTGGCTGTTCTTGTACTTTGGCTGTTCTTGTACTTTGGCTTTTCTTGTACTTTGGCTGTTCTTGTGCTTTGGCTGTTCTTGTGCTTTGGCTGTTCTTGTACTTTGGCTTTTCTTGTACTCTGGCTGTTCTTGTGCTTTGGCTGTTCTTGTACTTTGGCTGTTCTTGTACTTTGGATGTTCTTGTGCTTTGCCTGTTCTTGTACTTTGGATGTTCTTGTGCTTTGGCTGTTCTTGTGCTTTGGCTGTTCTTTTACTTTGGATGTTCTTGTGCTTCGGCTGTTCTTGTACTTTGGTTGTTCTTGTGCTTTGGCTGTTCTTGTGCTTTGCCTTTTCTTGTACTTTGGATGTTCTTGTGCTTTGGCTGTTCTTGTACTTTAGCTGTTCTTGTACTTTGGCTGTACTTGTATTTTGGCAGTTCTTGTACTTTGGCTGTTCTTGTACTTTGGTTGTTCTTGTACTTTGGCTGTTCTTTACTTTGGCTTTTCTTGTACTTTGGCTGTTCTTGTACTTTGGATGTTCTTGTACTTTGGCTTTTCTTGTACTTTGGATGTTCTTGTACTTTGGCTGTTCTTGTACTTTGGCTGTTCTTGTACTTTGGCTTTTCTTGTACTTTGGCTGTTCTTGTACTTTGGATGTTCTTGTGCTTTGGCTGTTCTTGTGCTTTGGCTGTTCTTGTGCTTTGGCTGTTCTTGTACTTTGGCTTTTCTTGTACTTTGGCTGTTCTTGTACTTTGGCTGTTCTTGTACTTTGGCTGTTCTTGTACTTTGGCTTTTCTTGTACTTTGGATCTTCTTGTACTTTGGATGTTCTTGTGCTTTGGCTGTTCTTGTGCTTTGGCTGTTCTTGTGCTTTGGCTGTTCTTGTGCTTTGGCTTTTCTTGTACTTTGGCTTTTCTTGTACTTTGGCTGTTCTTGTACTTTGGATGTTCTTGTGCTTTGGCTTTTCTTGTACTTTGGCTGTTCTTGTACTTTGGCTGTTCTTGTGCTTTGGCTTTTCTTGTACTTTGGCTTTTCTTGTACTTTGGCTGTTCTTGTACTTTGGATGTTCTTCTACTTTGGCTGTTCTTCTACTTTGGCTGTTCTTGTACTTTGGATGTTCTTGTACTTTGGCTGTTCTTGTACTTTGGCTGTTCTTGTGCTTTGGCTGTTCTTGTACTTTGGCTTTTCTTGTACTTTGGATGTTCTTGTGCTTTGGCTGTTCTTGTACTTTGGCTTTTCTTGTACTTTGGCTGTTCTTGTACTTTGGATGTTCTTGTACTTTGGCATTTCTTGTACTTTGGCTGTTCTTGTACTTTGGCTTTTCTTGTACTTTGGCTGTTCTTATACTTTGGATGTTCTTGTGCTTTGGCTGTTCTTGTGCTTTGGCTGTTCTTGTACTTTGGCTTTTCTTGTACTTTGGCTGTTCTTGTATTTTGGCATTTCTTGTACTTTGGCTGTTCTTGTACTTTGGCTTTTCTTGTACTTTGGCTGTTCTTGGACTTTGGATGTTCTTGTGCTTTGGCTGTTCTTTTGCTTTGGCTGTTCTTGTACTTTGGCTTTTCTTGTACTTTGGATGTTCTTGTGCTTTGGATGTTCTTGTGCTTTGGCTTTTCTTGTACTTTGGCTTTTCTTGTAATTTGGCTTTTCTTGTACTTTGGCTGTTCTTGTACTTTGGATGTTCTTGTACTTTGGCTGTTCTTGTGCTTTGGCTTTTCTTGTACTTTGGCTGTTCTTTTACTTTGGATGTTCTTGTGCTTTGGATGTTCTTGTGCTTTGGATGTTCTTGTACTTTGGCTTTTCTTGTACTTTGGCTGTTCTTGTACTTTGGATGTTCTTGTACTTTGGATGTTCTTGTGCTTTGGCTTTTCTTGTACTTTGGCTTTTCTTGTACTTTGGCTGTTCTTGTACTTCGGATGTTCTTGTACTTTGGCTGTTCTTGTACTTTGGCTGTTCTTGTACTTTGGATGTTCTTGTACTTCGGCTGTTCTTGTACTTTGGCTGTTCTTGTGCTTTGGCTGTTCTTGTACTTTGGCTTTTCTTGTACTTTGGATGTTCTTGTGCTTTGGCTGTTCTTGTACTTTGGCTGTTCTTGTACTTTGGCTTTTCTTGTACTTTGGATGTTCTTGTGCTTTGGCTGTTCTTGTACTTTGGCTTTTCTTGTACTTTGGCTGTTCTTGTACTTTGGATGTTCTTGTGCTTTGGCTTTTCTTGTACTTTGGCTGTTCTTGTACTTTGGCTTTTCTTGTACTTTGGCTGTTCTTGTACTTTGGCTGTTCTTGTACTTTGGCTGTTCTTGTACTTTGGCTGTTCTTGTACTTTGGATGTTCTTGTGCTTTGGCTGTTCTTGTACTTTGGCTTTTCTTGTACTTTGGCTGTTCTTGTACTTTGGCTGTTCTTGTGCTTTGGATGTTCTTGTGCTTTGGCTGTTCTTGTACTTTGGATGTTCTTGTGCTTTGGCTGTTCTTGTGCTTTGGCTGTTTTTGTACTTTGGCTGTTCTTGTACTTTGGCTGTTCTTGTGCTTTGGCTGTTCTTGTACTTTGGCTGTTCTTGTACTCTGGTTGTTCTTGTGCTTTGGATGTTCTTGTACTTTGGCTGTTCTTATACTTTGGATGTTCTTGTGCTTTGGCTGTTCTTGTGCTTTGGCTGTTCTTGTGCTTTGGCTGTTCTTGTGCTTTGGATGTTCTTGTACTTTGGCTGTTCTTATACTTTGGATGTTCTTGTGCTTTGGCTGTTCTTGTACTTTGGCTGTTCTTGTACTTTGGCTGTTCTTGTGCTTTGGCTGTTTTTGTACTTTGGCTGTTCTTGTACTTTGGCTGTTCTTATGTTTTGGCTGTTCTTGTACTTTGGCTGTTCTTGTGCTTTGGATGTTCTTGTACTTTGGCTGTTCTTGTGCTTTGGCTGTTCTTGTGCTTTAGCTGTTTTTGTGATTTGGCTGTTCTTGTACTTTGGCTGTTCTTGTACTTTGGCTGTTCTTGTACTTTGGCTTTTTTTTTTCTTTTTTTTTTACTTTGGCTGTTCTTGTACTTTGGATGTTCTTGTATTTTGGCTGTTCTTGTGCTTTGGCTGTTCTTGTACTTTGGCTGTTCTTGTGCTTTGGCTGTTCTGCTGCTTTGGCTGTTCTTGTGCTTTGGCTGTCCTTGTACTTTGGCTGTTCTTTTGCTTTGGATGTTCTTGTACTTTGGCTGTTCTTTTGCTTTGGATGTTTTTGTACTTTGGCTGTTTTTGTGCTTTGGCTGTTCTTGTGCTTTGGATGTTCTTGTGCTTTGGCTGTTCCTGTGCTTTGGCTGTTCTTGTACTTTGGCTGTTCTTGTGCTTTGGCTGTTCTTGTACTTTGGCTGTTTTTGTACTTTGGCTGTTCTTGTGCTTTTGCTGTTCTTGTACTTTGGCTGTTCTTGTACTTTGGATGTTCTTGTACTTTGGCTGTTCTTGTACTTTGGCTGTTCTTGTGCTTTGGCTGTTCGTGTGCTTTGGATGTTCTTGGTATTTGGCTGTTTTTGTACTTTGGCTGTTCTTGTGCTTTGGCTATTCTTGTATTTTGGATGTTCTTGTACTTTGGCTGTTCTTGTGCTTTGGCTGTTCTTGTACTTTGGCTGTTCTTGTACTTTGGCTGTTCTTGTACTTTGGCTGTACTTGTATTTTGGCAGTTCTTGTACTTTGGCTGTTCTTGTACTTTGGCTTTTCTTGTACTTTGGCTGTTCTTTACTTTGGCTGTTCTTGTACTTTGGCTGTTCTTGTGCTTTGGCTGTTCTTGTACTTTGGCTGTTCTTGTACTTTGGCTGTTCTTGTACTTTGGCTGTTCTTGTACTTTGGCTTTTCTTTTGCTTTGGCTGTTCTTGTACTTTGGCTGTTTTGTGCTTTGGCTGTTCTTGTACTTTGACTGCTCTTATACTTTGGCTGTTCTTTTGCTTTGGCTGTTCTTGTGCTTTGGCTGTTCTTGTACTTTCCTTATTGAATATGAATAAAAAAGTGAATGGATAAGTGAATATATAGATTGATGAATAGGTATATATGTATGTGTAAGCATATAGATTGGTATATGAATTTAAATAAAATGATGGTGATGATAAAAAAATGATATTATTGATGATATAAATAGTTGTAAATAGTAATATTGTTAATGGCAATGGAAATAGTAATAATGATGATAATTATGATGAACAGCAACAATAATAATAGTAATAACAATAATAACAACAATAATGATAATAATAACAATAATAACAACAACAATAATATTAAAAACAATAACGATAATAACAACAATAATAATAACCACAATAATGATGATAATAACAACAATAATAGTAACAACAATAATGATAATGATAACAACTCTAATTATAACAACAATAATGATAATAACAACAGTAATGACAACAACAATAACAAAGACCGATACAGCTGGTGCTTTGAATTTGGCTGCTCCTTGATCTTCCTTGTTGAATATAAATAGAAAAGTAAATGAATAGGTGAATATGTAAATAAATAATTGAATAACCATATATGGATGCATGATTATACAGATTGGTATATGAATAAAAAATGTTAGGAAAATGAAAATAATGCTGATAATCATGATGATAATAATTATAATAATATTAGTAAAAATAATAATAATAATAATAATAATAATTATTATAATAATAATAATAGGAATAATAATAAGATGATATAGATGTCTTCATCACTGGCATAATCATTCTATAACTGTTTCAGATA
>NC_091560.1:35709316-35711816 GCF_042767895.1 Penaeus vannamei
CCACGATCCCTGCGGCACCGAGTCAGACGAGGAGTCCAGTGACGTCACCAGCCCCCCAGGTACACCCGGCACAACAACCGAGGGGACTGTGCTAAGAAGTGGGACAAAGCTAAGACCTAATATTTGACATGGTTAAAAGTACTTTTAAGCTTAGGACAATCATCTGTAATAGAATGTACATTATTCATGAAGTTATATGTTTCTTATGTGAACCTAAATTCCGTAATATCAATGGATATAAGCGCATGAAGTACAGATTACATAATAATACACTACTCACATATGGATAGACACACAATTAAATTCATATCATGGAATATGCGTAGTATTAAACCTAGGCTGAGTGACCTAGAGTTTTATATTCGTAAATATAATATTGATGTGATTTGCGTGCAAGAACCTTTTGCTGCTGCTGCTAAAATGAAAATTGCACCTTCAATTAAGGGATATCATTCTTATGTGAGTACAGCCATGACTGGATTGTTGACATATGTGAAGGTAACATTGCCACATAAATTAGTTAAAAAATCCGAGAACACTGATGTTCAATTTCATCATTTAAAAATTCAGACTGCCTCTGGGTATTTTTCACTATATAATATATATGCCAGATCGTCAAAATTTCTGGCTGTTTCTTTACCCAATTTTCACAACCAAGGCACGTTATGCATGGGCGACCTTAATGCAAGGCACCCACACTTTGGAGACAGCCAGCGTAATAGTAATGGGGAAGAATTCAAACATTTCATTAATAGTAGATCACTAACAGTATATGACACAGAAATAGAAACTCATTTGGGAGGTGGCAGGTTAGATTACGTATTTGGCAAAAATCTAGTTCATGGTAATGTCTGTACTTCACTGGTACGAGAATTAGTTAGTGACCACTTTGCAATCCGAACTGACTATACTGTTGATAGCAACTCAGCCCCTAAAACACCTAGGCTTAGAATAATCATCCCACCGGGCCTGGAGCATCACTTCAAGGCACGTGTCTTTGATTGGTACAACACATATGAAGTAACAACAGTTGAAAATTTCTCTCAGGATTTAATCAAAGTTGTCACTGACTACTATAACACATGGGTCTGTTCACGAAAACTCTCGAAGAAAAAGAGCCCCCAAGCCCCCCATGCTCCGAGGTGGATCAATGACCCAATTCTAGCCAAGGAACATCAACGAGTTCAGGAGCTTGCCAATTGCTATAAAGATAACAAGACGTCAGACAATCTTATTCAGTTTCTTAAAGCCAATAAAGAATTCAGAGAACTAAAAACTGAGATTCGTAGTAAACACTGGGAACAATTTTTGCAAAGCATCAATAGTCAAACTTCCATGGCTGATGTATGGAAAAAGATTAATAGGCTGACAGGTAAGGCTCCCACAACACCGCAGTTTCACAGCCCACAAGAACAGGCTAATATGCTACTGGAGCAGTGGGCTGAAAACTCTCAGCTGAGCTCACTTCCACAAGGGATAAAAGACCATCTCGACAAGTCAAAAATAGATAGGAAATTCAATATAGCAGTAGCCTGTGCTGCTATTGACCCATCCGACTTTGCCGAAGTAACCGAGTGGGAACTGAGAAATGCCCTTGTGAAAGGCAAGGCAACAGCCCCTGGCGAGGATGGCATTACTTACAGTGTTCTTCGCCTCATTGCGCAGGTGCCAGGCAACCCACTCTTACACCTGTATAGACTCAGCCTATCACAAGGAATCCTCCCAAGCTCCTGGACTAAAAGTTTAATCATCCCTATACCCAAATCCAACACTGACAAATACAGACCAATTTCCTTGACCTCCTGTCTGTGCAAAGTACTTGAGAGAATAATTCTGAACAGACTCATGTACCGTATACATGCTAAGTTATCCCCCAGACTGTATGGATTTCTCCCAGGACGTAGCAGTCAGCATTGTTTTGCAGAATACTTAACAAACTCAATACCAGGCATGCAAACCGTATTTCTTGATCTTCAATCTGCCTTTGATATTGCAAACAGAGAAATGATCCTTGAGC
Organism: Penaeus vannamei; assembly: GCF_042767895.1. Taxonomy (NCBI): domain Eukaryota; kingdom Metazoa; phylum Arthropoda; class Malacostraca; order Decapoda; family Penaeidae; genus Penaeus; species Penaeus vannamei. The sequence goes on from NC_091560.1 coordinate 35,711,334, forward strand.
AACTAGCTAGCTTTGGTATTCAGGGAAAACTGTTAACATGGATTCAAATGTATCTATCCAATCGATCGGCTCAGGTTTTCTTCAGGGGTGTTAAGAGTACTCATGCAAAAGTGTTTGAACTCGGCACACCTCAGGGAGGCGTACTTAGTCCCATGCTATTTAACATCCTAATGCATAGATTACTAGGCGATATACCACTTGAGGGCAGTGACTCCATTATTTGCTATGCCGATGATATTTGCATTAAATCCTCATCCGAGGAGAGAATGCAACAGATCCTTGATGTGCTTTCAGCAAGGGCTACAGAGTGTGGCTTGATAATATCGACTGAAAAAACCAAGGCACTTAACCCTAAAACAATCCCTCTGCCAAGGTTTCACATCAATGACGTTGAGCTAGATCTCTGTCACCAATACAAATATCTCGGGGTGGCTGTTAATGATGCAGAGTTCATACAAAACCTGAAGAAAAGGCTGTGGGAAC
>NC_091560.1:35744316-35746816 GCF_042767895.1 Penaeus vannamei
CACACACGCACACACATAAACACTTACACACACATAAACACACACGCACACACATAAACACACACAAACACACACACACACACGCTGACACGACGGCATGACACCAGCAGCAACGTCCCAGCCGGCGAGACAGGAGTCATGTGACCACATTGTATAAATAATTCGAATTGATCAAAGCGAAATGAGCGCCAGTCCGTAGCAAGTCTCGGCAGCCGCTAAGGTCCATAACCCCTAGAGAAAGGTCGGGGGATCTGACCTTATCGCCAGGGCACGCCGACGTCCCTCTGGAAGAAGACAAAACGAGAAAAAAAAAGAAGATCGCGGAGCAGAATCGTGGACCGGGCGGTAATCTTGGCAGACATGGAGACGAGTTTTACGACATTTGGGAGATTTGGCAACGTCGCCTCTGTTTTATGACGTTTGTGATGTCATTGAGGTTCTTGATAATCATTTAAATGTTATGGCGAGGAAATCTAATCCATTGCATTCCAAAAATGTGCGAGATTATTGTTTAAGAAATTAAGGTGTCCCCGCTGCGGATTCGTAGAAATGTTTATATGCGTAGATTTTGGGGAAAGAGTCGAACTTGAGAGAAAATGGACGGTGTTTCGTCGGTCTTGCCGTATCTCTGAGGATTGTGGGCATCCAATACGAATAAGAGAGAGAGAGAGAGAGGGGTGGGGGGAGAGAAAGATAGATAGGTAGACAGATAGAGAGAGAGAGACTGAGACAGAGACAGAGACGCACACACACACACAGATAAGAGAGAGAGAGAGAGACTGACAAACAGAAAGACAGAGAGAGGAGGGAAGTAGAATTAGGGAAAGAGATAGAAGAGATAGAAAGAAAGACAGAGACGGAGAGAGGAAGGGAGAGAGAGAGAGAGAGAGAGAGAGAGAGAGAGAGAGAGAGAGAGAGAGAGAGTGAAAGAGAGAGACAGAAACAGGGACAGAGATACAAAGATACAGAGAGAGAGACAAAAATGAATAAAACAAAAGGGAGAAAAAAAAAACGAAATACACAAATAACAAAAATAATATACATATAAAAATAAGTACACATTTCTTGGGATGAAGCATGGTCGACCTGCGGCATTTTTGAATGTCTAATCTCACGGATACGACATGCAACGAAAAGAAATATAAGTAATACCTGCATTGCACGCTCGGCTTCTAAAGTAATTATGTTGCAAAAAAAAGGAAGTAGCAGAGAGACAACTGGGGAATAGACACAATTATGAGAAGGAGAGAGGACTGGTAGGAGAGGGGAAAGGGAGGGGAGAAGAAGTGAAGAGGGGGATGGAAGAGGAGGAAGAAGGGGAGATAGGGTGAGGGAGAGAGTAAGAGGAGAAAAAAAGTAACGTAGAGGGAGATACAGAAGAAGATGGGGGAAAGGAAAGCGAATCGGAAAAAGAGAGGGGAAAGCGAAAGGGGGAATGGAAACGATAAGGGGCAAGGGGAAAAGAGAGGAAGACGGAGGAGGAGAGAGAAAAAAAAGATGGGCATTGGAGGAGAGAGGAAGAAGAGAAGGCGACGGAGATGAAGGGAAAATAAGGGGAGACGAGGGAAGAGAGGCGTAAAAGAGAGAGAAGGAGAAGGGGGGAAAAGAGAGATTGACGGAGTAGCAGAGGATTCGGAGGTGGAACACGGAAAAAGAGAAAGATAAAAAAAAAGAAAGAAGAATGAGACGAACGAGAACAGTGGAAACGCGAGAGAAGAAAAATGAAAATAAAAAAGATAAAGAAACGGAAGAGAACACAGGAAAAAGAGAGAGAGAGAGAGGAGGAGAAGGGAAAAAAACGAAGAAGACGGAGCACGGTGAGGAGAGGAGGAAGGAGCGTATGATAAGCAGGCATTCAGGGGACCCTCATCACAAAGCAACTCGTCTGCACGAACTTTTGCAACGGCCGCAACCCGCAAAGTGCAGACGCCTGACTATCAATACCCCAGTAAATGATTCCTGTTAACGTATCCAATGGCCGTGATTGCATTACTTATCCCGATTTAAAAGAGATAACACGGCGGACTGGGCGCTCGATTCTGATTGGACTGTATCAGAAACTGTTGAGCTCTGACTGGCGAAAGTTTGGGTTGGGGTTTGAGTGGGAGAAGGGTGGGGGGGGCGGGGAGGGGGGGGTAGAAGGAGAGAGAGGGAGAAAGAGGGAGGGAGAGATAGGGGATGGGGTGGGAGGGAGAGAGAGAGGGGGGGGAGGGGAGAAGGAGGGAGAGAAATAAAAGAGAGGAAATAAAAGGGAAAGAGAAAGGGAAGAAGGGAGAACAGAGAAAGAGACAGGGAAAAAGAGACAAAAGGTTAACACAGACATAAATAATAGAAAAAAGATATAGAAGATAAAAGGTGGTAAAAGACCAGAAAAGATAAAAAGAGATGGGAAAGGAGAGAACCAGCCAAAGCGAAATATAGATAGAGAAAGTGGCAAAACATATTTTTGAATGAGTCAAAGTGAGAGAAAAAAAGGTAAAGAAAAAGAGGGGGATAGGAA
>NC_091560.1:35749316-35754316 GCF_042767895.1 Penaeus vannamei
AGAAAGAGGATGAGGAAGTGGAGGAAGAAGAGAAGGAAAATCCGAAGACAACACAAAAATCGGAAGAGCAAGAAAAGCAAGTAAGAAACAATAAGGGAAGTAGGAAAAAGTGATACAAGAGAACAGGATATAAAAGAAAATAAAAAGAAAAAATGGGAAGCAAAATGTAAACAGAAAAGAACTGGAAACAGAATGATAATATAAATATAAAGAGAAAGTTAAAAAAAAAAAATATCAAGGAGAATGCTAGAGATGGATAAATAAAAATAAAAAAAAGAAAACGGGGGGCGAAGCGAGCACAGAAGAAGGGGAAACTCAAGCAATTGCAGTCAAGTAAGATGAAGATACGAGGTTCGGGGCGCAGGGAAAATATTGGCTTGGCTTCTTGTGTGTTCATGGCGTTCTCTGTTGCCATATTTTGGGTTCTGTGCTCAATGGCTCGTTGCTTTATTTATACATCTATGTATCTATTTATCTATTTATCATTATTTTTTTTCTATTTATATATTCAGCTACTGTTGTGTCATCTCAAACTGGGTGTATTTTCGTTTTTCTCTCTTTCTCTTCTATTTTTCCTTCTATTTGACTCTTTTTCTCTCTATCTACCCATCTACCTATATATAGATATCTAGATAGATAGATAGAAAGATGTGTATATATATACATATAAGTATATTTATATATAAATGTGTATATATATATATATATATATATATATATATATATATATATATATATATATATATATATACATATATACAATTTCCTTGCCCCTTCTATGTATGTCTTTTTTTTTAACCTTCGCATGTGTATGGGCGCATTGGTATGTATCGAGTATGTGAGTCAACAAATGACCATTTGTTTTGTCTTTGCTTTTCATACTATTACTATATCCTTGATTTCCACACTACCACATTCGATGAAATGCAAAGGATCTTGAGAGGATTCCTAAGTGTGGTTCTATAACCTTAATGGACAAATAAAAAGAGCGTAAAAAATTATCTCGTTGTGGCAATGGGAAACGCACCTGGTTTCATGAATATTAAGAGGCGTTATGATTGCCGAAACACCCATGACGATATGTAATATTTTTGCTCTGTCGCTCTACGTCCTATCGAAATATGGGTGCTGGCGTTTCCCTATTACATAAAAGATATTTGTTCTGGCGGATACGGAAATTTACAGTCTCTCAAACACAAAGATTTTCCCATATACTGGAGACGTGTTTTGTAAAGGGAAAGGTGATAATGTAAATATGGTAATGTAGATATGGTTCATGGTCGATATGGTACCTTTGCGTGTACCTGTTCTCTTTTGTATTATGCAATGGGTTTTGTAGTCACTCGTATATTGAAATGATTTCCATATGATTCGCTGATATGGAATGGGATGTTTTGATCGAATTAGCCTATGCATATTCTGATGTAAATTTCCATTTATAAAGGGGAAGCACGGAGTAAATAAGGGAAAAAAAATTAGATTATTGTTTCTACTCATTTTTGAGTGTGTCGCCTTCGTCTCCTTTAAGAAGGAGCAGAATGCGAGAACCTCCTCCCAAGGCAATAAAAAAGGACCAGCTACACGCAATCATACCAACCAAACCAAGGTGTAGACGGCCACGAGAAGATAACGTGCTTGAAAGGGGGAGAATTCCAAGCACTTTACACATTCCCTTTCAGTATCTCTCTTGGTAATACTTACGCTATATCACTGTCACTGTTATTGCTTCTACCGACGTTATTACGGGACAGACAGTCATATCCTCCATTTAAACTCTCTTAAATGTATTTCAGTGGAAAGGGAGATACATTCTGGGATGTGCAGGGTCTTTGACTGGCTCTGCAAGGTAAGTGTGAAGAGACCAACGTGTTTCAAACATGTTAGCTGTGTCCTCCCTTTACAATATGGCAAGTGAATTTGACGAGGATGGTTTTCATAAATACTAAACAATTTCACAGAAAAAAGGTAGAGAGAGAGACAGAGAGAGAGAGTCAGACAGAGAGAGAGAGAGAGTCAGACAGAGAGAGAGAGAGAGAGAGACAGAGACAGAGAAAAAGAGAAAGAGAGAGAGAGAGAGACAAATACAGAAAGACAGACAGACAGAGAGAGAGACAGAAACAGAGAAAAAGAGAGAGAGAGAGCAGCAACAGCATCTTAACCGGCGAATCAATGTGAAACCCTCCCCCCCATACGGACAATGTACCGTAATGGGGTGTGGCAATCCACAATGGAGACCGATTCCCACCATTGTGTCACGAGATCGCCGCGACTATTGGGAACTGGGAACTCCATCACTACGTTTTTTTCGTGTGGTTGAACTCTAAAGAAACTGTCTCAGCTACGGAGCCGTGACAGAGGTCGTATGAATATCCATGCAGGTGGGAAATGTGGTAATATGCTATAGTTCAGTGGTTGGAGGGCGAGAGGTTTATTTTATTAAATTTTTTCTATCTGCTGTCTTTTTGTTGTTGTTGTTGTTGTTTTTTTGTAACTCTTTCGCGAATATAAAGACTTTGGGTTATTGCGTCTGTCCCTCTCATTCTCCCTTCTGATGATTCTCATTCTCTCTCTCTATCTATCTATCAATATATCTATCTATCTGTCTATCAATCTATCTATTTATCTATCTATCTATATATCTATCTATCTATCTATCTATCTATGTATCTACTATCTATCTATGTATCTGCTATCTATCTATGTATCCACTATCTATCTATCTATCTATCTACTATCTATCTATCTATCTATCTGTCTGTCTACTATCTATCTATCTATCTATCTATCTATCTATCTATCTATCTATCTATCTATCTATCTATCTATCTATCTATCTATCTATCTATCTATCTATCTATCTATCTATCTATCTATCTATCTATCTACTATCTATCTATCTATCTATCTATCTATCTACTATCTATCTATCTATCTATCTGTCTACTATCTATCTATCTATCTATCTATCTACTATCTATCTATCTATCTATCTATCTAATTATCTATCTACTATCTATCTATCTATCTATCTATCTATCTATCTACTATCTATCTATCTATCTACTATCTATCTATCTATCTATCTATCTATCTATCTATCTATCTATCTATCTATCTATCTATCTATCTATCTATCTATCTATCTATCTATCCATCTATCTATCTAATTCTCCTATACACACACACACAAACTCACAAGCATGTGCACATACAGACACACCCGCATGCAAAAAATATATATATTTTGATATCCTAACTCCTTAAGTCTTCGAGAAAATTAATTATGATTTTTGGCTCCTCCCCCCCCCCTCTTACTCTCCCCTCTTCTTCCTCCCCCCCCTTTTCCCTCCCCACCCCTCTCTTCCTCCCCCCTCTTTTCCTCTCCCTCCCCCCCTTCTCACCCTCCCCTCTTCCTCTTCCCCTCCCCCTCTCTCCCTCTCCCCACCCCCCTCTTCCCCGCTTCTGATAATCTAAATGCTGGTGACCTTTCGTTCCAAAACTCTGCATATTTTCGCAAAAGTTTGAATTCCAGCCGCCAGTACTTTGTCCGCGAAAATTAGCGAAGGACTGGAACCATAATGAGGCGGTTATATGTATCGTTGGTGTGTCTGTATCTTTGTTTGTGTTGCTTGTTTGGTGTGTGTGAGAGGAGGAGGAGAAAATAGTAGGGTAAATGAGGGAGGAGGGGAAAGGCAGAAGGTTTCGAGAGAGAGAGATACAAAAGAAAAAGAAGAGAGAGAGAGGGGGGAGAGAGAAAGAGAGGGAGTGGAGGGGAGGGAGGGAGAAAAAGAGACGGACAGACACAGAGACAGCGACAGAGATACAGAAGAAAAGAAGAAAAAGATGAGATAGAAAGAGAGAGCGAGAAGGGAGAGAGAGAGAGAGCGTGTGTGTGCGTGTATGTGTGTTTGTGTGTGTGTGTGAGAGAGAGAGAGAGAGAGAGAGAGAGAGAGAGAGAGAGAGAGAGAGAGAGAGAGAGAGAGAGAGAGAGAGACAGACAGAGAGATGCAAAAGAAAAAGAAAGAGGGAGGGGAGGAGAGAGAGACAGAGACAGAGACAGCGACAGAGATACAAAAGAAAAGGAAAAGAGAGAGAGAGAGAGAGAGAGAGAGAGAGAGAGAGAGAGAGAAAGAGTGATACAGAAGAAAAAGAAGAGAGAGCGAGAGGGGGGGGGGGAGGAGGGAGGAAGAGGGAGAGGGTAGGGAGAGAGGGAGGGAGAAAGAGAGACAGTCAAAGACACAGAGACAGCTACAGAGATACAGAAGAAAATGAAAGAGAGAGGGAGGGAGAGAGGGAGAGCGAGAGAGAGAGGGAGAAAGAGAGAGAAAGCGAGAGAGAGAGACAAACAGACAGAAAGATAGACAGACAAACCGAACGACAAACACACACAGACACACAGATGAACAATCAAAACTTCATCCAGGACGAAAGAAAAGAACCGAATAAAAATAAATAAAAAAGAGAAAGAAAAAAAGTCAGAACAAACGACCACAAAGAAAATATATTTCAAAAAATTTTGTCTCTGCAATATCTCATTTTTTTCTATTGCACGAATGCAGTCAATGAGACAGAGGTTGTATGAGATGACTGATCCCTGTTCACTCGGCACAACTGTTGCACAAAGTATCAATTCTGACCTCGCAATCAATTTGCCTCTATTTTGCATTTCATATATATATATATATATATATATATATATATATATATATATATATATATATATATATATATATATATATATATATATTTGTTTTTATTAAAGTAAAACGATGATACAATTCACTACGTCGCATCTTAATTTTTTGCTTGTTTGTTTGTTTATTTTCGAATGTAGTGATTGGCATGTGTTGAAGTGATTGCTCTTGTCATTGTTTTTGTTACTCATGTTTTTGTTTTTTATCTGCATAGTATCTATATGATTGTATTCGTTTCATAATAATTATAATGATAATGACGATAATGATGATAATGATAATAATAATAATGATAAGAATGATAAT
>NC_091560.1:35766816-35769316 GCF_042767895.1 Penaeus vannamei
AAAAAATAACCTCTACAGTCTCAATACAATAACAAAAAAAAATCTTGTTTCAGAAAAAATAAATCTATTGTCTCAAAAGAAAACAAAAACTCAAGACTTCTGCAATTTCAAAACAAAACAGAAATACATACAAACATCCCAAACAAACATCAACCTTCCTGTGACCCCGCCCCTGTACAAAGAAAAAAAAAATCGAAGAAAAAAAAAATCTCCCAGATCCTGTAACGTCGAAAATCATACTCCTTTGCGCCCAAGTTCGGCTTTATTGGATCGTGGCAATAAGCGCGCTGATGGAGTACTTGATAATGTGTTCCAGCTTCTTGGCAATTATCTCAGTGGCCTGCATTTACTGGCGGAGGCTCGCTGTGGCATCTCATTTTGGCTGAATTTCCTCATTGGTGTTCGTGCGGGGATTCGGACAAGTTGCCATGGGGCGACGTGCTTGAAATATTTATTTATTTATTTATTTTATTATTATTTTTTTTTTTTTGAGGTTGGTTTGGAGCGAATTGCGTGATTTTTTTTCTCTATTTTCTTTTCTCTTATATTGGTGGGGGGTGGGGTGGAGGAATTACTTTTTTCTCCTACTTCTATTTCCTTTTATTTGGGCAAGTCGGTACGGGGCGACGTGCTGAAATATTTTTTTAACTTTTCTTTTTTTTTTTTTTTTTTGAGAGTGAGAGAGAGAGAGAAAGTGTTTCTTTTCTTTTCTTTTCTTCTTTTTCTTCTTTGTGCGGGTTAGTATGGAGTTGCGTGCTTATCGTGTGGTAATAATCATTATTACTTTCATTAATTTCATTTTTCGATTTTTGTTTATTCTGGAGGGTTATTTTTTTTCTCCTTTTTCATGAATATTTGAGTTGCTTTCTTCCCTTGAATCTTCATGTACCCCCTCCCCTTCTCTCTCTCTCTTTCTCTTTATCTCTCTCTCTTTCTTTTTATCTCTCTCTCTTTCTCTTTATCTCTCTCGCTTTCTCTTTATCTCTCTCTCTTTCTCTTTATCTCTCTCTCTCTCTCTCTCTCTCTCTCTCTCTCTCTCTCTCTCTCTCTCTCTCTCTCTCTCTCTCTATCTATCTATCTATCTATCTATCTCTCTCTCTCTTTCCCGTCTGTTCTTTCGTTTTTCTATTCGGCAGTATTTAACACTTGCTTGTATCTGACTTTCAATGTCCTTTAATTATCTGAGTAAAAAAGTGCGAAGAAAGAGAGAACAAATCGAAAACAACCTTTCAACACAGAAAAAAAGAAGAAGAAAAAGAGGAAACAATAATTATTCACAGAAAAAAAGAAAAGAGAAACAGAGAATCAAGGAATGAAAAGAAAGAAGGAAAAACACACAGGAGAAAAAAATAAAGCCACTTGGAACGGACGCAGCGTAGAAACCGGCGCCTCCCACAGGCTCTAATTACAGTGTCTGGCGCATAATATCGACTGCGAATGATAGCATCTTTCAATAATTTCTCTTGTCACTCGCTGACGTCTTTTGGTGAAATATTTTTACCTGCGAAATTTATGAAGTGTTTTTCATGTTGTTTATTCATTTCTTGCATTTTTTTTTCTGTTTAACTTTCTCTTTCCTTTTAGCAATTTCTTTTGCGTGCATTGTTATGAAACACGCAAAACAATTCTGTGGGTGAATTCTCCTCGGGGACGGAACAAGTGTTGCGAAATCGTAATTAATTTATATTAATATTCAAATCCTAAATGAATGTAACTCGGAATATCATCAAAGTATTTTCGCGTCTTTCGCTCGTGTATTCTTGGCGTTCAGGCTGTATTATAAGGCACTATATCTCGCCCGGTATGAAATGAATAAATGAATGAATAATAATGATGATAACAGTGATAATGATCATGATGATGATGATAAAAATAACAATGATAATAATGATAATGATACTACTACTACTACTACTACTACTACTACTACTACTACTACTACTACTACTACTACTAATAATAATAATAATAATAATAATAATAATGATGGTAATAACAATAATGATAATAATAATATCATTATTGTTAATAATAATAGTAATAATAACAATGACAACAACAATGATAATATCAAAAATAATAATGATAATAACAATAATAAAAGAATCAAAGTAAGAAAAACAAATAAATAAAAATCGGATACTTCACTTCATACTCTGGAATACTCCGATTTCTTACGTATAAATTAACAACTAAAAATTAAATACAAAACTGATTATAAAATACAAGGATACAAGAATAGTGCATGTATGTAGGTATGTATGTAAATTATTTTGAGCATTTTAGCCTCCCCTCCCTCACCATCAAACATATCCAGTTTTACTCTATCTTGAGAAAATTTTCCATAACCTCAAAAACTGCAATTTAAAGAACTTATTTTTTTCTTCTTACCAGAGCTGTGTGTGTGTGTGTGTGTGTGTGTGTGTGTGTGTGTGTGTGTGTGTGTGTGTGTGTGTGTGTGTGTGTGTGTGTGTGTGTGTGTGTGTGTGTGTAAAATAAC
>NC_091560.1:35824316-35831816 GCF_042767895.1 Penaeus vannamei
TTAATTCTGTGGGCGTGGGCGTCGATGCTTTTATGTGTGTTGTGGTTGAAGGGACTCGCTGATTAGGTGGTAATGTAATGATATGTTTATATGTGTGTGTGTGTGTATGTGGTTAGATACAAATAGATAGATAGCTAGATACGATGGATAAAATAGCCATAGAGAGATAAATGGATATGTTTGTTGTTTGTGCCACTGAGTATTCTTTGATTATGTTAGAGATGGTGACTGACATTAAGATCAATTTTCCATTCATATATGCCGTTTTAAAATCCATGATAGGAGATTAATTTTATGATAATGATAAGCCATGGTTTAATTTCCTCTCTGGTGATAAAGTGATGGCATTACTTTTAATGTTGAATCTCTGTAGTGACACTGGCAATAATGGTCGTTCTGTGTTATGGTGATATTAGTGATGTTTAGCTCTCTTTCTCGTGCCTCATGATGTCTGTCTATTATCTTTATAAATGAGGTTATTTTGTTATTTTCAGCAGCTATGTTCCGTGGTAATATTTATTTCCCTTGAGGAACAATGGAATAAAATAGGCAAATCTATATGGAAAATTTGTTATTTTAAGAATGCAAAATGTGGCAAATAGCTGAAGAAATACAGGACAAGAACAGAAAACGAAAAACATAAGATAGACGATAAAGAAAAAGACACGGCCAGCATCAAGAGAAAATGCAAAGTTGGAAAGGAAAGAGCAGGGAAAAGAAAGAAAAAGAAAGTGAAAAAGAAAATGGAAAATTGAGAGTTTAGCGTGAAAGGACAACTGAATGTCAAACAAGAGAGAAGGAGAGAGAGAGACAGAGACAGACAGATAGACACAAACAGTCCGTCGACAGTCAGGAAGAAATAGACAGAAACAAAAAAGAAAGGAAAAGGGGGAAAACATAAACCTAATAAATAAAAAATCGAACTAAAATCCGAAAGGAGAACGAAAACTGAATGGAAATGACAAGCAGACAGACCAACCGACAGACGAGGGAAAAGTGGACCACGAAGGCCAGGCGGAGGGGGACAGGGAAGGGGAGGGGGAGAGCGAAGGAGAGAGGGGGAGGGGGGGAGGGGGAAGGGACAGACGACCCTCCTCACGTCCCGGTGATAATTCGTCTTGCTCTGCTTTGGTGCGCAAGATGAGGTTAGCAGATGCCGAAACTTTTATGGAATACAGTCAGGATATCGTCTTCATTTGGCTCCTCGGTCTGGGAAAATTCAGAGGCGAGGTTCAGCAGCGTGAAAAGATTCAGCGAGTGCAGCAGCGTCCTCTTCCTCCTGTGGCAGTCTTGACGTCCAGAGGCACCGGCGACCTTGAACGACATGGGAAGGACGCAAGGAAAAGTTGCCTGTCTCTCTTTCTCCCTCCCTCCTCCCCCCCCCCCCCCTCTCTCTCTCTCTCTCTCTCTCTCTCTCTCTCTCTCCTTCTCTCCCTCCCTCCTTCCCTCCTCCCCTCCCACCCTCCTTCCCTCCTTCCCTCCCTCCTTCCCTCCTCCCCTCCTTCCCTCCCTCCTCCCCCCCTCCCCCCCCCCCCTCTCTCTCTGCCTTCCGAGGGGAGAAAGAGGTTCTGGATTTCAAACCGTTGTTCTGAATGACGATGAGAAGCTAAAAGGCATTTCTTTTCTTTAAAATAATGTCCTGGAGGATCTGTCAGCGAAATATATATATATATGTATTTTTTTACAGTTACATTATCATTTTATTCCCACGTACCCAGGTTTATGGATATACAGGGAAACATTTTTTTTTTTTTTTTTTTTTACATTTCTTTTCTTTACATCCCATTTCAAAATCTAAAGATGATCAACAACATTTGAAAGATATCTTTACCCTCAGTAAACTACCCAACGTCTTTGCCAAATTTCCCCAAAAGTCATAAAACCACAAGAATTACCACATAATTCACAATCCAGTAATTCTCTTGCAAGAATGGCACCCGTGTATATAACCCTCAGGCCCATATTCTTAACGTATTCTCAAGCGCTCAACCAGACGCTGCTGACTTCAGTTGAAACACGGACACTGGTGGCAGCTATTACGGTCTGACAAAGACACCATGATTGTAATACTTATTTTCGCAGAACACTTTCATTGGCATTAATACATATCCCAAATCTACGAATGGAGCAATCGGGAATATTAATGAAACATCAGTTAATCATTACGTTTATAATTGATACTGTTGCACAGATTCTGGCTTTTCATTTATTATCCTCACTCGTGTGTGTCAGAATGTTGACATTGATAAAAAAAAAAAAAAAAAAAAAAAAGCTCATTGGCCATTTAAATGTTTTCAGGAGTCTTATATCGTATTTGATATAAACATGTCAGATGAATGCTTATAATAGTTAAGCCAAATTATTAATTATATCCAAATTTGCAGGTTACAGTTGTTAAGGGGCTCCACAGCAGTCCAGCCATTACAACCTTTTTATGTTACGGAAATTACCTGCACCTTTGTTATACATCTTTGTAATATAACTACCATTTGTTAAATGATTAAATATCTCTCTATGGTTTTCTCATCTCTCAACAGTCTGTTCCTTCCTCGACATCCTTTTCTCGATACACACAGCGTCACTCTTATGCGGATCATGCAAAGGGTGAATAGTGTATCGTGTAAAATTACCCTTCTCAAGGTTTCGTGGTGTGTGTGTGTGTGTGTGTGTGTGTGTGTGTGTGTGTGTGTGTGTGTGTGTGTGTGTGTGTGTGTGTGTGTGTGTGTGTGTGTGTTTGTTTGTTTGTTTGTGTTTGTGTAAACAGGTGTAAAATGTATTCGAGATGGTGTGTAAACAGACAAATGGAAAATACATTCGAGATAGAGGGATAATACCCTCTCTCCTTTGACGAAATATACAATGCCCGCCCAACGAAAGCCTGCCAAGTACGTACCTCATTAAACATAGACCACCAGACTAACATTTCGTATGAAATTCAAGGACAGTACTTTTTTCCATTCTTTTGCCGCGGTCGATCACCGAAGGCGTAAAATCAGTCATATTCAGGCTCCAGAATATTTTCGAAGAAACGCAAGCACAAAACAAAGAGAACTCAACAAGAGACAGACAAGCAAATTAAAATTCCTTCGCAAGCAAATGCGTCTCAGAGGTCACGCCTGGTTGAACTCATCTCTAACCTTTTAGAGCTCCTAAGACCCAGCAATACAACCCTTACGTAACGCACTATTCTCAAATTGTTCCACGCTGTATAGCTCCTCGCGGCCCATAATGTGTACAATGATCAAAGGAAACAGTTCAGAAAATAATGCAAAGGAAACACAAAACTGAGATGTTTCTCACTGGACTAGACTTTTCAGATAATAACCACGAAATGAAAAAGAAAATTAATAGACAGAGATAGACGGAACTGAGTCTTTACCGTCTGCTAAGGTGATTATTATCGTCCGAAAGCCACAGTTTAACGTTTTATTTTGGCGGTATTTTATTTCTTATCTCCTGCATATGCACTATAACACCTCCACCTCTCTCTTACACACCCCATGACCTATACCCCTGCCTAGCGATCAAATTCATTCCGACACCGTTATAATTCACTATGAAGTCTCTCGCTCTCTGATGTACATACTTCGAAAGGTTTGCATAAGCTGCTCGCACTTACATGAAGCAAACTCTGGGAAACTCTCTGCAATAATATCATTTCCATACTCGATCTGATTTCATAAAAGGCTAGATTTACTTAATCTGCTTTTGTAAGGCTGAGAGAGATAAAGACCGGCTTTCCAAATTGGATACTGTCATTATACATATTGTTATTAAAAAGATAATCGCCATTGAATGGAATCATATTCAAGGGAATTAGATCGTTGAGGTTTAATGATAATAAATTCAAATGGGTTTCTCATATCCAATATCCGGAATTTTAAATGAATTCTTTATTATTCTGATTAGAAAATGCCGCTTTTTGTGCACCTATTGAAGGTTCCCTTGTAAACCGTAATGTGCAATTTGGTGCTAATTAAAATCGGTTTAATTGCTCTAATTGCGAATTCTAATTTTAACATAATCATCTGCTCCTCGGAATTATTATAATTATTTTTTATTATATTATTTTTATTATTTTAGCTATGTAACTATAAGCAATAACGTTTTTCTTATCTTTACCAGTGCTAAAAGGTTGGTTTGGTCGGTTAGTCGTTTAATTAACCCTGGCTATTTCTAGATTTAGGATTTGGCGTTTAAGAAGACTGCGGCTAAGATTAAACGTATTGCTAATATTCATATCACTTTTCTCCCGCACATTCTCTCTCTCTCTTACTCTCTCTCACTCACTCACTCTCACTCACACACACACACACACACACACACACACACACACACACACACACACACACACACACACACACACACACACTCTCTCTTTCTCTCTCTCTCTTTCTCTCTTTCTCTCTCTCTCTCTCTCTCTCTCTCTCTCTCTCTCTCTCTCTCTCACTCTCACTCTCACTCTCACTCTCACTCTCACTCTCACTCTCACTCTCACTCTCACTCTCACTCTCACTCTCACTCTTTCTCTCTCTCTCTCTCTCTCCTTCTTCTGTTATTATTAATATCATTATTATTATTAAATTTATTATTACTGTTAATGTTGTATTATCATCAGTATCATCACTATTATTATCATTTCTATTATTATCTTCCTTATCCATCTCTCATCTTTCTGATTATAATTCATTCACAGAATATTCGTACTAGTTTTATTCAGCAGAAAATATGCCATAGAGTGTTTGATTAGCCCTTGCAATAATGGATTTCTGCCGGGATGCCTTTTCAGTGTTTTGCAAGTGTGCGGTGAATGTCAAAAGCACAAGCAACGTGTACATCAATATTTCTCTTTTTTCGGTTTCTATGTGCTTATGTTTCATCTACACGTCCATGGTATAAGTGGTATAAGTCTTTGTAAATGTTTCGTTCAACTATTTTTGGGGTTTGAAACTCTAGTGTCACCATTGATTTTTTTCTATTCCAATTTCTTTGTTATTATTATTATTTCGTTTTATTCAGTGAATGGCTGGTTGGTGAAAGTGATCGTGTTGCAAGACCTGGTTATTCCCCGTAATAGATTATTCAAACCAGGATGAAATATTGATATTTTACAAGCGTATGGGTGACATAAGATGCAGTATTTTTTTTCTACGAAAAAGTTTGAATCATAAACTATTTACATCAGTTATAAAGCAAAACATACTTCGTCATCTTACTTTTTAAAACTCTCGGAACCCCAAAATGAATTGTTATCCTACGCTACATTTCAAGGAAGGTAGAGAGCAATGACTTGCGAAATTCACTGAGAGAGCCTTTTCATAAAGTTGATATCAAATTCATGAAAGTAATTCCACCATCTTGCACAAATTTGCAGCTATCTGAAGTGAACGTTTGTGTACACAAGTCTATACTCAGATGATATTGAAGCGTTTGCTACCGAGAATGATAATGATAATATAATGATAACTAGAAGCACTCAGGGAATAAGGTCACCGATGCAATAAAAATATGCACGCTTTAAGAATTACTTTAAAATCACCTTTTTCAATCACACAGGTGACGTCCGAAAACATCCTGCTTGGCGGAGGCAAAGCAATAGAGGTTATGATGCAATCATTCAAAAAAATCCCGGATCAGGATCGATACCAAAATTTAATGGGACATAAGTTATACCTCTGGTAAAAAAATTCATAAAAATCTGTTTATAACATTTTGAGTTATCCTGCTAAGAAACGGACAAATAATGCCCACCAAAATTCAATGGCATCTAAGTTAGGCTACGACACACCACTGATAAAAAATTCAGAAAGAAAACTATTCATAACCTTCAGAGTTATCCTGCTAACTAACGATCACACAAACTAACTAACGCGACCAAAAACATGGCGGTAAGTAGAACCACTCAGAGAGCGCATACCTCCGCCAAGGCAACAGGGTCACTGATGCAATATAATATGTTCACCTTTGTCGAGTTACATTAAAATCACCTCTTTTTTCAGGTACACTAGGGACGTCCATGTTTAACTCGCAATGTCAATGAATCCTAAAGATATCCTTGATCCAGATCACTATCCACCAAAATTTAATGACATCCCGTTAGACTAAGAGACACTCGGGCAATATTCTGTTAACCTACTAACAAACTACCCTAAATATAACCTCATTGGCGTAGGTATAATATTGTTATATTGATACTGAAAATATTAATAAAAATGATAACAATAATGATGATAATAATAATAATGATGATAATAATAAAGATAATTGCAACAGTAACAATACTCCTGCATCATCATGATAATAATAAAATATTAATAATAACAATCAGGACAGAATAACGATAATCATCATCATTATCATAATAATGATACTATTAATGAAAAAGATGCAATAATGATTATAGTGATAATGATGATAATAATGATAATAATCATAATCATAATCTCGATCGTAATCATAATCCAACAAGACTAACAACAAATTATAACAATAATGTTAATGATCCAAGACCTAAGGTACTAATAACATAATGACCAAATCTTTACATACTGTTTATATAGACACCACATTAATCTATCGATTTATCTCTCTCTCTATCTGACGCAGGATTGGTACAAATCGAACTAATCTGTAAGACTCGCGCAGCATTATTCAGGGTCACTGCACAAAACAAGATAAATAAATAAAAGCATTACTTAAGCATGGCTAGCATTAGAAAGGGTTTAATCGTGTTAACTGACAGCATCGTGTAACAACCTGAACTGATTCCCCAAGCATTGAGGATTAACTTTAGGAAACATGGCAAAGCCTCCTATGCTTTTTCACTTACGCAAGCTTTGGCTATCTCCCTCTTTCTCTTTGTCGTTTCCTCTTGTCCTATACCTCTCATTATCTTCTATCTCTCTCTCTCTCTCTGTCTGACTGTCTGTCTGTCTGTATCAATATTTTTATCTATTTATCTGTCTATCTATTTATCTACCTATTTTTGTTTATCTATTTTTTTGTCTATCTCTCCGTCTATCTTTATTTATCTCTATCTTTATCTATCAATCCACCTACATTATCTCACTTCCTTGTTTTCTTTGTCTCTTTCTCGATATCAGTCTTTTGTTCTCTTTATTTTTTTTTCTCTCTCTCTCTCGCTTTCTTTTTCTCTTTCTCTTTCTCTTCTCTTTCTCTTTCTCTCTCTCTCTCTCTCTCTCTCTCTCTCTCTCTCTCTCTCTCTCTCTCTCTCTCTCTCTCTCTCTCTCTCTCTCTCTCTCTCTCTCTCTCTCTCTCTCTCTCTCTCATCTCTCATCTCTCTTCTCTCTTCTCTTTCTCTCTCTCTCTCTCCAAGCATAGGCCCCTTTTGCACTTCCTGTACACCGGCAGTCCTGCACTCTCTCTGCCTTCCTCTCCCCTCGGTTCCTCCCTCTCCTCCTCTCCTCCTCTCCCCTTTGTTCGTATGCATTTCTTCCTTCTGATGCTTCCTCTCATCCTCTCTCTATTCCCCGGGTTTAT
>NC_091560.1:35844316-35846816 GCF_042767895.1 Penaeus vannamei
GAAACAAAATCTGTAATATAATATAGACTTATTGCTTAAAATTTTATAAATCCTTAAAAAGTGATTATACATATCAAAAACAATTTATTTTCTATGAACGTTCATTTGATCAATACACCCACCCTGACACGCCAAAGACATGGAGTTTTTTACGACGTTTTGGATAAAGTGAGTGCCAAAGAGCCCCTGTGGAACACCAGTCATAAGGATTATCAAAGCAGGAATTTGAAAAGAACGTTAATGGATGGAATAAACAAGGAATCTCGTCATGAACGTTGTGAATGCTGGACTGATGCGATGGTTCTCTCTGAGAGGATAGTGTGTGTAGTGTGACCAATCCCAAGTTGGAACTCACTCCTGGCGAATCCACAACAGACTATAATGTTCCCTTTATATCGCCCAACACCCACCAGAAGAAACTTGATCCAGTGCACCGTGAATCATTATGAGATACCCAGAGACTCATGGGAGTTTAATTAATAGCAAGCCTATATATATCAACACTGAAAGGGCTATAAAGAGTAGAGAAGGAACGTCTATCTTCTTTCCTATGAATCCTCGAATGAAGCAGAACTGTGTTTTAAGACCTACGCTTTTCAGCGCGTACATGGACTGGGTAAATGAATAGTGCTGCCATCCAAAGCCAACTTGGAGCACTTATCAAGAGTATCAAAAATGCCAATGATTAAGTAGTAGGACCAATTTACGGGTCTGCAGGGCTCCAGTATCGAAAGTTCTGCATCATGAAAGCAAAACCTGGACTTATAACCTCTATAACAACCAATAGTCTTCCCATTAAACCTCGGTAAGTCAGGCTTTGGGACGATTCCATGAGGATCTGCGTACCCATCCAATTGTTTCCTCAGGTGACGACCCTAATTGTAGGAACGACCAAGTAAGCGGTAACTTGGTGTTCGTGTTGTTATTATTTATGCTTTTTTTTTTTCTTACAATTCGCATTATTGCTGTTACTGTTACTGCCATTGTAATTAATTTTCGTCATACTGAATATAATACCAAATCACGCTGTCAACAAAGACAATGAACCTTAAAGAGATTCGGAAATAAACCTTCATTAGGCTTAGTGGCTGCACAAAAGACATTAACATGAAATGGTATAATCGGCATTAATAAACTCCATTTTCATGAATAAACATAAGATTTTTTTCTGTTATTTTATCGGAAGGTAAAAGCCAGTGAAATTAAAGGATCAAATGAAAATTAATTATACAAGAGGCAATACACAAGCTCAAATAAAATCCTAACTGACTGTGAGTAGTAAATTTGATAAACGAATAAGTGAACGAAATTAATCAACGTAAATAATCCAAAAATGCGTTCTTTGACGTTTGTAATCCATCAGTGTTTAATTTTTCTGACATGTTTACATTATCTCCAGATTTCTCTTTTCTTCTCTCTCTATATCTTTGCATCTATCTTGTTGCGAATCTATCTACCTATTCATCCAATTATATATTTATCTATCCATCCATTCATCGATCCAACCATCTATTTATCTGTCCATCAACTAAACAATCTATCCATCTATCTATCCATCCATAGGTCCATCCACCCATCTATATATTTATCTATCCATTCAGCCAAAATATTATTCATCCATCCATCCACCCATCCATCCAACTAATCAACCATTCCTCCAACTACCCATCCATCCAACCAACCATTCGTTCATTCATCCACCAATCCATACATTTAACCACCTATCCATTCATTCATCCATCAATTCATCCATCCAACCACCTATCCATTCAACCAACTAACCAACCATTCATCCATCCATCCATCGATTCATCCTTCAATCCAACCAACCAATCGTCCATCCATTTATTCATTCATTCATTTATTCATCCATCCATCTATCCATCCATCCATACAACCAACCAATCTATACCTCTCTTCCATCCACTATCCCTAAAACTGATAGAGAGAGTGGGGGGGGGGGGGAGAGACACCCCCCCCACACACACACACGCGCGCGCACAGACACACACACAAAGAGTAGAGAGAGAGAGTGAGAGAGAGAAAGAGAAAGAGAGAGAGGGAGGGAGAGGGAGACACCCCCCCCACACACACACACCCTCGCACACACACACACACACACACACAGAGAGAGAGAGAGAGAGAGAGAGAGAGAGAGAGAGAGAGAGAGAGGCAGACAGAAGAATGGTCAACGAGAGAGACAGGCATAGAGAGACAAAGACAGAGAAATACATAGGCATACACAGACAAAGCCAGAGAGAGACATGGGCATACAGAGACAGGCATACACAAACGAAGACAGGCAGCAGACAACATCAACATGATCAGTATCTTGACATTCACCTCGACTGCATAATCAGTAGGATATTCGCAGCACTAATTAGTAACCGTATCATCGTTAGCTAATTTGTTATGTGTAAGGGAGATGGCATCGTTAACAATGCCTGCCGTCCACCAGGTGAGAGTTCAGGTGAGCTTGGGTTACATCACGCTAAAAATC
>NC_091560.1:35869316-35874316 GCF_042767895.1 Penaeus vannamei
TGTGTTCATTTCTGTTCATTTGTTCCGTGTGAATTTGTGTTTGTGTGTGTGTGTTCATTTATTCCGTGTGAATTTGCGTTTATTTATGTTCAGTGTAAATCTGTGTTTATTTGTGTTCATTTGTTCAGTGTGTATTTGTGCTTATTCACGTTCAGCTGTTTCGTGTGCATTTGTGTTCATTTGTCCCCTGTAAATTTATCTTCATATCTTCCTTTTGATTTTGTTCCATGTGTAATTGTGTGAATTTGTTCAGAGTATACGAAGCCGGGACGTAAGGGAAAAATAATTTTTGTTAGAAAAAAATGGATTAATAAAGCCCCCCCCATAGAGAGAGAGAGAGAGAGAGAGAGAGAGAGAGAGAGAGAGAGAGAGAGAGAGAGAGAGAGAGAGAGAGAGAGAGAGAGAGAGAGAGAGAGAGAGAAAGAGAAAGAGAAAGAGAAAGAAAGAGAGAGAGAGCGAGAGAGAGAGAGGGGGGGAGGGGGAGAGAATGTGAGATAGAATGAGAGAGAGAGAAAGTGAGAGAGGGAGAGATATAGAGATAGATAGATAGACAGATAGATAGATAGATAGATAGAGAGAGAGAGAGAGAGAGAGAGAGAGAGAGAGAGAGAGAGAGAGAGAGAGAGAGAGAGAGAGAGAGAGAGAAAATGAAAGAAACATAGCCAAGTTGTGTGTGTGTGTGATAGAGAAAGAGAAAATGAAAGGGAGAGTGAGAGAGAAAGAGAGAGAGGTGGGAAGGGGAGAGAGAGAGCGGGGGAGGGGAGATATTGGAAAAGGCAGATGAAAACAATAGTGATGCAAAGAATGAATCAAGGGAATGCAGAGAGAGAGAGAGAGAAGAAAAAAATCTTTGACCTTCAAGGCAAAGGAGAAAGAGAGGGAAGAAGTACCACCAAAAATGCATAGGATTATTGTAATAAATCAGGGGAGAAGACCTTGCACAGAGAGAAAGAATTTCCAATCATGCAACCTCTTCAATAAACAGCAGATTAAAGATGATATAAAAGCAGCTAATAACTCTGGGTACCCGGGAAGAACGTACGATGCGAGTAAGAATGTGCAATATTGCAACATTCTCAATAAACAACTAGTAGGGCGAATAAATAAGAAACGGACTTTTACCACAAGAAGAAAAGAGGACTGGTTTGTACAATATCAAGGAAAAAATATATATGTACAATAAAAAGAAAAGAAAAAAAAAAGCTTTTACAATATAAATGCAAATACGTTTACAAAGACACGAAGGAGAGAGGTGTAGAAGCAAAGAAACAGTAATTTGTCGTTTAGTTCAGTAATTCTTAACCTCTTAAGCTTTACGGCCCCCTGTCATAATCTGGTTTAAAGCTATAGACCCCCTTCCCCATGCACATAAACACAGCTTTGCATGCAATGTGTTGATTGTCTCATACATATATGACTTACACAAAGTATTATCAAACTTTAGAGCAAGAAATGTAATAAAAACAATGTAATAAAAAGTTATTCTTTATTTGATCATCATGGACCGCAGGTTTAACCACTTGTCTAGGTGATTAAAACACGAAAATACAAAAGAAAAAGAACACATTGATTTGAAAATGAGTCATAAGTCGTACAAAATGGAAACAAAATAGTGCCTTGTTTTATTCAGCTATCCTTTTAATAATCCGAATAAGATGAAGGATTTCTTTATTTGTAAAAGTATATTTGATAAAGAATCTCAATAGAAGGTAATTCAATTTCACAAAAGGTTTTGAAGAAGAAGAAAAGAATACAATAGAAAATGAGAGAAAGAGAGAAAAAAATAATTAGGACGAAATATAACTTAATCTGGAAATAAAGTTAAGATATATGAGCCAGCGCTCTGTCTATCCATCTTTCCGAAGCACAAATGGGTGAGAAAGGACCATTAAAAAGTAGAGAAGATATTTATAATCATTTCTTCCCAAAGCGTAGAGGAGGACCAACGGGGAAGATGCAGTTTAGGAGACGCATGGGTCCTACAGATCAGCTGACGAGCCTTCATATGTGAAAAAGCAAATCCATTGCATGAGGCGGAAGAAGGATACTAACGCTGTGCAATGAGGGGGCGTGTCTTCTTCGATTTCTTGTGTTTCTTCTTTAATTTTCGTCTTATTCTACTACTACTTCATCTTTCCTTCTTTTTCTTATTCCTCGTTTGTTTTTGTTTTTCTTCTGTACTTTTTTCTCTTGGTCATTCCTGTTATATCTTCCTTTCATCTTTGTTTGTTTTAGTGAAGGCCTTTACGAAGAAAATTGTATTTATTCTTTAGTGTATAAATAGTATCATCATAAAGAAATATAGCCAAGTTATATGTGTGTCTGAGAGAGAGAGAAAGAGTGAATAGATGAATAGACAATAACAGGGAGAGAGAGAGAGAGAGAGAGAGAGAGAGAGAGAGAGAGAGAGAGAGAGAGAGAGAGAGAGAGAGAGAGAGAGACAGAGAGACACAGAGAGAGAGAGAGAGAGAGAGAGAGAGAGAGAGAGAGAGAGAATGAGAGAGACAAAGAGACAGAGAGACAGGGACAGACAAATAGACACAGAGACAGACAGAAACAGATAGAAAAGTGAGATAGCATAAAAAGAACAGATAAAAAGAAAGAGAGAGGCTGGAGTATCTTATCATGCTAAGGATCAGATTAATCCATGAGAAACGTAAGTCCACGCTGTTTGATATACCCTGTTAAATAGCCAGGGTCTTGTCCACCCTCTGCTTGTCTAGGCCTACGTAAGATATTTGTAAAGGAAAATAGAAATAAAGAGACACAGTATTAGCCACTGAAGAGCATAGATTTATAAGGCGTGAACACAGAGGAATAAATGTAAGCAAGGTACATATGCCATCCTGATATGCAAGTACATTGAACCTAGATGGTGTGATGTCGCTCTATACATTAGTTATACGAATTACATAAGGAACCTTTTGTGATTATCAGGAGTCCGGTGGTCTAAGACAGAGGAGACAGATCTTAAGATATAGCGATAGACAGAGATATACAGAGATAGACACTAACTGTCCGTCTGTTTGTGTGTCTGGATGAATGGATGGATGGGTGGATATGTGGATGAATGGGTGGGTGGATATGTGGATGAATGGGTGGGTGGATATGTGGATGAATGAGTGGGTGGATGTGTGGATGGATGGATATATGGATAGACGGGTGGGTGGATATATGGATGGATGGGTGGATAACTGATTAACTGACCGTTAGACAGACGGGCATGTAAACAAACGAATAGACAGAAAAACAGAGCAGACGGAGAACAGAGAGAGAGAGAGAGAGTGAATACCCAAATGCGCTCATTCCATCACCTGACAATTGTAATAAAAAAAGAAAAAAAAAAATTGACAAAGACGCTGTGTAACTCCAGGAGCGCTGACGCTAGTTAGACCAATACATTTCGGAATCGGCATGATTTTTTTTTTCCTTTTTCACCCGTTAATAATTCAGGGCAGTCCACGTAAATCTCATTTGCATACTGAAGAGTAACGGCTGACTACAAGATTCAAGTTGCTGTGCCTTTGCCTGCTCTCTGATGCGTGCAATCGATCTCTGATGCTTTGTTGTGCTTGGATTCGGTCGGGTCGCTTTGATTTAGGGGAGCTTTCGGTGCCTGACGAGCAAATATAAATGTATACATACATACATACTTACATACATACATACATACATACATACATACAAGCATACATACATAAGTGTATACATAAACGTATACATACATAAATGCACACATACGTACATAAATGCACACATACATACATAAATGCATGCATAAATGCATACATACATATATGCATATTTAATACATGCATACATACCTGTATACACACATGCATTCTTCCATGTATCCATGTGATATATACACTGTACGTAAATACATACATACGTATTCTTTATATTCACATGTTCACATGTGTATGTGTGTGTGTGTGTGTGTGAGTGTGTGTGTGTGTGTGTGTGTGTGTGTGTGTGTGTGTGTGTGTGTGTGTGTGTGTGTGTGTGTGTGTGTGTGTGTGTGTGTGTGTGTGTGTATGTGTGTGTGTGTGTGTGTGCGTGCGCGCTTTTACCTCCGTCTGAGTATGCCTATTTCAAATACCATTGCATAATCATCAAGGGAAAACCAGGAATGGAAAAGCAACAGAAAGTGACAGACTGGGAACGTGTCACCGAAGCGGTCTCAAGCGGCCTTCATTAGCGACGGGCTAATCAACAGGACATTTCCTTGACCTGGTGTTTGTCCTGCACTTTTTTTCTTTCTTTCTTTTTCCATTTCTTTTTACATTACGGTTGTTAAACTGATGAAAATAATATAAGAGGCACATAGGAAATCATTGAAAAAACAAGAGTGGATAAAATATGAATCTAAAAGAGAAAAAGGGAAAGAAAGAGAGCAAGAAGAAGAAGAAAATAACGAATGTAAGAAACAGGTAAGGATGCAATAAAATGTAATCCCACGTTAAAAATTTGGTCAAAGGGATTTTTATATCGGTTTCAAAACACTTTAAGGCAAGGGAGAACATACTATAGGTGCAACGACAGGAAACAAAATATAAGTAAATATAAGTAAAATGTGTGTGACTCAGTTGTCTGCAGAGTATAAGGCCATACTTACTAATATACTTACTTGAATCAGATGAATCATTTTGCTTTCCCTTTGTTTTCTTGTGTTATAGTGACGTCAAATGTTGCGGTAAAACATCGGCTACAAAAATAATAAATGTAAAAATATGAGCACCAGGAAATGTGCTTAGCTATGTGAAAATCTCATGTTGATACAATAATGGAAAAGTATTTTAGAAAGATGAGCTTTACATGTAAATAGCATAACATTCCTTGCTTTCTTTTTATTCCATTGCATCATATAACTGTAACTATAAACTTTGATGCAAAAAGATGATGAAAGAAATATAATGCGATTTATGTTACATTTAGAATAATACATAATGATAATGTATTTCTAATTCAATGTTGACAGTGTTAACTGTCAACATTGA
>NC_091560.1:35881816-35884316 GCF_042767895.1 Penaeus vannamei
GAGCACCTGCCATTTCCCCCAAACATATTCACTATGAGCGCCGTGTGGTGCCAGGGCCAGCACGTGACACCAGGAAATATTCCCGGGATGCTGGTTAGATGGTGGATAATTTGCCTCGTTAATCTTCCCTGATTACGACCCTGAGAGGCCGAGCCAACGCGGGCTGTCAACACAGAGGCGTGCCAAGGCGTGGCGGAGGTGCCAGGCTTCAAGGGGCGTGTTGGTGCCGAGCTTCAAGGGTTCGGGAATGTTGGACGATCATGGCACCAAAATCCGGAGGGTGCCAAGACCGAATATATTGAACACTTGCAAGGGACGTCGAATGGTTTGTTACTTGTTTTGAAAATAATTTACATTCATTCCCTTTGCGTATAATATAATTCCAGTCTCCAGGACGCCAATAGAAAAAGAAAGAAAGAAAAAATACAAGAAAAAATATATATATACACGCACCTCTCGCTTATTTTGCAGAGACGTAGGACCGAATATTTTTGCGATTCCAGGAAAAGGTGTCACTGAATTTAATGGCGGGAGGTCGTTTTTGGAGACTAATGTGGTCACTCCACTTCCCGAAGGAGGAATAACCGGGGTTCTTGCACCGCTGGGACTCATCTCTCGGTCGTGTACTCCGGAGCGTTATTGCCTTTTACAGACACTCTACTTCCTTGATTGAATTTGCATATTAAGGCACCCATTTGTTTTTGGAACGCGGAGACAGCTCTTCCCGTGTGCTTGAGTTCATTTCTTATCGCTGATTTTATGTTTTGTATGTATCATAAGAGGCTGAGAAATTGCCTTAAAGATGTAAAGAAGATTGTTTCTTTATGGCTGATTGATAATGCCTGAATTGTGATTTGATTCATTACATTGTAATATATCCTTCCTTTGTTTGTTCTAATGACAATGATAAGATTGATAGAATAAAACATATCATGATCATTCACGTTGAGATTACTGTTGACCCTGTGATAGTGACAATAGTGACGATTACAATAATGGAGTTAACGAGATATTGATCTTAATCTCAAAAATAGGTGATAATATGTGCATGATAATCGTCATAATGATGCTGGCGGGGAAAATAATTTTGCTGAAGATGTAAATATTTGCATTCGCAGGTAGGCGGCTCAAGGTTGATCCAATTTTCACTCACACTCTCACTCTCACTCCCACTCTCACTACGCTCCCTCCGAGAGCGATCTCACGCCGCCGGCCACCCCCTGCCTCGCTGGCGGGTAGGCTGGGCTACCACTCAGCAATGACCGAGATTCGCATCCTGTTAATATCTACAAGTGTGACTCTTACTAATAAAGAGAACAGCCACATCGGTGTATCACTAATGCCCACCAGTATTATCCATATAGGAGGTCCACACATTTTACACTTCCTCCCTCACTCTATCTATCTATCAATCTCTCTTTTCCTTTCTCTTACTCTTACATTTCCCCCTCTCACTCTCAGTCATCTTCTCCATCACTCTCTCTCTCTCTCTCTCTCTCTATCTATCTATCTATCTGTCTGTCTCTCTCCTTCTCTCTATCTCTCTCCCTCTCTCTATCTCTCTCCCTCTCTCTATCTCTCTCCCTCTCTTTTGTCTCTCTTTCTCTCTTCATAACCCCATTAATTCACTGGGGGATTGTATAGTTCCGGTGACATGTAGATATTACGAAAGGAATTATGGATCTGTTGGAAAATTAATGGGAAAATATTTTTTGTATTATGTAGAATAGGGTTTATGGGTTTGGTTGTTCGTGTCTGTGTATGTTTTTGTGTTTGTTTTTATTTTATTTCTTTATATCTTTTATTTTTAATTTTATTATTTTTTTTCTTTTGCGTGTGTGAACTTTTGTGTTTCTGAGTGTATGTTTATTCGTGTGTCTCTGTGTGTACGTCTGTGCATCTTCCATCAACACTAGGAAATACAACATACAATTCACTACACCCTCACTTAAGCTGCCAGTCCTAACTGCTGTAGATAATACAAATTGAACCGAAGGACTGTTCTGTATCCATTCTTCTTCCCTTATAATCACCAGACTGTCAAACCCTTGGCAATTTATCTACCTGTCTTGTTTCCCCTTTAAATCAGTATCGCCAGATTGAAATTGTCCGTTTCCTTGGCAAATGGTACCAGATAATTTCCGTCCTCCACTTTGTTTTTATTTTTTCAACTTTTTTTTTTTCTTCTTCTTTCCCTCTCCTTTTTGTCTCTGTCTCTGTTTGTCTTTCTATTTCTGTCTCTGTTTGTCTGTCTCTTTCTGTCTCGTTTGTCTGTCTCTTTCTGTCTCTGTTTGTCTTTTTATTTCTGTCTCTGTTTGTCTCTCTTTCTGTCTCTGTTTATCTGTTTATCTGTCGTTATTTCTCTCTGTTTGCATCTCTCTCTCTCTCTCTCTCTCTCTCTCTCTCTCTCTCTCTCTCTCTCTCTCTCTTTCTCTCTCTCTCTCTCTCTCTCTCTCTCTCTCTCTCTCTCTCTCTCTCTCTCTCTCTCTATCACAAAGGA
>NC_091560.1:35889316-35891816 GCF_042767895.1 Penaeus vannamei
TATATATATATATACATACATATATATATACGCATCGCACTAACCAACAAACTAACACAAAAGCACACAAACCTACAGAGAGGTAGTCAGCGACACGCAGACTAAGGCAAAGTGCGTGAAGAGAGAGAGAGCGAAACACGCACAGACAGACGTGCAGCCAGAGGCTGTTGTTCCTAATGAATTATAATGGCGACTCTAAATCTCTCATTGTCAGCAGCGTCCAATTTTTAAGACACATAGACCTGCCGGATTTTGTAGTGATTTTGCCAGATTTCCTCTCCCTTCGCTGGACGATCTTCAGATGTTGCAGAAAGAAAGAAAAAAAGGGAAATCCGAAGGGAATGAATACAAGAACAAGAAAAGAAGAACAATACAATAAGCGAAACTACGAGAGCCAAAGGGCGCTCAGGAAATACAAACGGTGCAAATACAGTTCGTATTCTGAAAGTGTGTTGTGAGTTTGCCTACAGACATTACAACGAGCGTTCATCACTGCACAACGCGAGGGCCTGCAATGAGACCGCAACAGCCAAGGACAGCGCACCATAACGACGCGACACCACACCCAAACGCCCCACCAATTCCCCGATAAGAGCACCTGCCATTTCCCCCAAACACATTCACTATGAGCGCCGTGTGGTGCCAGGGCCAGCACGTGACACCATGAAATATTCCCGGGATGCTGGTTAGATGGCGGATAATTTGCCTCGTTAATCTTCCCTGATTACGACCCTGAGAGGCCGAGCCAACGCGGGCTGTCAACACAGAGGCGTGCCAAGGCGTGGCGGAGGTGCCAGGCTTCAAGGGGCGTGTTGGTGCCGAGCTTCGAGGGTCCGGGAATGTTGGACGATCATGGCACCAGAATCCGGAGGGTGCCAAGGCCGAATCTATTGAACACTTGCAAGGGACGTCGAATGGTTTGTTACTTGTTTTGAAAATAATTTAAATTTATTCCCTTTGCGTATAATATAATTCCAGTCTCCAGGACGCCAATAGAAAAAGAAAGAAAGAAAGAAAGAATATAAGAGAGAAAAATATATATATATATATATACACGTACCTCTCGGTTATTTTGCAGAGACGTAGGACCGAATATTTTTGCGATTCCAGGAAAAGGTGTCACTGAATTTAATGGCGGTAGGTCGTTTTTGGAGACTAATGTGGTCACTCCACTTCCCGAAGGAGGTATAACCGGGGTTCTTGCACCGCTGGGACTCATCTCTCGGTCGTGTACTCCGGAGCGTTATTGCCTTTTACAGACACTCTACTTCCTTGAATGAATTTGCATATTAAAGCGCCCATTTGTTTTTGGAACGCGGAGACAGCTCTTCCCGTGTGATTGAGTTCATTTCTTATCGCTGATTCTATGTTGTATGTATCGTAAGAGGCTGAGAAATTGCCTTAAATATGTAAAGATTATTTCTTTATCATCTTCATGGCTGATTGATAATGCCTGAATTGTGATTTGATTCATTACATTGTAATACATCCTTCCTTTGTTTGTTCTAATGACAATGATAAGATTGTTAGAACAAAACATATCATGATCATTCACGTTATTACTGTTGATCCTGTGATAGTGACAATAGTGACAATTATAATAATGGAGTTAACGAGATATTGATCTTAATGTCAAAAATAGGTGATAATATGTGCAAGATAATCGTCATAATGATGCTGGCGGGGAAAATGATTTTGCTGAAGATGTAAATATTTGCATTCGCAGGTTGGCGGCTCAAGGTTGATCCAATTCTCACTCACACTCTCACTCTCACTCCGCTCCCTCCGAGAGCGATCTCACGCCGCCGGCCACCCCCTGCCTCGCTGGCGGGTAGGCTGGGCTACCACTCAGCAATGACCGAGATTCGTATCGTGTTAATATCTACAAGTGTGACTCTTACTAATAAAGAGAACAGTCACATCGGTGTATCACTACTGCCCACCAGTATTATCCATATAGGAGGTCCACACATTTTACACTTCCTCCCTCACTCTATCTATCTATCAATCTCTCTTTCTCTTTCTCTTACTCTTACTTTTCCCCCTCTCACTCTCAGTCACCTTCTCCATCACTCTCTCTATCTCCCCCCCCCCTCCCTGCCTCTCTCTCTCTCTCTCTCTCTCTCTCTCTCTCTCTCTCTCTCTCTCTCTCTCTCTCTCCCTCTCTCTCTCTCTCCCTCTCTTTCACTCTCTCCCTCTCTTTTGTCTCTCTTTCTCTTTTCATAACCCCATTAATTCACTGGGGGATTGTATAGTTCCGGTGACATGTAGATATTACGAAAGGAATTATGGATCTGTTGGAAAATTAATGGGAAAATATTTTTTGTATTATGTAGAATAGGGTTTATGGGTTTGGTTGTTCGTCTCTGTGTATGTTTGTATTTTATTTATTTTCATCTTTTATTTTATTTTTTATTTTTTTATTTTATTTTATTTTTTGCTTGTGTACTCTTTTGTGTTTGTGTGTGTATGTGTCTCTGTGTGTACGTCTATGCATCTT
>NC_091560.1:35901816-35904316 GCF_042767895.1 Penaeus vannamei
GCCACATCCTCGTTATCACTCGTTAGAGGATCCTATGCAGGGTGCATAGGAGTGCCGAGTCCTGTGATACTGTCCATAGATTGGTTGTGGCTACTCTGTGTCCACTTCAAAACTCTCCAGTGGTTCAATGACCACCCTAGGGCGTTTCATTTGGACAGGCTGAGAGAGTGTGCCCGGTGGTTTGCTGAGGTAATTTCTGGTCGTTTCACAGATCCTGTACTTTTCTGGGCACCTTCAAGCACGAAACATAATTGGTGAACATCCAAGAGTAATACAAAAGACACTAGAAGCCACAGATACTTGTCGTGCTGCTCGTCTAACAGGGGATGGGGATTTGCACCATTCTCAGGTGGGCAGAACTCAATCACTGTTGAGAAGCGACAAAGAACAGTATATTAGGAGTCTTGCAGAGGAGGTTGAAGGCCATTCCTTAGTAACTGACTTTCGTCCAGTCTACCAAGCCCTCTTCACATATGACTGCAGTCCACTCAGCAAGTGGCCAGATCGTCTCAGATCCTGTTGCGATGCGGGAGCTGAGTATTTTGAACAGTCGTTACAGGTTGATCCACCAACAGTTAACTTGGATGCCGGCACTGCCAAGATTCCGCGGTGAACCTATGGCGTTGGGGTTGCATGCTATCCTGGCTGCCATCAGGCAGTCCTGTACCGTTCCCCCTGACCTACTGAGGGGTGTGGTCATCCCTCTCTGGAAGGGGAAGGGGGATTGATAGGACTGTAGCAATCACCAAGGCATCACACTGCTCAGTATACCAGGGAAGGTTCTCGCCCACATCCTTCTAGGATTTATCAGAGACCACCTGCTGAGGCCCCGGAGGCTGGAACAATCTGGATTCACTCCTGGTAAGTCCATAATAGACCATATCCTTGCACTTCGGGTCACTGTATAGCACCACCGAGAGCTTAGGCGTGGGCTGCTAACAACCTACATAGACCTCAAGAAGGCATTTAATACGGGAATCATTCTGGGAGATCCTGTGCTTGAGAGGAATTCGAGCACGGATTATTAGATTAATAGCAAGCCTGTATACCAGTACTGAAAGTGCTGTAATGTGTGGTGGGGGCCTGTCGGACTTTTCTGTTAGTTTAAGATTGAGGCAAGGGTGTGTCCTTGCACTAACACTTTTCAACACTTGTATGGTCTGGATAATGGGCAGAGCTACTGCCCAAAGTCATTGTGGAGCAACTCTGGGTAATATCAAGGTTACTGACCTTGACTTTGCTGTTGATATTGTCATTCTATCTGAATCTTTGGATTCCTCCATCCAAGAAAGCCTTGGATGGAGGAGGCTTGTAGGACGACTTAGGAAGCCGTACTTGTGCATATCGATCAAATCTGTCGTAAGGAGCTCGAGATGGGCCGTGTCCGTGCCTGGCGGCTTGCCATGAGGGATCCTCGTAGGTAGAAACGAAGGGTGGATACGAGATTAGCTCCCCAATAATGATGGAACATGTGCAAACTTTGCCAAATGTGACGACGTTTAGTGAGCATTTTACATTTTTTTGTCTATAGACAGATATATTGAAAATAGACGAAAACATAGATAGGTATGTAGGCAGATAGGTAAGTAGATTGATAGATGGATAGATAGCCCGATAGCTAGATAGAGATTTCTCTCTCCCTCCTCCTCTTCTTCCTCTTCTTCCTCCCCCTTCTTCTCTCCTTCCTCTCCCTGCTACTCCTCCTCATTCTCCTTTTGCTGTCTCCTTCGTGAAAGAGAAAGAGAGAGAGAGATGCAGACAGAGAGAAATAAAGAGAGACAAACAGAGACAGAAAGAGAGGGAGAGAAATACAGAAAAAACACAGAGGAGGACGGAAATGAGTATCTGGTTCCATTTGCCAAGGAAACGGACAATTTCAATCTGGCGATACTGATTTAAAGGGGAAACAAGACAGGTAGATAAATTGCCAAGGGTTTGACAGTCCGGTGATTATAAGGGAAGAAGAATGGAAACAGAACAGTCCTTCGGTTCAATTTGTATTATCTACAGCAGTTAGGACTGGCAGCTTGTGTGAGGGTGTGGTGAATTGTTTGTTGTATTTCCTAGTGTTTCTCTCGATGAAACATGCACAGACCTTCGCAGAGACACATGAATAAACATACACACAAACACAAAACAGCACACACGCTAAAAAATAATAATAATAATGATAATAAAATAAAAGATTAAAAAATAGAATAAAAACAAACACAAAAACATACACATAGACGAACTACGAAAGCCATAAACCCTATTCTACATACAACAAAAAATATTTTCCCATTAATTTTCCAACAGATCCATAATTCCTTTCGTAATATCTACATGTCACCGCAACTATACAAGCCCCAAGTGAATTAATGGGGTTATGAAAAGAGAAAGAGAGAGAGAGGGAGATGAAGGGAGAGAGAGTGATGGAGAAGGTGAGTGAGAGTGAGAGGGGGAAAAGTAATAGTGAGAGAGAGAGAAAGAGAAAGAGAGAGAGAAAGAGAGATTGATA
>NC_091560.1:35909316-35914316 GCF_042767895.1 Penaeus vannamei
AGAGAGAGAGAGAGAGAGAGAGAGAGAGAGAGAGAGAGAGAGAGAGAGACAGATAGATAGATAGATAGATAGATAGATAGATATGTAGGTATATATAAAGATATATAAAGATATATAAATATATATTTATAAAGATATATTCATATATATATATATATATATATATATATATATATATATATATATATATATATATGCATGCATACATACATATATATAAATATATATATATATATCATCATCATCATCATGGGGGCTGACGCCGACGGGGGCGCATAGCCGCATCCACCCTTCGCTTCCACCTACGAGGATCCCTCATGGCTAGACGCCAGGCAGGGACTCGGCCCATCTCTAGTTCTTCACGGCAGGTTTGGTCGATCTGCCCAAGCCATGACTTCCTCGGTCGTCCCAAAGGCCTCCTCCACCCAGGGTTGTCTCGAATAGAGACGACCTGATGGGCAGGATCATCCTGAGGAAAGCGAGCCAGGTGGCCGTATAGCCTGAGTTGGCGATCACGGATTGTGCAGATAACAGGGCTTGTGCCAGTCTCACGGTGCAACCGTTGGTTGGACACATGGTCCCGCCAACAGTACCCCATGATCTGGCGCAAGGACCTATTGCAAAAGGCTTCAAGACGAGCCTCCAAGGCACAAGACAATGTCCAGGTTTCGCTACCGTATAGCAAAACTGGCATTATCAGGGCCTTGAAAACCCGAAGCTTGGTCCTTCTGCACAGGTACCGACATCTCCAAATACTCTTGTTGAGAGAGTTCATGACCCCTGCTGCCAGGCCAATCCATCTGCTGACTTCATGGTCTGACAGCCCAGAGTTATGAACTACACTACCAAGGTATGTAAAGCTCTCTGTGACTTCAATGTCCTCGCCGCAAGCACGTATCGACTGAACAGGTTCTCCTATCAAGTCCCCAAATTCCTGGACCTTGGTCTTGGTCCAGGAGACCTCTAGACCCAGGGGCTTTGCTTCATTGCTAAATGCATCGAGAACCGCCACTAGGGTTTCCAAAGACTCAGATAGAATGGCAACGTCATCAGCAAAGTCAAGGTCTGTAACCTTGATATTGCCCAGCGTTGCCCCACAATGACTTTGAACAGTAGCTCTGCCCAGTATCCAGTCCATGCAAGTGTTGAAAAGAGTTGGTGCAAGGACACAGCCTTGCCTCACTCCTGAACTAACAGGAAAGAAGCTCGACAGGCCCCCACCACACTTTACAGCACTTTCAGTACCAGTATACAGGCTTGCTATTAGTCCAATAATCCTTGTTGGTATTCCTCTCAGCCTCAGGATCTCCCAAAGTGACTCCCGATGCACCGTATCGAACGCCTTCTTGAGGTCGATGTAGGCTGCAAGCAGCCCACGCCCGAATTCACGACGGCGCTCTACAATGACTCGAAGCGCGAGGATACTGTCTATTGTGGACTTACCAGGAGTGAATCCGGATTGCTCCAGTCTCTGGTGCCTCAGTAGATGGTCTCTGATACGTCTCAGAAGGATGTGGGCGAGAACCTTGCCTGGTATACTGAGCAGTGTGATGCCTCGGTGATTGCTGCAGTCCCACCGGTCCCCCTTCCCCTTCCAGAGAGGGATGACCACACCCCTCAACAGGTCAGGAGGAACGGAACCGGACTGCCAGATGGCAGCCAGGACAGCATGTAACCCCCGTGCCATAGGTTCACCACCAGCCTTTAACAGTTCAGCTGGTATGCCGCAGATACCAGCTGCTTTACCACTCTTCAGCTTGGAAATCGCCCACCTAACTTCAGTTAGGGAGGGAGGGTCCTCACTGATAGGTGGATCTGGCAGCGGGAACTCGACACTACCCGCATCCAAGTTAACTGTTGGTGGGTCAACCTGGTACAGCTGCTCAAAATACTCAGCCCAACGTCCCCGCACCGCAACAGGATCTGAAACGATCTGACCACTTACTGAGCGAACTGCTGTCACCTGTGAAGAGGGCTTGGAGTTCAGCTTTCTCAGGGCTTGGTATGCAGGACGAAGGTCATTTACTAAGAAATGGCCTTCTACCTCCTCTGCAAGACTCCTAATAAACTGTTCCTTGTCCCTTCTTAACAGGGACCGAGTTCTGCGCACATGAGAACGGTGCAATTCCCGATCCCCTGTCAGACGAGCCGCACGACATGCATGTGTGGCTTCCAGTGTCTTCCGCGAGATGGAATTCTGTACTGCTCTCGGGCGTACACCAATCGTATCTTGAGCTGCATCAAGCGTTTCACGCTTAAAGGTATCCCACAGAAGAACAGGGTCTGTCAGACTGCCAAGCACTGCGAAACGATCAGAGATTGCCTCAGCAAACCCGCGGGCACACTCCCCCTCCCTCAGCCTGTCCAAATGAAACACCCTAGGGTGATCATTTGACCGCTGGGGGGTTTTGAAGTGGACTCGGAGGGTAGCCACAACCAATCTATGGTCAGTACCACAGAACTCAGCACTCCTGTACACCCTGCAATTTTGAAGGATCCTGCAACGAGTGCTAACGAGTATGTGGTCGATCTCCTTGGCTGCGTTACCCGCATCACTGTACCATGTCCAGCGATGAGGGTCTGGGCGCTGGTACCAGGAGCCAGAAATCCTCAATTTCTGGGACCTAGCAAAGTCCCGGAAAAGGAGGCTATTTTCGCTACCGGCATCAGCTCCTGAACCATGGGGACCGACAGACATCTCATAGCCAGCTCGATCACAGCCAGATACCGCATTGAAGTCGCCCAGAACAATGCGAATATCTCGTCGGGGACATCTGTCTGCCACAGATGTAAGTTTGGCGTAGAACATCTCTTTCACGTCAAGTTTACAAACATCGGTAGGAGCGTACACAGCAATAAGAGACATGAAGCCAAAAGAAAGCTTCAATCTCAATACCATTATACGCTCATCAACAGGAGTAACCTCTACTACCGAGGGCTGGAGTCTGCTGGAGACGGCAATGGCTACTCCCTGGAGATGGTGGCCATCGCTGCGGCCCGACCAGTAATAGGTGTAGCCACCTACACAGGTCGTGCCGCTGCCAGGCCTCCTCACCTCCGAGAGAGCAGCCACCTCAACTCTCAGCCTCCCCAGTTCCCTCGACAGTAGAGGCAACCGATCATCCTGACGCAAAGAACGGACGTTCCAAGCCCCCACCCTGACTTCCCGCCTGAGGTTCAGCCTCTGGCAGTCGCTCCGGGTGGATGCCACCTCTGCCACCCCCACCGACGTTGCCCCATATACATATGTATATGTATATATATATATTTATATATATGTATATATATATATATATATATATGAGTGTGTTTGTGTGTGTGTGTGTGTGTGTGTGTGTGTGTGTGTGTGTTATATACATATATATATACATACATATATATAAATATATACATACATATATTTAAACATACATATGCATATATACATATATATTTATATATATATATATATATATATATATATATATATATATATGAGAGAGAGAGCGAGAGAGAGAGAGAGAGAGAGAGAGAGAGAGAGAGAGAGAGAGAGAGAAAGAGAGAGAAAGAGAGAGGAAGGTTGGAGAAAAAAGCAAGACCCTCATTCCACATCTGAAGGAAAAAGAAAGCACAGTTATTACAGACAAATAACGAACAGTCTCCAGGGGCGCCGAATTCTATCAAGATTTGTACAAAGACACTGCTGAGAACATAACTTCCTCGGAGGCAGAGGAGGTCCCCCCTGTCCTTGAAAGTGAAGTTGTGAACGCCATTAATCAGACGAAAGACAACAAAGCTCCGGGAGAAGATCGGATTGTGATAGAAATCGTTGGGAAGGAGGGAATGTTGCAGCAAAGAAATCAACCCACCTCTTCAATCATATATTATCCTTTGAGGAAGTGCCCGGGAACTGGGAAAATGCACTAATCACAATGATCTTCAAGAAAGGAGACAAGAGAGAGCTAGGAAACTATCGCTCAAGTAGTCTGCTGTCTCACATCCACGATCTTTTCATGAAGGTGTTGAAACAAATAGAACAAGTAGGACACTGCGTGAGCAACAACCACCAGAACAAGCTGCTTATAGGGAAGGATCACAATTGACGATCTCCATTACCCAGTTGCTGGAGAAAACTAACGAGTACAAGCTACCCCCTAAATGGCATTTGTGGACTACGAAAAGGCATTTGACTCCATCAAACATAAAGCCGTATTTGAAGCCCTTGACAAGCAGGGAGGTCGGCAAAAATGTGTCAACATTCTGAAGCAAGATTACAAAAATGGTACAGCCTAAATTGAAAAGAACTGTTGAGTAACAAAATCATTATACAGAAGGGAGTAAGGCAAGGAGACACTCTCTCACCATTGTTGTTCACTGCAGGGATGGAAGAAATCTTCAAAAGAGTAGAACTTAATGTTGGGAAAAACATCAATGGAGAAAAAATATACAACCTTAGATTTGCCGACATCATACTTTTTGTAGAAAGTGAAGAGCAGCTCCGGGAACTTCTCATCAGACTCATCGAGGAAGGAAAGAAAGACTGCATGAAAATTAATAAAGAGAAAACCAATATCATGTGCAATGTAGTAGTGAAAGGAACACCAAGACAGGGAATCAATGTTGATAATGAAAGACTTAAAGAAATGAAGGAGTACATGTATTTATAAAGACTAATAAAACCTGAAAACGAGATTAGCAAAGAAATTGATCAGAAGATTACAGCAGAATGGAGAAGGTTTGGTCAACACAGAGAATCTCTAATAACTCCCAGAATTCTTACGCTTTTGATATTGACCTTCCCTGGAGCCGGCTACCTAGTAGCTGCTTGAGATGAAACAAGCAAACTTGTATTCTCTCGCTCGAAGGTGGATGCGTTTCCTCATAGAAACGCCAAGGCTTAGAATAATACTCGCGAAAACTAAGATAACACTTTAGCAAAAAAAAAGTATCCAGAATTACCGAAACAAATTATACGTACTGCATTGCAACTCATCCCCATGTATTGACTTCGTATTTCCATA
>NC_091560.1:35929316-35941816 GCF_042767895.1 Penaeus vannamei
TGGAGGGAGATAAGAAATCAAAGTGTAGATAAAAGGATCTTCATTTTAGTAAAAATATATATATATATATATATATATATATATATATATATATATATATATATATATATATATATATATTAAACATTCAGTGTCTTATTAAGTGCTTATATTACTTACAAGTTTTTCCCCAGCCGGTGACCACTATAGGCGTATTCAAGTCTATGTCCCGAGTCGGCAATTTAATAGGGGAAATATTACCTAAGAAGGGAAATGAAAAGCGTTTATTTTTTCATTAATGCATGTATATATATATATGTATATATATGATACATATATATCTATATATGCATTACATATATATCTATATATGCATTACATATATATTTTTTATATATGCATATACATGCATGCATATATGTATATATGACAGCGTATTTAACTGACTTTTACGAAAACATATTTAGACAAGTGTATAAATATATAGGCATGCACACATATGCAAACACACACACAAACAAGCACATTTACTTCCTTAAACATGAACAGAAAAAATATTACGATGATAACGTATCCTCCTCTGCAGTTTCACAACAGCAATGTCATTGCTGATCGTGAATCCGTTGCCATATTCAGGATGGATGAATGACCCCACAACGATAATCTCCTGGGAAAACTTTTGCTTCCTCCTTAGATCGTGTATGCCCATAATTACAACCATTGTGTAGTCAGTGCGGCTAAGAAATAAAAGAAAAAGAAAAGGAAAAGAAAGGAGAGAGCAAATTATTATGGCGAAAAAGAAAGAGTCGAAACTGTTTAAGCTGTAATATATGCTGAAATAGGACTGAACTATGACAGTATATTGTTGCTATTATCGTTATTATATTATTATTACTTTTATTATCAATATCATTCTTATGATTATTGATATTTTTAATACATATCATTATTACGAATATTATTTACATTATTTTTTATCATAACCATTATATGCATTACCATGGTAATATTATCATTATCGTCAACATCTTCACTATCATCACTCACGCTACGCAGTGGGCAGCTGTCAAGACAAACTGGTCACTGATGATAGCAGCCCCACAGAAATGATTTTTTGCTCTCAGAAAAGCCTGGTACTTGCGCGTGAATGGAGTTGCCTCACGACCTCCCATGATGCGCTGGCCTGCTGAGGGGAGGATGAAATTGTGCTAATTTTGAGTATGAATTATAGTGTGTGTTTGGGTGTTGTGTGTTGTGCTGGGTGGTGTGTGTGAATGAAGAGAGCATGGTGTGAAAATGAACGCTGCAATACTGACAATTTCTCATTTCTCAACAGAACCTTATATTTCCAACCATTGTATTTCGTATTTAGTAATGAAAAAAGAAAAAAAAAGATCACGATATTGACATTAATAACCACAACAAATATAGCAATTATCATCATGGCAACGTGTGTGCGTGCGTTTTTGCATGTATATTTGTGCCTATGCTTGTATCTGTAGCTTTGTGCATATGTATGTATGTTTGTGTTTGTGCGTATGTACGTATGTATGCGTGCATGTGTGTAACCATATACGCATATGTGAATATGTGTATGTGTGCGCGGAGACAATCTTACGAAGAGGAGGTCCTTCAGAAGACTCAGGAGGAGGAGGTCCTTCATCACGCAACTCGATTGGAGAAAACGGCTCCTGGAAAATAAATTTAATCATGTAATTTACAAATTATTACACACAAGGCAGGCAACTTGTTGTATAAAGCTGAAAAAATAGATTAATTTCCTCTGAAAAAATAGATTAATTTCCTCTAATCAAACGCAGTTTAGACTGTAAGGACGACAGTGGCTACGCTTCTCTCTCGACTTTTAAACGGTATAATTATTTATATGGATATCAATTAATAAGAACAACTATTTATTTGGATTTGGTAGGATAGAAAAGAGAATGTATTCTAAGCTCACAAGCATGAAACTTACATTGAACATTAAAATATAATGTTTTCGTCCATAAATCTGTTCAACAATATATGCCTATCTATTCATTTATACATTTTAGAGCATTTTATAATTCTTTTTAAGAAGGGAGTTTGTTCACTGTGTTGAGGTCACATCATATCAGTCAACTCAGATTTTGTTGAATTCATTTACACAACCATAACCCACTGTATAACAAACATCACAACTGATATATAATCCTTTACAACAGGTTTACGGTATCTCACAATT
Source organism: Penaeus vannamei (assembly GCF_042767895.1). Classification (NCBI taxonomy): domain Eukaryota; kingdom Metazoa; phylum Arthropoda; class Malacostraca; order Decapoda; family Penaeidae; genus Penaeus; species Penaeus vannamei. The sequence goes on from NC_091560.1 coordinate 35,931,520, forward strand.
AATATTCGAATTGTGGAATGGAGGGGAAGCGAGGACCGTGTCAATTGCCCGTCAGTGTCGCAAGCATCATGCATAAACATGCAAGATGTACTTTTATTACTAAATTATTGAGCAGAATTACCGACAAGATGTAAGCAAGAGGGCGAGACAATAAAAAAAATGTTTATCTATTTTTTGAATATATAAAAGTCATTGAATCTTTCACTGACCTAATATAAATGATAGCAAAAAGCATGGCATTAGTTCATCATCATCACTGCGAAGCTAACGCCGACGGGGCGCATAGCCGCATCCACCCTCCGCTTGTACCTGCGAGGATCCCTCATGGCAAGTCGCCAGGCAGGGACTCGGCCCATCTCAAGCTCCACACGACAGGTTTGATCGATCTGCCCAAGCCACGACTTCCTAGGTCGATCCACAAGCCTCCTCCACCCAGGGCTGTCTCGAACAGAGACAACCTGGTGGGCGGGATCATCCTGAGGGAAACGAGCCAGGTGGCCGTAAAGCCTGAGTTGGCGATCACGGATTGTGCAGGTAATAGGTCCTGTGCCAGGCTCACGGTGTAGCCGTTGGTTGGACACATGCTCCCGCCATCAGTACCCCATGATCCGGCGCAAGGACCTATTACAAAAGGCATCAAGTCGAGACTACAAGGCGCAGGATAGTGTCCAGGTTTCACTACCGTAGAGCAAAACTGGCATTATCAGGGCCTTTAAGACACGAAGCTTGGTCCTTCTGCACAGGTACCGGCATCTCCAAATACTCTATCAAGAAAGTTCATGACCCTGCTGCCAGGCCAATCCGTCTGCTGACTTTATGGTCTGACAGCCCAGGGTTATGAACTACACTACACTACTGAACAGGTTCTCCTAATATGTCCCCAAAGTCCTGGATCATGGTCTTGGTCCAGGAGACCTCTAGACCCAAGGGCTTCGCTTCATTGCTAAATGCATCGAGAGCCGCCACTAGGGTTTCCAAAGACTCAAATAGAATAGCAACATCATCAGCAAAGTCCAGAGTTGCTCCACAATGACTTTGAACAGTAGCTTTGCCCATTATCTAGTCCATGCAAGTGTTGAAAAGCATTGGTGCAAGGACACAGCTTTGCCGCACTCCTGAACTAACAGGGAAAAAGCCTGACAGGCCCCCACCACACTTTACAGCACTTTCATTACCAGTATACAGACTTGCTATTAGTCCAATAATCCTTGTTGGAATTCCTCTCAGGCTCAAGATCTCCCAGAGTGATTCCGATGTACCATATCCAATGCATTCTTGAGGTCGATGTAAACTGCAAGTAGCCCACGCCTGAACGCACGACGACGCTCTATAATGACTAGAAGCGCTAGGCTCCGGTCTATTGTGGGCTTACCAGGAGTAAATACAGATTGCTCCAGTCTCTGACGCCTCAGTATGTCAAGGAATTGTATTAATTATAATGTATTCATTATACATTTAATTTAAAGGAAATTGAACCTTATTTGAACTTGTATTTAGTTGCGTTTGTAAGTACCATCCCTTACGCATGCGCATGCGCGGTGGTTCCCCACTACATAGCCACCTGGGGGGGGGGGGGTAATCGTTTACTCCACCATAACACTTGCTCATGGGAGCACTGTGAAACATCATCTCGTAAGTGACCGCCCTTTTGTATACTTATTAGCTTATTCTTGTATAGGAAACTTTTCCTATACATATTTATTAAATCAACTTCTTATTTTCTTTCACAGCCTTTTTAATGTTTGTAAAAAAAAATATCAAGAAAGGCTGGACAGTATCAATCAGCCCACGGCCTTGATAGTCGTCCGTGACACGCCCCCTCCTAAGAACAAGTCTCGCATCAGTATAATTGTAAAACATCCTACGGACTATACTATTTGTAATTTTATTTATTCGTTTGTTTATCAATATATTTGGCATATAAAAAAAATATATCTTTTTATACCACTTTCTTTTAAAAGGTATCTGGATAATGAAAAGGTAAAGGTGAATTACCAATACTTAACTAAATCAAAAGAACCGACATTGGCGCAGTGAGTAGGATTGGTAATTACGGAACGGCTTTTCATTATTCGGTATACTTTCTTTCAAGAAAGTGCGGAAGTGTGAAGATAATTAACATCTATGATTTTCTATTAACATGCCATATATTTTTAGGAGTGTTTCCAACATTAGTTTTCCTGAGGCATCATTCCGAATGAGGATGGTGAGTCCATGTAAACGCCAAACATACGCGTAAGGGAGATATAGGTGAGGTGGCTGTGGTTGTTACATTCAGTAATTGTAGCGACAGTGTTTCTCCTCGTTAATGAACGAGGCAGGTGTAGTTTTCGCTGGATGTCCTGCATTTCTGAATAGCCCGAAGCTGTCTTTCGCTTCATATTATTTTCACGTTACGAGGATCTTATGCGTAATTGTCACTCTTACATAATATAAATCCTAGATTTGTGTAACTTTTGTGATCAGCTTTTAGTAATTAAATAGCTGTTTGTATCACATGACCGAATTAATGTATATTCGTATTTTCATAATTTATTAATGTATCTTATATATATATATATATATATATATATATATATATATATATATATATATATATATATTAGTGTGAATTTCCATGATGAGTAATATTGTGGATATAATGAGAGAGGCTCAGGCGCTCGGCATGAGTCCTGAATCTGTACAAAGACTCATTGAACAGGAAATGAAATCCGCGGCTGAAAAAGCTAAAGGGAAGAGCGGGCTGCCGAACGCGAAGCTAAGAAATTGGAGATGGAGTTAGCAGATGCTGAAAAGCAAAGAGTACATGAACTTGCTATTGCTCAACTACGCGTTGATTTAAACGAAACAAACAATGCTAGTGGTGTTTCTGCTCCGCTATACGAGGGTTTACACTTGCCGATGTTTTGTGACGGGCAGGATGATATCGATTCATACTTGCAACGGTTTGAAAGATTAGCAGATTTGCATAATTGGCAAGAATGCGATTATCATATCCACTTAGGGTCGTTATTGAGAGGTCACGCACTTAAGACGTACGTATCTTTGCCTGACGAAACTGTTAAAAATTACTGTAAACATAAAGAGGCTTTGCTATGGGCATATTCCGTCGATGCTGATATGTACAGGCGTAAATTCCGAGAAAGCAAGTGTAAAGGAAAGGAATCTTTCGTTCAACTGGTCGTAAGAATGGAGCAGTATTTGGATAGATGGCTTTCTGTCAGTGAAGTGAAGAAAGATTATGATTCTATTTTTGACTTCCTTATTCGAGAACAGTTGCTGAGTAATTGTAATTCAGACCTTAGAGTTTTCCTTAAAGAACGTCAATTCAGCAATTCCCTGGAGATGGCTGAATCTGCAGACAGATACCGTAGTGCACATAATTACCGCGTGAAATCAGTCGGATTTTCTCAGCCTCCAAAAGTTATTGCTACACCTAAAGATCATGTAGAATATTCATGTCATGGTTGTGGTAAGCCAGGACACATTAGACCCAATTGCCCAGATAACCCAAGGAATTTCAAGTGTAAGACTAATAATGAAGCTAAAGTAAATTTTGTTTTCGAGTCCGAGTTCAAACCTAAAACTTGTATCATTGATAATAAAGGATATGTTTTCAATAAACCTGTGGAAGTAATGCTCATCAAAGTTTACGAATATTTGGACATATGTAAGATGTTCCCTCAAGTGAGATGCTTTATTAAGTGCAAATTCTTTACAGGCTGCCCCTGTAAAGTTCGCAGATGTTCTGATGGGATTAATGCCAGGTGTGAAGCTCCCTTGTGAGGACGAAGGTTCTAGGGTATCCGCCGCTATTACAGATGAACATCCTACGTCGGTTCATTCCGAAATTAAATCTGATCTGTCTTGTCCACTTGATTGTGAGGTATGTAAGACTGAGTTTCCTTGTTCAGAGGGAAAAGTTACTGAATCGACAGCAATGTCCATGGCTATTCAGACGCGTGCTTCAGTAAAAGGTGATAAAGGAGCAAAGCCAATATCTTGCCCAAGTTTAACTGATTTTGATGTTAATAAGAATGATCTTAATGAGGCTCAAAAGACCTGTCCTACTTTAAACAATATCAGGGAAAAGTTATCACTGGTAAAACTGAGAGAGTTAAGTCTCGCACGGTAAAGTACGAGTTGATAAATGGATTAATCTTTAGAATTTGCGTAGAAAGTAAACTTGTCCACGAGGTGGGTAAAAACAACTTATAATACCAGAGAAATATAGGGTTAAAGTACTCAACATAGCTCATGATGCACTTACTGCAGGTCACTTTTCTCACAGGAAAACAAGTTATAAGATATTTTTAAAAGTTTTTTTCTGGCCAGGAGCTGGAGCTCAGATTAAAAGATACTGTAAATCCTGCCATATCTGTCAGAAGACCTCAGCCAAAGGAAGCACTAAGAGAGTTCCTATAAAATACATTCCAGTAATTTCAGAACCATTTTCACGTGTTGCAATTGACCTCGTAGGTCCCATAACACCTACTTCATAGAGGGGATACAAATACATTCTCACACTGATTGATTATGCAACGCGAGGAGATTCCCTTGAAATACATCGACACCTTCACAATTGCTGAAAGCCTAGTTGAGATCTTTTCGAGGGTGAGGATTTCCCAAAGAAATGCTTTTAGACAGAAGCCAACAATGTAGATCAGATCTTATGAGTGAGATTCATCAGTTATTATCAGTGAAAGCTTTATATACTACACCTTATCATGCTTGCTGTAACGGTGTTATAGAACGTGTGCTGTAGAACGTTTAAATGGTGTGCTTAAGTCAATGCTTAAAAAGTTGTGTAGTGATTTTCCACAAGATTGGGACAGATATATCCCAGCTGTTCTGTTTGCATATAGAGAGATTCCGAACGACTCTCTCAAGTTTTCACCTTTCGAGCTTCTCTATGGGCGACAAGTTAGAGGTTCCTTAACTATATTGCATGAACTTTGGACCAATGACACAATAGATAATGATATTAAAACGACATATCAATATGTTTTAGATTTGAGATCACGCCTAGAAGAGACGGCAAAACTAGCTACTTCTCAGGCAGAAATTAGTAGTAAAAACTATAAAGCTTATTATGACTTAAAATCTAAAATCCGTAAATTGAAAGTTGATGATGAAGTACTTATTCTCCTCCCTTCCTCCAATAACAAGTTGATAATGCAATGGCGTGGACCATATTGTGTGACTAACTGCAAAGATAATGGTGTTGATTACTATATCAGAGTTGGAGGGAAAATCAAATTATTCCATATCAATATGCTAAAGAAATACTTTCGTCGTGGTCTTCTTTCAGATGAAAAATGTGAAGTCTCACAAGTATGCATTGTGGAAGAGGAGGCTAATGATTCATGTACTGTTGATAATACTTGCTGTAATTTGAATATTGGTCGTGAACTAAGTGATAGCCAGATAAATGATGTGAAAAGTTTAATATCTGAGTTTCCAGATGTATTTTCAAACAAACCTGGATTTACCAACACAGTGGAACATGTAATTAAGCTGGAAAGTAAGATACCAGTCTGTAGTAAGCTGTATCCCATTCCTCATAATCTTGTCGATGTGTTTAATAAGGAAGTGGAACGAATGCTTGATTTAAAAATCATAGAACCATCTGTTTCCCCTTATTGTTCTCCAGTGGTTCTTGTTAAGAAATCAAAGTTGGCGATTTTGCAATGATCTTAGAGCTCTCAATGATATCACTGAATTTGATTGTGAACCCATGCCTACAACCGAAGATGCTCTCGGTAATTTTACTGATGATAGGTATTTTTCTGAGTTAGACCTCACTAAAGGATACTGGCAAATTCCTTTGGCTAAAGACTCTAAAATATATACAGCTTTTGCTACTAATAAAGGATTAATGCAATTCAAAATGATGCCATTTGGCTTGAAAACTGCATGCGCAACTTTTATCAGATTAATGAGGAAAGTTATTGAAGGACTTGCGAATACTGATTGTTATTTTGATAATGTTGTTGTGCATAGTACTACCTGGCCTGATCATCTAGTAAATCTAAGAGAACTTATAAAGTTACGTTTGCACGGATTAACAGCTGGTCTAAATAAGTGCTACTTCGGGTTTTCGAAGATAAAGTATCTTGGTGTGTTACTAGGAGACAATTTTATTGAACCCCTAGATGATAAAAACCAAGATCTTTTAGAGGTACATTCCAAATTTTGCTGCTATTGCAAATCCCATGAACAGTTTATTGAAGAAGAATAGCTGTAATAAACTCAAGTGGAATGATTCCCAGATTGCTAGTTTTCATGAACTAAAGTCAAAACTAACATGTAAGCCTATCTTACGTTTCCCTGACTTTTCAAAATCATTTTTCTTACGAACAGACGCTTCTGATTGTGGTCTGGGCGCTGTTCTGTTGCAAGACATTAATGGCACCAAAATGCCGATTGCATTTGCAAGTAGGAAGCTCCTGGATCGGGAGAGAAACTATGCCACAATAGAAAAGGAGTGCCTGGCAATAGTATAGGCTGTAGAAAAATTCAAAAGGTACATATTTGGTAAAGAATTTGTAATTCAAACAGATCAGCAGCCTCTGACTTATCTTAGAAATATGAAGAACTTAAATGGAAGGCTGATGAGATGGGCCTTATCACTACAGTTCTTCTCCTTTAGGATTGAGTATATAAAAGGCAAAGAAAATATTGGTGCAGACATGTTAAGTCGTTGCTTGTAATGTCATTAACAAAATACAATGTGGCTTAAATTCTTAGATTTTTAGGAATTGCATTAATTATGTATTAATTATACATTAAATTTAATGGAAAATAAACCTTATTTGAACTTGTATTTAGTTGCGTTTGTAAGTACCATCCCTTACGCATTGCGCATGCGCGGTGGTTCCCCACTACATAGCCACCTGGGGGGGTAATCGTTCACTCCACCATAACACTTGCTCATGGGAGCACTGTGAAACATCATCTCGTAAGTGACCGCCCTTTTGTATACTTATTAGCTTATTCTTGCATAGGAAACTTTTCCTATACATATTTATTGAATCAATTTTTTATTTTCTTTCACAGCCTTTTTCATGTTTGTAAAAAAAATTATCAAGAAAGGCTGGACAGTATTAATCGGCGCACGGCCTTGATAGTCGTCCGTGACACGCCCCCTCCTAAGAACAAGTCTCGCATCAGTATAATTGTAAAACATCCTGCGGACTATATTATTTGTAATTTTATTTATTCGTTTGTTTATAAATATATATGGCATATAAAAAAATATATACTTTTATACCCCTTTCTTTTTAAAAGGTATCTGGATAATGAAAAGGAAAAGGCGAATTACCAATACTTAAGTAATTCAAAAGAACCGACACATTAGGTGATCTCTGATACGTCTCAGAAGGATGTGGGCAAGAACCTTGCCTGGTATACTGAGCAGTGTGATGCCTCGGTGGTTGATGCAGTCCCATCGGTCCCCCTTCCCCTTCCAGAGAGGAATGACCACACCCCTCAACAGGTCAGGAACGGTACCAGACCGCCAGATGGCAGCCAGGACATGCAAGCCCCGCACCAGAGGATCACCACCAGCCTCTAATAGTTCAGCTGGGATGCCACATATACCATATACCAGCTGCTTCACCACTCTTCAGCTTGGAGATTGCCCCCCTAACTTCGATTAGGGAGGGGGCATCCTCATCGATGGGTGGGTCCAGCAACGGAATCTCGGCACTACCTGCATCCAAGATAACTGTTGGTGGGTCAACCTGGTACAACTGCACAAAATACCCAACGTTCCTGCACTGCAACAGGATCTGAGATGATCTGACCACCTACTGAGCGAACTGCTGTCACCTGTGAAGTGGGCTTGGAGTTCAGCTTTCTCAGGGCTTGGTATGCAGGACGAAGGTTATTTATTAAGAAATGGCCTTCCTCAGCAAGATTCCTAATAAACTGTTCCTTGTCCCTTCTTAACAAAGGCCGAGTTCTGCGCACCTGGGAATGGTGCAAATCTCGATCCCCTGCCAGATGAGCTGCAGAACAAGCATCTGTGGCATCCAGTGTCTCCTGTGAGGTGAAATTTCGCCCTGCTCTCGGGCGTTCACCAATCGACTCTTGAGCTTCAAGTGTTTCACGCTTGAAGGTGTCCCAGAGAAGTACAGGGTCCATCAGATTTTCGAGCACTTTGAAACAACCAGAGACTGACTGCCTCAGCAAACCCCTGGGCACATTCCCCCTCCCTCAGCCTGCCCAAGTGAAACATCCTGGGGTGATCATTGGTCCGCTAGGGCATTTTGAAATAGACCCGGAGGATAGCCACAACCTATCTATGGTCAGTACCACAGAACTCGGCACTCCCATACACCCTACAATTCTGGAGGATCCTCCAACGAGTGCTAACAAGTATGTGGTCGATCTCCTTGGCTGCATTACCCGCATCGCTGTGCTATGTCCAGCGATGTGAGTCTGGGCGCTGGTACCAGGAGCCAGAAATCCTCAATTTCTGGGACCTAGCAAAGTCCCGGAAAAGGAGGCTATTCTCGCTGCCGGTATCAGCTCCCATACTATGGGGACCAACAGACATCTCACAGCTAGCTCGATCACAGCCTAATACCGTATTGAAGTCACCCAGGACAACACAAATATCTCGCCGGAGGCACCTGACACAGACACTAGTTTGGTGTAGAACATCTCTTTCACATAAAGTTTACAAACATCAGTAGGAGCATACACAGCAATAAGAAACATAAAGCCAAAAGACAGCTTCAGTCTCAATACCATTATACGCTCATAGACTGGAGTAACCTCTACTGCCGAGGGCTGGAGTCTGCTGGAGATGGCCATAGCTACTCCCTGGAGGTGGTGACCGTCGCTGCGGCCTGATCAGTTGTAGGTGTAGCCACCTACACTGATCGTTCCATTGCCAGGTTTTCTCACCTCTGATCCACTCTCAGCTTCCCCAGTTCTCTCGACAACAGAGGCAACCGATCATCCTGATGCAAAGAATGGATGTTCCAAGCCCCCACCCTGACTCCCCGCCTGAGGTTTAGCCTCGGGGAGTCGCTCCGGGTGGATGCTACCTCTGCCACCCTGCCGACACTGCTCCACATAAAAGGGGACGGCAGGCTGTGGAACCCATCATCCACCTACGGGGCTCCCGAAGGCTTTCCCCTGTCAGCTTCACTCCTGGCTGGCATCTACCAGAACACAGGCGGGACGAGTAGTTCTCGCTCCCGTCCTGCGTCCCGGAAGTTGCCCCTCCAGCGGGATCCACAGCCCGCCTCTCTTGCTGGGTGGGAGGAGCAGTTCCCCTCTTCCCAGCATTACCATATATATTTAACACTGCCAATGGTTATTTATCTGGGGGGAGGAGGACTGGCAAGGCCCACCTCCCCTGAGCCTTCCATTTATCCCAGGGGGCCTAGGGGCAGGAATTGGTACAGGGCCAGGGCGTGTTCACACGCCGGTGGGCCATGACCCTGAAACTCTGGGGCCTCCTGCTGCTCCGAGATCCCCCTCAGTTTAGCCTGGAATCACAAGGTACCCAGTTTCCATTGGAGGCCACGAGGAGTCACTGCAAGGAGTCTCAATGATAGAGAGGCTATGAACTGGCAGAGGAGGCTTATGCAGTGCTGCTCCCTTTTTCGCACTAGGCTAGCCAGCGGTGGCAGCTGTAAGTGAGAAGACATTAGTTATCGTTGACTAATTCCTGAAATCCTCTTTATCGAAATGGCAACACCTATGGAAGCAGGCGGTATTTTCCCCTCCCTCATCTCTTAATAAAAGTATCAATTATGGCTCTCACATTTCTTGAAATATAAAATTGCTAAATATTTCTTCTAAACATCTATGTACAGCAGGCAAATCAAATGATAATCTACAAAATCGCCGAGTCCTTTGTAAATGCTTTTCGTAGTTGCACCATGTGTTGGTTTCTTCTTTTTGCCAGAACCAAACTTGCTACATTATATTCCTAATTATAGAACAATAACTGAACTCAAAACCGCAGTGACGCTTTGTCACTGTATGTACGCGTGTATGTGCGTGCAGAGTTTATGGAAATCTATACATGGGGATGAGTTGCGATACAATATGTATGATCTCGTTCGGGAGTTCTGGATGCCCTACGTTGAACTAAAATGTGATCCTAGTTTTTGCTCTTATTATTCCAAGTCTTGGCGTTTCTATGAGGAGACGCATCCACCTCCGAACAGCTGAGCGAGAGCATACATGTTTGCTTGTTTCATCTCGAAAAGCTTTTTGCTGGCTGGCTCCACGGTCAATATCAAGAGCATAAGACCATTCGCATTAAATGTGC
>NC_091560.1:35946996-35959496 GCF_042767895.1 Penaeus vannamei
CGTATTCAAGTCTATGTCCCGAGTCGGCAATTTAATAGGGGAAATATTACCTAAGAAGGGAAATGAAAAGCGTTTATTTTTTCATTAATGCATGTATATATATGTATATATATGATACATATATATCTATATATGCATTACATATATATATTTTATATATGCATATACATGCATGCATATATGTATATATGACAGCGTAGTTAACTGACTTTTACGAAAACATATTTAGACAAGTGTATAAATATATAGGCATGCACACATATGCAAACACACACACAAACAAGCACATTTACTTCCTTAAACATGAACAGAAAAAATATTACGATGATAACGTATCCTCTTCTGCAGTTTCACAACAGCAATGTCATTGCTGATCGTGAATCCGTTGCCATATTCAGGATGGATGAATGACCCCACAACGATAATCTCCTGGGAAAACTTTTGCTTCCTCCTTAGATCGTGTATGCCCATAATTACAACCATTGTGTAGTCAGTGCGGCTAAGAAATAAAAGAAAAGGAAAAGAAAGGAGAGAGCAAATTATTATGGCGAAAAAGAAAGAGTCGAAACTGTTTAAGCTGTAATATATGCTGAAACAGGACTGAACTATGACAGTATACTGTTGCTATTATCGTTATTATATTATTATTACTTTTATTATCAATATCATTCTTATGATTATTGATATTTTTAATACATATCAGTATTACGAATATTATTTACATTATTTTTTATCATAACCATTATATGCATTACCATGGTAATATTATCATTATCGTCAACATCATCACTATCATCACTCACGCTACGCAGTGGGCAGCTGTCAAGACAAACTGGTCACTGATGATAGCAGCCCCACAGAAATGACGTTTTGCTCTCAGAAAAGCCTGGTACTTGCGCGTGAATGGAGTTGCCTCACGACCTCCCATGATGCGCTGGCCTGCTGAGGGGAGGATGAAATTGTGCTAATTTTGAGTATGAATTATAGTGTGTGTTTGGGTGTTGTGTGTTGTGCTGGGTGGTGTGTGTGAATGAAGAGAGCATGGTGTGAAAATGAACGCTGCAATACTGACAATTTCTCATTTCTCAACAGAACCTTATATTTCCAACCATTGTATTTCGTATTTAGTAATGAAAAAAGAAAAAAAAAAGATCACGATATTGACATTAATAACCACAACAAATATAGCAATTATCATCATGGCAACGTGTGTGCGTGCGTTTTTGCATGTATATTTGTGCCTATGCTTGTATCTGTAGCTTTGTGCATATGTATGTATGTTTGTGTTTGTGCGTATGTACGTATGTATGCGTGCATGTGTGTAACCATATACGCATATGTGAATATGTGTATGTGTGCGCGGAGACAATCTTACGAAGAGGAGGTCCTTCAGAAGACTCAGGAGGAGGAGGTCCTTCATCACGCAACTCGATTGGAGAAAACGGCTCCTGGAAAATAAATTTAATCATGTAATTTACAAATTATTACACACAAGGCAGGCAACTTGTTGTATAAAGCTGAAAAAATAGATTAATTTCCTCTGAAAAAATAGATTAATTTCCTCTAATCAAACGCAGTTTAGACTGTAAGGGCGACAGTGGTTACGCTTCTCTCTCGACTTTTGAACGGTATAATTATTATGGATAGCAATTAATAAAAAAATATTATTTCTTTGGATTTGGTAGAATACAATAGAAAATTGTATTCTAAGATCATAAGAATGAAGCTTACATTGAATATTAAAATATAATATTTTCGTCCCTAGATCTTTTCATTTGCCTATCTATTCATTTGTACATTTTAGAGCATTTTATAATTCTTTTTAAGAGGGGAGTTGTTCATAGTGTTGAGGTCACATCATATCAGTCAACTCAAATTTTGTTGAATTCATTTATACAACTATAAACACTGTATAACAAACATCGCAACTGATATATAATTAGACCCTTACAACAGGTTTACGGTATCTCACAATTAATATTCGAATTGTGGAATGGAGGGGAAGCGAGGACCGTGTCAATTGCCCGTCAATGTCGCAAGCATCATGCATAAACATGCAAGATGTACTTTTATTACTAAATTATTGAGCAGAATTACCGACAAGATGTAAGCAAGAGGGCGAGACAAGAAAAAAATGTTTATCTATTTTTTGAATATATAAAAGTCATTGAATCTTTCACTGACCTAATATAAATGATAGCAAAAAGCATGGCATTAGTTCATCATCATCACTGCGAAGCTAACGCCGACGGGGCGCATAGCCGCATCCACCCTCCGCTTGTACCTGCGAGGATCCCTCATGGCAAGTCGCCAGGCAGGGACTCGGCCCATCTCAAGCTCCACACGACAGGTTTGATCGATCTGCCCAAGCCACGACTTCCTAGGTCGATCCACAAGCCCCCTCCACCCAGGGCTGTCTCGAACAGAGACAACCTGGTGGGCGGGATCATCCTGAGGGAAACGAGCCAGGTGGCCGTAAAGCCTGAGTTGGCGATCACGGATTGTGCAGGTAATAGGTCCTGTGCCAGGCTCACGGTGTATCCGTTGGTTGGACACATGGTCCCGCCAACAGTACCCCATGATCCGGCGCAAGGACCTATTACAAAAGGCATCAAGTCGAGACTACAAGGCGCAGGATAGTGTCCAGGTTTCACTACCGTAGAGCAAAACTGGCATTATCAGAGCCTTTAAGACACGAAGCTTGGTCCTTCTGCACAGGTACCGGCATCTCCAAATACTCTATCAAGAAAGTTCATGACCCTGCTGCCAGGCCAATCCGTCTGCTGACTTTATGGTCTGACAGCCCAGAGTTATGAACTACACTACACTACTGAACAGGTTCTCCTAATATGTCCCCAAAGTCCTGGATCTTGGTCTTGGTCCAGGAGACCTCTAGACCCAAGGGCTTCGCTTCATTGCTAAATGCATCGAGAGCCGCTACTAGGGTTTCCAAAGACTCAAATAGAATAGCAACATCATCAGCAAAGTCAAGGTCGGTAACCTTGATTTTGTCCAGAGTTGCTCCACAATGACTTTGAACAGTAGCTTTGCCCATTATCTAGTCCATGCAAGTGTTGAAAAGCGTTGGTGCAAGGACACAGCTTTGCCCTTTATCTAGTCCATGCAAGTGTTGAAAAGCGTTGGTGCAAGGACACAGCTTAGCCCATTATCTAGTCCATGCAAGTGTTGAAAAGCGTTGGTGCATGGACACAGCTTAGCCCATTATCTAGTCCATGCAAGTGTTGAAAAGCGTTGGTGCAAGGACACAGCTTAGCCCATTATCTAGTCCATGCAAGTGTTGAAAAGCGTTGGTGCAAGGACACAGCTTAGCCCATTATCTAGTCCATGCAAGTGTTGAAAAGCGTTGGTGCAAGGACACAGTTTTGCCGCACTCCTGAACTAACAGGGAAAAAGCTTGACAGGCCCCCACCACACTTTACAGCACTTTCATTACCAGTATACAGACTTGCTATTAGTCCAATAATCCTTGTTGGAATGCCTCTCAGGCTCAAGATCTCCCAGAGTGATTCCGATGCACCATATCCAATGCATTCTTGAGGTCGATGTAAACTGCAAGTAGCCCACACCCGAACGCACGACGACGCTCTATAATGACTCGAAGCGCTAGGATCCGGTCTATTGTGGGCTTACCAGGAGTAAATACAGATTACTCCAGTCTCTGACGCCTCAGTATGTCAAAGAATTGTATTAATTATAATGTATTCATTATACATTTAATTTAAAGAAAATTGAACCTTACTTGAACTTGTATTTAGTTGCGTTTGTAAGTACCATCCCTTACGCATTGCGCATGCGCGGTGGTTCCCCACTACATAGCCACCTGGGGGGGTAATCGTTCACTCCACCATAACACTTGCTCATGGGAGCACTGTGAAACATCATCTCGTAAGTGACCGCCCTTTTGTATACTTATTAGCTTATTCTTGTATAGGAAACTTTTCCTATACATATTTATTAAATCAACTTTTTATTTTCTTTCACAGCCTTTTTAACGTTTGTAAAAAAAAATTATCAAGAAAGGCTGGACAGTATTAATCGGCGCACGGCCTTGATAGTCGTCCGTGACACGCCCCCTCCTAAGAACAAGTCTCGCATCAGTATAATTGTAAAACATCCTGCGGACTATATTATTTGTAATTTTATTTATTCTTTTGTCTATAGATATATTTGGCATATAAAAAAAAAAATATATCTTTTTATACCCCTTTCTTTTAAAAGGTATCTGGATAATGAAAAGGTAAAGGTGAATTACCAATACTTAACTAAATCAAAAGAACCGACAGTGGCGCAGTGAGTAGGATTGGTAATTACGGAACGGCTTTTCATTATTCGGTATACTTTTTTTCAAGAAAGTGCGGAAGTGTGAAGATAATTAACATCTATGATTTTCTATTAACATGCCATATATTTTTAAGAGTGTTTCCAACATTAGTTTTCCTGAGGCATCATTCCGAATGAGGATGGTGAGTCCATGTAAACGCCAAACATGCGCGTAAGGGAGGTACAGGTGAGGTGGCTGTGATTGTTACATTCAGTAATTGTAGCGACAGTGTTTCTCCTGTTAATGAATGAGGCAGGTGTAGTTTTCGCTGGATATCCTGCATTTCTGAATAGCCCGAAGCTGTTTTTCGCTTCATATTATTTTCACGTTACGAGGATCTTATGCGTAATTGTCACTCTTACTTAATATAAATCCTAGATTTGTGTAACTTTTGTGATCAGCTTTTAGTAATTAAATAGCTGTTTGTATCACATGACCGAATTAATGTATATTCGTATTTTCATAATTTATTAATGTATCTTATATATATATATATATATATATATATATATATATATATATATATATATATATATATATATATATATATATATTAGTGTGAATTTCCATGAGTAATATTGTGGATATAATGAGAGAGGCTCAGGCGCTCGGCATGAGTCCTGAATCTGTACAAAGACTCATTGAACAGGAAATGAAATCCGCGGCTGAAAAAGCTGAAAGGGAAGAGCGGGCTGCCGAACGCGAAGCTAAGAAATTGGAGATGGAGTTAGCAGATGCTGAAAAGCAAAGAGTACATGAACTTGCTATTGCTCAACTACGCGTTGATTCAAACGAAACAAACAATGCTAGTGGTGTTTCTGCTCCGCTATATGAGGGTTTACACTTGCTGATGTTTTGTGACGGGCAGGATGATATCGATTCATACTTGCAACGGTTTGAAAGATTAGCAGATTTGCATAATTGGCAAGAATGCGATTATCATATCCATTTAGGGTCATTATTGAGAGGTCACGCACTTAAGACGTACGTATCTTTGCCTGACGAAACTGTTAAAAATTACTGTAAACTTAAAGAGGCTTTGCTAAGGGCATATTCCGTCGATGCTGATATGTACAGGCGTAAATTCCGAGAAAGCAAGTGTAAAGGAAAGGAATCTTTCGTTCAACTGGTCGTAAGAACGGAGCAGTATTTGGATATATGGCTTTCTCTCAGTGAAGTGAAGAAAGATTATGATTCTATTTTTGAGTTCCTTATTCGAGAACAGTTGCTGAGTAATTGTAATTCAGACCTTAGAGTTTTCCTTAAAGAACGTCAATTCAGCAATTCCCTGGAGATGGCTGAATCTGCAGACAGATACCGTAGTGCACATAATTACCGCGTGAAATCAGTCGGATTTTCTCAGCCTCCAAAAGTTATTGCTACACCTAAAGATCAAGTAGAATATTCATGTCATGGTTGTGGTAAGCCAGGACACATTAGACCCAATTGCCCAGATAACCCAAGGAATTTCAAGTGTAAGACTAATAATGAAACTAAAGTAAATTTTGTTTTCGAGTCCGAGTTAAAACCTAAAACTTGTATCATTGATAATAAAGGATATGTTTTCAATAAACCTGTGGAAGTAATGCTCATCAAAGTTTACGAATATTTAGACATATGTAAGATGTTCCCTCAAGTGAGATGCTTTATTAAGTGCAAATTCTTTACAGGCTGCCCCTGTAAAGTTCGCAGATGTTCTGATGGGATTAATGCCCGGTGTGAAGCTCCCTTGTGAGGACGAAGGTTCTAGGGTATCCGCCGCTATTACAGATGAACATCCTACGTCGGTTCATTCCGAAATTAAATCTGATCTGTCTTGTCCACTTGATTGTGAGGTATGTAAGTCTGAGTTTCCTTGTTCAGGGGGAAAAGTTACTGAATCGACAGCAATGTCCATGGCTGTTCAGACGCGTGCTTCAGTAAAAGGTGATAAAGGAGCAAAGCCAATATCTTGCCCAAGTTTAACTGATCTTGATGTTAATAAGAATGATCTTAATGAGGCTCAAAAGACCTGTTTTACCTGGTAAAACTGAGAGAGTTAAGTCTCGCACGGTAAAGTACGAGTTGATAAATGGATTAATCTTTAGAATTTGCGTAGAAAGTAAACTTGTCCACGAGGTGGGTAAGAAACAACTTATAATACCAGAGATATATAGGGTTAAAGTACTCAGCATAGCTCATGATGCACTTACTGCAGGTCACTTTTCTCACAGGAAAACTAGTTATAAGATATTTCAAAAGTTTTTCTGGCCAGGAGCTGGAGCTCAGATTAAAAGATACTGTAAATCCTGTCATATCTGTCAGAAGACTTCAGCCAAAGGTAGCGTTAAGAGAGTTCCTATGAAAAATATTCCAGTCATTTCAGAACCATTTTCACGTGTTGCAATTGACCTCGTAGGTCCCATAACACCTAGTTCAGAGAGGGGATACAAATACATTCTCACACTGATTGATTATGCAACACGCTTCCCTGAGGCGATTCCCTTGAAAACATCGACACCATCACAATTGCTGAAAGCCTAGTTGAGATCTTTTCGAGAGTGGGTATTCCCAAAGAAATGCCTTCAGACAGAGGTCAACAATTTAGATCAGATCTTATGAGAGAAATTCATAGGTTATTATCAGTGAAAGCTTTATATACTACACCTTATCATGCTTGCTGTAACGGTGTTATAGAACGTGTGCTGTAGAACGTTTAAATGGTGTGCTTAAGTCATAGCTTAAAAAGTTGTGTAGTGATTTTCCACAAGATTGGGACAGATATATCCCAGCTGTTCTGTTTGTTAATAGAGAGATTCCGAACGACTCTCTCAAGTTTTCACCTTTCGAGCTTCTCAATGGGCGACAAGTTAGCGGTCCCTTAACTATATTGCATGAACTTTGGACCAATGATACAATAGATAATGATATTAAAACGACATATCAATATGTTTTAGATTTGAGATCACGCCTAGAAGAGACGGCAAAACTAGCTACTTCTCAGGCAGAAATTAGTAGTAAAAACTATAAAGCTTATTATGACTTAAAATCTAAAATCCGTAAATTGAAAGTTGATGATGAAGTACTTGTTCTCCTCCCTTCCTCCAATAACAAGTTGATAATGCAATGGCGTGGACCATATCGTGTGACTAACTGCAAAGATAACGGTGTAGATTACTATATCAGAGTTAGAAGGAAAATCAAATTATTCCATACCAATATGCTAAAGAAATACTTTCGTCGTGGTCTTCTTTCAGATGAAAAATGTGAAGTCTCACAAGTATGCATTGTGGAAGAGGAGGCTAATGATTCATGTACTGTTGATAATACTTGCTGTAATTTGAATATTGGTCGTGAACTAAGTGATAGCCAGATAAATGATGTGAAAAGTTTAATATCTGAGTTTCCAGATGTATTTTCAGACAAACCTGGATTTACCAACACAGTGGAACATGTAATTAAGCTGGAAAGTAAGATACCAGTCTGTAGAAAACTGTATCCCATTTCTCATAATCTTGTCGATGTGTTTAATAAGGAAGTGGAACGAATGCTTGATTTAAAAATCATAGAACCATCTGTTCTCCGGTGGTTCTTGTTAAGAAATCAAAGTTGGCGATTTTGCAATGATCTTAGAGCTCTCAATGATATCACTGAATTTGATTGTGAACCCATGCCTACAACCGAAGAGGCTCTCGGTAATTTTACTGATGATAGGTATTTTTCTGAGTTAGACCTCACTAAAGGATACTGGCAAATTCCTTTGGCTAAAGACTCTAAAATATATAGCTTTTGCTACTAATAAAGGATTAATGCAATTCAAAATGATGCCATTTGGCTTGAAAACTGCATGCGCAACTTTTATCAGATTAATGAGGAAAGTTATTGAAGGACTTGCGAATACTGATTGTTATTTTGATAATGTTGTTGTACATAGTACTACCTGGCCTGATCATCTAGTAAATCTAAGAGAACTTCTTCTAAAGTTATGTTTGCACGGATTAACAGCTGGTCTAAATAAGTGCTACTTCGGGTTTTCGAAGATAAAGTATCTTGATGTGTTGGAGACAATTTTATTGAACCCCTAGATGATAAGATCCAAGATCTTTTAGAGGTACATTCCAAATTTTGCTGCTATTGCAAATCCCATGAACAGTTTATTAAAGAAGAATAGCTGTAATAAACTCAAGTGGAATGATTCCCAGATTGCTAGTTTTCATGAACTAAAGTCAAAACTAACATGTAAGCCTATCTCACGTTTCCCTGACTTTTCAAAATCATTTTTCTTACGAACAGACGCTTCTGATTGTGGTCTGGGCGCTGTTCTGTTGCAAGACATTAATGGCACCAAAATGCCGATTGCATTTGCAAGTAGGAAGCTCCTGGATCGGGAGAAAAACTATGCCACAATAGAAAAGGAGTGCCTGGCAATAGTATAGGCTGTAGAAAAATTAAAAAGGTACATATTTGGTAAAGAATTTGTAATTCAAACAGATCAGCAGCCTCTGACTTATCTTAGAAATATGAAGAACTCAAATGGAAGGCTGATGAGATGGGCCTTATCACTACAGTGCTTCTCCTTTAGGATTGAGTATAAAAGGCAAAGAAAATATTGGTGCAGACATGTTAAGTCGTTGCTTGTAATGTCATTAACAAAATACAATGTGGCTTAAATTCATAGATTTTTAGCTTCGTTGGGGAGTATTGTCAAGGAATTGTATTAATTATAATGTATTAATTATACATTTAATTTAATGGAAATTGAACCTTATTTGAACTTGTATTTAATTGCGTTTGTAAGTACCATCCCTTACGCATTGCGCATGCGCGGTGGTTCCCCACTACATAGCCACCTGGGGGGGTAATCGTTCACTCCACCATAACACTTGCTCATGGGAGCGCTGTGAAACATCTCATAAGTGACCGCCCTTTTGTATACTTATTAGCTTATTCTTGTATAGGAAACTTTTCCTATACATATTTATTAAATCAACTTTTTATTTTCTTTCACAGCCTTTTTAACATTTGTAAAAAAAAATATCAAGAAAGGCTGGACAGTATTAATCGGCGCACGGCCTTGATAGTCGTCCGTGACACGCCCCTTCCTAAGAACAAGTCTCGTATCAATATAATTGTAAAACATCCTGCGGACTATATTATTTGTAATTTTATTTATTCGTTTGTCTATAAATATATATGGCATATAAAAAATTATATCCTTTTATACCCCTTTCTTTTAAAAGGTATCTGGATAATGAAAAGGTAAAGGTGAATTACCAATACTTAAGGAAGTCAAAAGAACCGACACATTAGGTGATCTCTGATACGTCTCAGAAGGATGTGGGCAAGAACCTTGCCTGGTATACTGAGCAGTGTGATGCCTCGGTGGTTGATGCAGTCCCATCGGTCCCCTTTCCCCTTCCAGAGAGGAATGACCACACCCCTCAACAGGTCAGGAACGGTACCAGACTGCCAGATGGCAGCCAGGACAATGTGCAACCCCCACACCAGAGGATCACCACCAGCCTCTAACAGTTCAGCTGGGATGCCACATATACCATATACCAGCTGCTTCACCACTCTTCAGCTTGGAGATTGCCCCCCTAACTTCGATTAGGGAGGGGGCATCCTCACCGATGGGTGGGTCCGGCAACGGAATCTCGGCACTACCTGCATCCAAGATAACTGTTGGTGGGTCAACCTGGTACAACTGCTCAAAATACTCAGCCCAACGTTCCTGCACTGCAACAGGATCTGAGATGATCTGACCACCTACTGAGCGAACTGCTGTCACCTGTGAAGTGGGCTTGGAGTTCAGCTTTCTCAGGGCTTGGTATGCAGGACGAAGGTTATTTATTAAGAAATGGCCTTCCTCAGCAAGATTCCTAATAAACTGTTCCTTGTCCCTTCTTAACAAAGGCCGAGTTCTGCGCACCTGGGAATGGTGCAAATCTCGATCCCCTGCCAGATGAGCTGCAGAACAAGCATCTGTGGCATCCAGTGTCTCCTGTGAGGTGAAATTTCGCCCTGCTCTCGGGCGTTCACCAATCGACTCTTGAGCATCAAGTGTTTCACGCTTGAAGATGTCCCAGAGAAGTACAGGGTCCATCAGATTTTCGAGCACTTTGAAACAACCAGAGACTGACTGCCTCAGCAAACCCCTGGGCACATTGCCCCTCCCTCAGGTCCGCTAGGGCATTTTGAAATAGACTCGGAGGATAGCCACAACCTATCTATGGTCAGTACCACAGAACTCGGCACTCCCATACACCCTACAATTCTGGAGGATCCTCCAACGAGTGCTAACAAGTATGTGGTCGATCTCCTTGGCTGCGTTACCCGCATCGCTGTGCCATGTCCAGCGATGTGAGTCTGGGCGCTGGTACCAGGAGCCAGAAATCCTCAATTTCTGGGACCTAGCAAAGTCCCGGAAAAGGAGGCTATTCTCGTTGCCGGTATCAGCTCCCGTACTATGGGGACCAACAGACATCTCACAGCCAGCTCGCTCACACAGCCTAATACCGCATTGAAGTCACCCAGGACAACACAAATATCTCGCCGGAGCCACCTGACACAGACTAGTTTGGTGTAGAACATCTCTTTCACATAAAGTTTACAAACATGAGTAGGAGCATACGCAGCAATAAGAAACATAAAGCCAAAAGACAGCTTCAGTCTCAATACCATAATACGCTCATAGACTGGAGTAACCTCTACTGCCGAGGGCTGGAGTCTGCTGGAGATGGCCATAGCTACTCCCAGGAGGTGGTGACCGTCGCTGCGGCCTGATCAGTAGTAGGTGTATCCACCTACACTGATCGTTCCATTGCCAGGTTTTCTCACCTCTGATCCACTCTCAGCTTCCCCAGTTCTCTCGACAACAGAGGCAACCGATCATCCTGATGCAAAGAATGGACGTTCCAAGCCCCCACCCTGACTCCCCGCCTGAGGTTTAGCCTCGAGGAGTCGCTCCGGGTGGATGCTACCTCTACCACCCTGCCGACGCTGCTCCATATAAAAGGGGACGGCAGGCTGTGGAACCCATCATCCACCTACGGGGCTCCCGAAGGCTTTCCCCTGTCAGCTTCACTCCGGGCTGGTATCTACCAGAACACAGGCGGGACGAGTAGTTCTCGCTCCCGTCCTGCGTCCCGGAAGTTGCCCCTCCAGCGGGATCCACAGCCCTCCTCTCTTGCTGGGTGGGAGGAGCAGTTCCCCTCTTCCCAGCATTTCCATATATATTTAACACTGCCAATGGTTTTTTATCTGGGGGGAGGAGGACTGGCAAGGCCCACCTCCCCTGAGCCTCCCATTTATCCCAGGGGGCCTAGGGGCAGGAATTGGTACAGGGCCAGGGCGTGTTCACACGCCGGTGGGCCATGACCCTGAAACTCTGGGGCCTCCTGCTGCTCCGAGATCCCCCTCAGGTTAGCCTGGAATCGCAAGGTACCCAGTTTCCATGGGAGGCCACGAGAAGTCACTGCAGGGAGTCTCAATGATGGAGAGGCTATGACCTGGCAGAGGAGGCTTATGCAGTGCTGCTCCCTTTTTCGCACTAGGCTAGCCAGCGGTGGCAGCTGTAAGTGAGAAGACATTAGTTATCATTGACTAATTCCTGAAATCCCCTTTATCGAAATGGCAACACCTATGGAAGCAGGCGGTATTTCCCCCTCCCTCATCTCTTTATAAAAGTATCAATTATGGCTCTCACATTTCTTGAAATATAAAATTGCTAATTTCTTCTAAACATCTATGTACAGCAGGCAAATCAAATGATAATCTACAAAATCGCCGAGTCCTTTGTAAATGCTTTTCGTAGTTGCACCATGTGTTGGTTTCTTCTTTTTGCCAGAACCAAACTTGCTACATTATATTCCTAATTATAGAACAATAACTGAACTCAAAACCGCAGTGACGCTTTGTCACTGTATGCATGCGTGTATGTGCGTGCAGAGTTTATGGAAATCTATACATGGGGATGAGTTCTGGATGCCCTACGTTGAACTAAAATGTGATCCCCGTTTTTGCTCTTATTATTCCAAGTCTTGGCGTTTCTATGAGGAGACGCATCCACCTCCGAACAGCTGAGCGAGAGCATACATGTTTGCTTGTTTCATCTCGAAAAGCTTTTTGCTGGCTGGCTCCATGGTCAATATCAAGAGCATAAGACCATTCGCATTAC
>NC_091560.1:35966996-35969496 GCF_042767895.1 Penaeus vannamei
GTCTCTAGTGCCCCCACCACCTTGGTTGCTGTGCAGCATTGCGGAACTTAAGAAATGCCTTTTTGGGTTCTCCTATCATAGATGCATACATTCCAGGCCCCAAAGCTTTTGTACTCGAGATGTGAAACATATATATATATATATATATATATATATATATATATATATGAAATATATATGAAATATATATATATATATATATGAAATATATATGAAATATATATATATATATATATATATATATATATATATATATATATATATATATATATATATATATATTTATACATGCACACATACGCACACTCAAACATATATATTTATGTATGTGTGTGTGTATCCGTATGCGTGCGTGCCTATATTGTACTATATTGTCCTGTTTGAAGTTCATCACCAAACGTTGACTTCGTATTTCCATAAACGCTATACACATAAAGTTATACACACATGATAATGCATTTATAAATTCACTGTTGCTCTGCTACCGTTACATGAAGATTATAATGCCTTGTATTTTCTATCTATTGAGACATATTTTCACTTCATTACTTCGATTAGACGCTAATAGATGGCGCAGCTACGAGAAGCATTTACAAAGGTCTCAGTGATTTGGCAAATATTTTCATTTGATTTAACATACACAGATGTTTGAAGTATGACACGTTTTCATGTTTGAAGAGATATGTAGCTACAGCAAATTCTTGTTATGTTGATAGAAGGGGGAATTCCTCAAGCTCTATAAGTGTTCCCATTTCGAGAAACAATGAAAATCGCGTTGGAAAAGTATTCCTCTACAAAGTCACCGATAATTGATGCTGTATGTTTTCTGATCACCTGTTTGAAGAAAAAAAATCGAATGGTTGATGCAGCTTCCAAAAATATATATTAATACACTTGCAGGTTATTTGTATTCTACCAATCACACTTTCTGGTACCTACGGTTTCTTCTTCTTTAGAACAAACTGGTATTTATGTTATGTTTGCATGGAAATGGCCGCTTGCTATACGAAAGATGGATCCAGCAAGTGTACAGATATATAATTCTAAAACTGTAGCTTCATCAGGATTTTGCCTGAGAGGTTATGTAGTATTTCTCAGATTATTAAATCTATTTACTATTTATCCCTTCCCCGAATCATGCACAAACTAAAGCAAGCGCTGCCACCATCCTATCACTGTTTTAATAGTAAGAGGCGTGTTTATCAAGAATGAATGAAATCATTGAAAGCTGCGTGTGTGCGTAGAGTTCGTGCATGTGTTCGGGACTTTGGTAGCGTGGTGTGGCCGGGGAGACGTGAGCTTAACGAAAAAGTCCGTGGAAAGCAATGAACTGACTTGAAACTTAAAATAAGTAGTTTTCACGAAATAAACAAAGTCCACGGGTGGGCAACATTTGGGCGTACTGCGTGACCTTGAGATTGCCTGCGGCGGTGTCAAGTTTTCTATTCATTCATTCCTTTTCTTCACCCCTATGACACCTGTGCTTATGGTATCTTTTCCTTTATAAAAGTCTGTATTTCTCTTTTAGTTTAACAACGGTTTACCTTCCCCGATTATTTTCATCCTTTTCGCCCGTTTTCTTATTATTTCAATATGTTTGTGGGCAATGTCACTGGCATTTGAAAGAAGAGTGAGTATCGCAACACAATTACAGTTATATTTACTTAAAACACGTGAAATAAAACATTTATAAAAATTAACTTGAAGGCCCGGAGATCATAAAATATACACAAGAAAAAAAAGAGAAATTCACAATTAAAACATCGAGTTATACACACAAAATAAGAGGCTCCATTAAAAAAAAAAAAAAAAAAAAAAAAAAAAAACGCACTCAGGAGACAGATTACCTTAAATATATCATACGTAGATTCCCTTTAACCAGAATCACAACACTGTCACGACCCCAAAACAAATGCAACTTAACTCTGGCCTGACGTGAGAATGCTCCCCTGGATTCGCCGAAAACTTAGCGAAGTCCATAAAGGATAGTGTTAACGAGTGCTTTCAAAAACGCTCCACCTCTGCTCGCTACGCTCTCGCCTCTCTGTCTGTCTGTGTCTCTAGAGCGCTCCAGGATATGGTTTCAATTTGTTGAAAAACGGAATCATTAAAAATCCCCACTGACAAATATGATAATAAACTAATAATAGAATAATCTTTTAAAATTAATCTTATTCTGAAAAAGAATATTGGAATTCCTTTACTTTAGAGAACCATCTTCCCTGCTGATTCGTGGCATTTTACTATTTGATCTTCATGGAGCCTCTTAGATTGATATATAATGTTTAAAAAAGGAACAATAATAAAAAAGATTTCCTTGCTCTAAAAAAAATTAAATTGAAATAAAATAAAACACGTGGTGAATTTGTATGGGTATGGCGAGTTCCGTTTTCTTTTTGTCTCCGGAAGCATGGAGGGTAGACTTTCCTATTCCCGGCCACTTACGGCAAGGATCTTGTTTCGAATCTGTGGCAGGAGTGATCCGCTGTTGCGAGTCTAA
>NC_091560.1:35974496-35984496 GCF_042767895.1 Penaeus vannamei
TTCAACATGAACATGATTTTGACATTATACTAACCGGTAAAAGAGGCATGTTCTCTCGTGGCCTTATTTGTCTAACTCCCAAATGTCAGAGTTCAGCGCCGACAATATATTTTTTTCCTCTGATTTGAAGCAGCACTGCTACCTTCGTGGTGTAGTAACATCCGAGACGAGCTTCAGGTTTTGCTTCATAACTTCCAATGTTATGTGTTGTCTCGTGTCTTCTTCTGTTGTATGTTGATTTAGGATTTATTTTGTTATATGTTGTGTCATTTATTTTTCTTTAATGTGTTGTTTCTTACCTTCTGCCTTATGTTATCTTATATTTTATGTTACATGTTGTCTCGCGTCTCCTCCTATTACATGCTGTCTTATGTCTTCACCAGTTTCATGTTGCTTCATACCTTTTCCTGCTACGTGTCTCATACTTTCTCCTGATATATGTTGCCTCATACCTTCTTTTTTTACATGTTATCATGCTTCATACTTCTTCTCATACCTTTTACCTTCGCCTGTCGCATACTTTCATAATTTGCCTCATAGTCCGCCCTATAACATGTTGGCACACTTCATACTTTTCCTCATACTTTCTCCTTTACTACGTGACTTCATTCTCATGGCGTTTTCTCACCTCATCCTCGCGGCCACATCATCCTCAATGCCTGAACCACTTATTGTAGTCTCATAATAATGCCATTTACTTCCCATAGACTATAAGGACTTGCCGTCTAGTCCATCACCTATCGAAGCATTTCTCCTTTCCTTCACAATGCCTTTCCTTCCAATTTTCTTTTTTTCTTTTTTTTTTACTTTTTTACCATTCGATTAATTTCCTTCATGAGGGTTTTATGGTGTCACTATGCTCTTGTTTGTTTATTTTTGGTTAGTGTTACTCTCCAGACGGTAGCCGCTATTCATTTGTTTGTTTGTGCGAGGTTGGACCAGTGATAAATTATGTGTTCGATATCTTTTACGCATTTTACACAAAGATGCATATGTTATGTTGTTTATTAGGTACATTTGATTTATTATTTTATACGTACAAAGACTGCAATCGCGTATCATTTATATTCAATATCATTTCTTTATATTTATATTCCCTCGATCTCCCACAATGCTTTGCGAGATCGAGCCCTTATTTACATTTAGTTTCTCTAAGTGTACGGTATTTTTTCCCCTTAATAAGAACCTACAGATAAAAAATAGCTTCCATCGAACTTCTACGAACATTGAAGTTAAGAAGAAAACACACACACTTTTCGTTTTTTCTTTTAAATATGTTACTAACGAGATTTCAATCAGGCGGATTAGGTTGTGTTGTATTTTGATTATGTTATGTTTAATATAATGTGTTACAATGAGTTAATGTTATATGTTATTTGATGTTTATGTTATATGCTATGTTATGTTTATATACATTATATTATGTTCATGTTATATCACGTTTAACTATGTTATGTTATGCTTATTTATATGTTATATCATTTTTATTTATAAGCAACAAGCCATGTCACGAAGGCGTGTTTGAAGTTGCTTATGGCTGTATATTTGCCTGTTTATGGTGTATAGCTGTTTGTTATTGTGTTTTGGTGTTTGATTGTGTGTGTTTGTGTTTTTTGTTAGATTGTGTATTTGTGTTTGCTTGTTTGTGTGTATGTGTGCTTGTGTGTTTGTAGATAGATATGTTTTCTTGGTATTTTTATCCGCATCAGATATTTGTGTGTGTGTGTGCGTGTAAGTGTGTGCGTGTGTGTGTGTGTGTGTTTGTATGTGCGTGTGTGTGTGTGTGTGTGTGTGTGTGTGTGTCTGTATGTCTGTGTGTGTCTGTGTGATATAGACATGGTGTGTGTGCGTATGTGCATATGTGTCTTTGCATCTGTACGTACGTGTGTGTATCCATGTATCTACCTTCCTGCCTCGAATCAGAATCATTCCTACCTGTACACGAATCGCAAATTAATTCATTTTCTCGATTTCCTCATTACCTTTAACGTGCAAATGAATGATGCCTCGCCCTTTTCCCTCGGGTCACGTGGTGCGATATAAAGACCCCTTGAAGAGAGGTTTATTACTCTGAGAAATAAACGTGCTTCTTTATGGCGTCCTTTTCCTTAACGAAATTACGATGTTTTCTCTCCTTCGCTTCCTACGCCCTTCCTCTTTCTTCCTCTTTCTTCTTCTTTCTCTTTTCTGAATAAGTGTCCGTCTGTCACACCCTCTCCCTGTTTATATGAGTATGTGTGTATACATATATATGTATGTGTGTTTATGCGTGTGTTTGTGTGTGTGTGTGCGTGTTTATGCATGTGTTTGTGTGTGTGTGTGCGCGTGTTTATGCATGTGTTTGTATGTGTGTGTGCGAGTGGTTATGCATGTGTGTGTGTGTGTGTGTGTGTGTGTGTGTGTGTGTGTGTGTGTGTGTGTGTGTGTGTGTGTGTGTGTGTGTGTGTGTGTGTGTGTGTGCACATGCACACATATACATAATTACATACATATATTCCAAGATCACTTTCTAAGTCCCACCACGTATTCGCCTGAAGCTTTCTTACTGTTCATGGCAAGAGGCTTTTAACTAAAGCACGATAAATTGCAACAAAAGCGTAATTCTCTGCACTTCAATACGATTTATGCGAAGAATATTGCGGTCAGTGCAAAACCGCTTCGACATGCCACCTATGATTGCAGCGAAGTCCGTATTCCTTTAAAAAAGAAAAAGGGATTTTAGCTTCAGTGATAATCCTCCATTCATAACAGTCCAACGCCTCCGACAGTCCCTTATTTCAGCACGTGTACTCTTCTTCATGTGTACAAAACTTCTTAAAATCGTAACATTCTTGACGGACTCTATAAATAAACAGAATGTGTGGACAGTCTCTCCCTTCCTCATGTGAGCAAACGAACCATTTTGCATTTTGCAGATTCGATCAGGATCCCTAAGTGCAACATTGTGTGCAAGGGACGTCTGCACTGCAATTTCACCGGTGGAATACCCTGTTATTCATTTCAACCACGCTTGTACATCACCTTCGAACAACAATACATACTGCTGTTGACTCGGAATGCCACGACTTAATATCAACATTTGCAATCCATTTAGTGCCACGGTCGATCATCAGACGACCAGGAGCGGGGAAGGCATGACCTCTGCACGTGGATTCGCTATTTGCGAGCGTTAACGATTTATTTATACTTATGCATCAGTGTTTTATTCGAGCCGGGCCTTTACCGCCGCTGCGCTCTGCATTTCAAACGGCTCTGACCTCGCGCTCACTGATATTGTGCAACCTTGCTCTATCTGCATCTGGAGCACAGGCAATTCGTGTAGCAATTTTAGGGGCGATGCCGGGCCCACTTCCGCAAACAGGTTCGTATACATCTCCCCGAGCGCTGCCGTTCCTGCAAGCAATGTAACCGCTTGTTGCGTCCCGAATCAAAAGCGAAAAGCGAGCGCGGGCATTAGGCGTGACTTTGGCAAGGGGATGCGATTACTTTTCGGTTTTCATTTTTGATTCGTGTCTTGTTGGTTATCAGTTTGCTATTTTCTGTTTTTGTTTTGAGTGCCGCGTTTTGCGTGGTTTTGACAAAATACTAAGGTTGCTTTCCTGTTGTCATTATTACTTTTCTTCAGTTCTTCTTCAAACTGATTATCAAATTATCTTATTTTTTATATTATGAATGTCGCGTCAGACATAGATTTAACAAGAGGCTGCAATTCTTTCCCAGTTTCCATTCCCATTTTCTTTTTCATTCAATTAACAATTTCTTATATTCTTGTACTTGTTTGAGAGTCACGTGGCAGCGTGACGCGTTCAAGACTGATCATTACTGCAAGTTCAACGACCAGAAGCACACAAATAATAACATCTTGATCCAGGTGTAAATTCTTTGGTAATGTGATATCCTTGACAACTGGAACGATAACGAAGTGTCGAAGAAACCACGAAAAAATGATAATCAACATATTCTTAACAATAATGATACTACGAGATGCTATAACGCCAAAATCCACAATTATCATTTTCATCATTGCTATTGTTGTCGTTTATTGTTGTTATCATTAATATTAGTATCATCCTCATTCTCATTATGATCAAGACTATTAGAATTATCATTATCATTATTACTGTCATTGTTGTTATCATTATTGTCATTGTTATTATTATTATTAATATTATTATTATCATCATCATCATCATAATTGTTATTTTATTATCACTGCCATCATCATCATTATTATTATTATTGTTATTATTATTATTATTAACATTATCATTATTATTATCATTATTATTATTGGTATTATCATCATTATTGTTGTTAGTGTTATTGTTATCGTTATTATTACCATTACTATTATCACAATTATTATTATTGTTATTATCATTATTGTTAACATGAATATCATCATCTTTATTATCATTATCTTTATATTTATAATCCTTATTATCATTACTATTATTGATAATATTATTATTAGCATTATTATTCGTAGTAGTTCCAGTAGTAGTATCATTATTATTATCATTATATTTTTTCTATTATTATCATTATCATTATTATTACTACTATTATTATCATTTTTGTTAATATCATTATTATTGTTGGTAATATCATCCTTCTTAACGTTATTATTACTATCATTATTATTATCATATCATTATTATTATCATCATCATTATCTTTATCATCTTCATCATCAACAATCTCGATATTACGATAAACATCATGATCATCATTATCATTCCAATCACTGTCATCATCATGATCAATATTGAAATTATTATCCGCACCTTTATCCTAATAACAACTAACCATGACAAATAATAATAATAATAATAATAGTAATAATAATGATAATAATAATAATAATAATAATAATAATAATAATAGTTATGATAATAATAATAATAATAATAATAATAATAATAATAATAATAATAATAATAATAATAATAATAATAATAATAATAATAATAATAATGATAACCATAACAATAGTAATAATAATAGTTATAATAATAATGATGATAATAATAATAATAATAGTAATAATAATAATAATAATAATAATAATAACAATAATAATAATAATAATAATAATAATAATAATAATAATAATAATAATAATGATAATATTAATAATAATAATAATAATAATAATAATAATAATAATAATAATAATAATAATAATAATATGAAAACAAAAGCAGTTTGTCAGCTGCATGATTTTCTTCCCTTTAATCCCTGCCTTTACATAAGAGGTCCCTCCTGTCTGGAGATGACCAGCTGTGCAACTGAACACACGAATGCACAGAGTTGATCATCATTGCAGATAAGGAATATGTATTTGCATGGAGGTGAAGCTCGTGCTCTCCTCCAAAATGCTTGCAAGGGGAGAGAAAGCAGGAATGTAAAGAAGCTGGAATAATTTGGGTAATAAGGGGAATGAGAAGACCGATGTGCGTGATGATAAGGAGTCCTGGGATAACGGGAATAATAGAAATGGGATTTAAATATGGTATTAAAAGACAGAGAGGGAGGAAGGGAGGAGGGAGAGAGGGGGGAGGGGGAGGGGGAGGGGGAGAGAGAAGGGGGAGAGGGGGAGGGGGGGGAGGAGAGAGAGAGAGAGAGAGGGGGGGGGGGAGGAGACATATACATATATATATAGAGAGAGAGAGAGAGAGCGAGTGAGAAAGAGAGAGAGAGCGTGCATGATCGAGAGAGAGGGGAGGAAGGAGGGATAGGGGGGGGAGGGAAAGAGGGAGAGAGAGCCAGAGATAGATAGACAAGAGAGAAGGGTGGATAGAGAGAGAGAGAGGATCAGATACTGATGTGCAACAGTAATTAGATCCATCTCCCGGCGAATTCCCAAGTCACTTCTAAGTTTTAACTACAAGAAATATGTTGTATGTTGTTATTTGCCAAGTGAGACTCGGAAAATAGCAAAGAATTGACACACGGCAACCAGAAATCAGGGATAGATTCAGACTTTGTGTTCGCCATCGGGAAGCAAAAGACAAAAAGCATTTATGTCATTATTATTACCACGAGAATCTTCCCCGTTTGAAAATCCAGAAAAATGGAGAAGCAAATAAATGGATAAATGAATAATTAAAGATATAAAATAAGCAGATAACCAAATAAAACGATAAAACAAATCAACAAATTAATAGATAGATAAACATATAACTAGATAAATGCTTATACACAAATGAATAAATAAACGAATTGATAATGAAAAGAGTATTCAAATAAGCAGAGGAAAAAATCAATATACGGAACGAAGGCGTCTGCACAGCCACTCAGATATTCGCTCTTATAAACAAGTTATATTTCCTCCCTCAATGCATTTCTCCCTCCGATCGTCACACTCGCTTCGTCGAATTAAAAAAAACAAAAACAAAAACAAAATATTTTTCTCTCCTATCATACTCGGTTTGTCGAATTTATAAAAAAAATAAAAATCGTATTTCTCTCTCCTATCGTCACACCTGGTTCGTCGAATTAAAAAAAAGAAAAAAAACGTATTTCTTTCTCATATCGTCATTCCTTCGTCGAATTAAAAAAAAAAAAAAAAAAAAAAAAAACGTATTTCTCTCTCATATCGTCACTCGTTCGTCGAATTAAAAAAAAAAAAAAAAAAAAAAAAAAAAAAAAAAACGTATTTCTCTCTCATATCGTCACTCGTTCGTCGAATAAAAAAAAAAAAAAAAAAAAAAAAACGTATTTCTCTCTCATATCGTCACTCGTTCGTCGAATAAAAAAAAAAAAAAAAAAAAAAACGTATTTCTCTCTCATATCGTCACTCGTTCGTCGAATAAAAAAAAAAAAAAAAAAAAACGTATTTCTCTCTCATATCGTCACTCGTTCGTCGAATTAAAAGAAGAAGAAAAAAGTATTTCTCTCTCATATCGTCACTCGTTCGTCGAATTAAAAGAAGAAAAAAAACACAAAAAAAAAACGTATTTCTCTCTCATATCGTCACTCGTTCGTCGAATTAAAAAAAGAAAGAAAAAAAAAAAAAAACGTATTTCTCTCTCATATCGTCACTCGTTCGTCGAATTAAAAGAAGAAAAAAAAACGTATTTCTCTCTCATATCGTCACTCGTTCGTCGAATTAAAAGAAGAAAAAAAAACGTATTTCTCTCTCATATCGTCACTCGGTTCGTCGAATTAAAAAAAAAAAAAAAAAAAAAAAAAAAAAAAAAACACGATTCTTTCACCTCGCATTCTTAATGACCAAATGAGAATCTTGCAAATCCCACGAGACTCCATTCAAGAAACACAAGTGACGAGTTGCAGCGAGACGAAGGAAGAAGATGCACGTCGTCGGCCGAATTTCGATCGGTATTCGGCCGAATGATGCAGCGCCGAGTTAATCAAAACACGGGATTGCGCGTTATTGCATTCTTACTGCAGACTCAAAGCGACAGGTATTGGTCCTCGTGGCGCGCTGGTTTATTTGTCCGGGAAATGTTTTCGTCAAAGAAGACTTGGTTTTGGTTCTCAAGTGTTTACGTGATCGAGGTTTTTTTTATTATTATTATTATTATTATTATTATTATTATTTCTATTGTTTTATTATTATTTTATTTTTTATTTTTGCTTTGCTCTCTCTCTTTTTCTTTTTTTTCTGGTGTAACGAAGTAGAGAGAAAATACTTGGAACAAGAAGGGAAATAGAGAGGAACAAAGGAGAAATGTATATAATAAGAAAGGTTTTTTTCCTGGGGTGTAACGAAGTAAAGAAAAAAAATATTTGGAACAAGAGGAATCAGAGAGAAACAAAGGAGAAATGAAATATATAACGAGAATCAGATTATTTCCTGGAGTGTAACGAAGTATAGAAAAAAAATACTTGGAACAAAAGAGGAAACAGAGAGAAACGAAAGAGAAATGAAATATATAACAAGATTCAGATTTTTATTCTGGTGTAAAGAAGTAAAGAAAAAATAATTGGAACAAAAGAGGATATAGAGAGGAACAAAGGAGAAATGAAATATATAACGAGAATCAGATTTTTTTCCTGAGGTGTAACGAAGCAAACAAAAATAATAATCATTGGAACAAAAGAGGAACAAAGGAGAAATCAAATATATAACGATTTTTTTCTGGAGTAACGAAGTAAAGAAAAAAAATAATTGGAACAAAAGAGGATATAGAGAGGGACAAAGGAGAAATGATATATACAACGAGAATCAGATTTTTTTCTGATGTAAAGAAGTAAAGAAAAAAAGTGGAACAAAAGTGGAATCAGAGAGAAACAAAAGGAAAAATAAAAGATATAACGAGAATCATTTCCTTTGTCTTTGTTAATCTCTCCTTCTACCATTCTTTTGTTTATCCATTTATCTACGTATCTATTCATTTATCTATTCCTTTGTTTTGAAGTAAA
Source organism: Penaeus vannamei (assembly GCF_042767895.1). Classification (NCBI taxonomy): domain Eukaryota; kingdom Metazoa; phylum Arthropoda; class Malacostraca; order Decapoda; family Penaeidae; genus Penaeus; species Penaeus vannamei. The sequence goes on from NC_091560.1 coordinate 35,982,888, forward strand.
TTAAAATGATAAAGATAAATGATCCATAGCCTTGTATTGTACAATTTTATTGAAACATGATATCCAAAAATAATTTTGCAAAATCTCTTTTTCCTTTTATGCGTTTCAAGTCTACAACACAAGGACATTTCTTGAGAAAATATGCTGAATAATGCCTGAGAGGTCTTTCATATATCCCCTTTCTCTTGAAGCTTTTGGAGATATCGACATTTTTTTTTTTTTGGGGGGGGGGTCTGAAAGGCCGTTTTCATTTTCCCTCTACTTTGTTTCCTCTTCTTCTTCTTCTTCTTCTTCTTCTTCTTCTTCTTCTTCTTCTTCTTCTTCTTCTTCCTTTCCACCTTATCCTTCTTATTCTTATTCTCTTTCACTCTCCTCCTCCTTCTCCTCTTTCCCCCCTCATCATCATCCTACTACTACTCCTTCTCTTCCTCTTCCTCCTCCTCCTCCTTTTTCTCTTCCTCCTCGTCCTCCTTTTCACCCTCATTTTCCTTCTCCTCTTCCTCCCCATCCTTATCCTCCTCCTCCTTTTCCTCTTCCTCTTCTTCCTCCTTTTCACCCTCATTTTTCTCCTCCTCCTCTTCCTCCCCATCCTTATCCTTCGCCTTCATATTTCTTTGTTAATGCTCTTACAGACGACTTCGAACCCGCTTGTGCGATAGAATATGTATGTTTCATGCGCATTTTGGATCGGTCGAGGGACTTGTGTGTGGCTAAGAAAAAGAAGAAGAAAGGAGGAAAGAGGATAGAGGCGAGAGAGAAAGTGGGAGATGGAGAGGACGGGAAAGACGGAGAAAACGGAGAGTTCAAATGCAAATTCAAAATCAAAATAATGTTTTATTCTATTTGTTATAAAGGCTATTCTTATTACATACGAAGTGATATTACAGGACATATAAATGTGAGTTCAACATAGAATCAATGGTAGTACATGTAAGTCTTGTCTATTCTTATATTTTAGAACCTGATGTTATTAGTGATTTAAGAGATGTTCTTTGAATTTCTTTTTGAATGAATTTGTTCTGAATGTTTCTTTTATTACAAGGTAGTTCTATATCATGGGTCCATTTGTTAGTGTCTGTCGTGCCCCTATGTCTGTACGTGATCTTTTGACACAAAGGGAATTAACCTGTCTTGTTTGGGCACAGGTTGTGTTACCTACAGTTTGAAGGGTTAAAAGCAATTTTGGATCAAAACCTTGGATCATTTTATGAATTAGTATGCAAATGTCATAGTTGTATTTGTATTGTTCTTTTGTCCAATTTTGTTTGTTTATGTGTGGGGTAATGTGGTCTTACTTTTTTACGTTACCAAGTGCTACTCTGGCAGCAAAGTTTTGTAATATTTGAATTTTCTGAATTTGACCTTTGTTTGTTGTACCCCATATATTTGAACACTAATTAATTATACTGAGAACTAATGTTTGTATATCAGATGTTCTAGTTTCAGCAGGAATTCTATTTTTGATATGATTTAGGTAAATTAGTGTGTCTATTACTTTTTTGTAGATGTCGACGTGGTTCTCAATATCATGAATCTGTCAGTTGTGTTCGGTCTTATGTGGCTGTCTTTAAATTTTATGGTCGTGTTTACAGGATTTTTGGCGATGATT
>NC_091560.1:36009496-36016996 GCF_042767895.1 Penaeus vannamei
TTCTCCTTTTTTCTTTCTGTCCTTCTTTTCTTTTTGTCTTTCTCTTATTTTTTCTATTTTTTCTCTCCATTGTAACACTTAGATTGTTTTTTCTCTATCTATTTCAGTCCTTCTTTTCTTTTTGTCTTTCTTTTGTTTTATTTGTTTGTGTCTGATTAGATTAGATTAGACATGCCGACGTGGGGACAGTCTTTTAAATACGTAATTATTTTCATTATCTCCAAATAAGTGTTGTTGTTGTTGTTACCATTATGTTTATATCACTGATTTTAACAACGTATCAGTAATGATTTGATGATTAATGTTATCAGCTGTTTTCAGAGCCTTTTAATCGGGAGACATATCTCAAGATGGCGTCTATTTACAGTCGAGATCTATCAGTGCAACGAATGACTTTGTATAGATTCTTATCATGCACTCTCGAAATGTTGCGAAGGTACTGGCTAAAAGAATCAGAATGCAATATTAAAAAATAATAATTAATTAATTAAAAAAAGATTCGTGTATTAATGATGATGATGGAAAGTTTAGAAATAGTTCGATTGATGTATAAAGCCGCGGCTCCAATAAAACGTTAAAGATATCTGTATTTGCTGTTAAAAAGAAATCGTGATTTTCGATCTGGCTTATAGGATTATTTTGAAATAGTTGGAAGAAGGAGGGATTTATGCCAGTAATGATGGTTATATCGTTACCATTAGGAGTAGCATTTTGATTACCGTCAGTTCAAGAATTACTATAATTCCATTTCTCTCTCTCTTTCTTTCTTTCTTTTTTTTCCTCTCTGTCTCTCTGTCTCTGTCTCTGTCTCTGTCTCTCTCTCTCTCTCTCTCTCTCTTTCTCTCTCTCTCTCTCTCTCTCTCTCTCTCTCTCTCTCTCTCTCTCTCTTTCTCTCTCTCTCTCTCTCTCTCTCTCTCTCTCCCTCCCTCTCTCTCTCTCGCTCGTTATCTCCTCCCCTAACCTTGCCTTCCCACTGCCGCCGCCACCTCCTCCTCCTCCTCCTCCTTCTCCTCTTTTCCTCCTCCTCCTTCTCCTCTTTTCCTCCTCCTCCTCTTCTTTTCCTCCTCCTTCTCCTCTTTTCCTCTTCCTCCTCCTCCTTCTGCTCTTTTCCTCCTCCTTCTCCTCTTTTCCTCCTCCTCCTCCTCTTCTTCTCCTCCTCCTCTTCCTTATCTCCTCCTCCTCTCTTCCCTTTCCCTCTCCCCCTCCCCCTCCTCCCCATCCCTTTCTCTTCCCCCACCCCTTCCCCTCCTCCTCTTCCTTATCTCCTCCTCCTCTCTTCCCTTTCCCTCTCCCCCTCCCCCTCCTCCCCATCCCCTTCTCTTTCCCCCACCCCTTCCCCTCCCCCTCCTCCTCCTCCCCATCCCCTTCCCCTCCCCATCCTCCCCCGTCCTCTTCTACCTTTGCCTCCCTCTCAAGGATTCCAAGGCCAAAGGTTCTCTGAGTGACATGTTTGCAACTTGAATCTGTTTACGAAGCCTCTGTGTCGACGCCCCTGTCTCACTCGTGGCTTAATGGGCTTTCATGTGGCTTCTCCCCGGCGCGGCACCTTCCAGAAGGGTAAAGATTTAATGTGTTTAGCTTCGTAATAGCAGGGCTGGGGATGCCTTTGTGGTGGTGGTTGTTGTGCGGTGTCTTCTCGGGGCTTGTTTTCTAGGTCGGGTGTTTGTGCATGCGGAGTCTTCTGTTGTCGTTTCCGCTCTCCCTCTTTATCGTCGTGTTCTTCCTCCTTCCCTCCTCGCTGTGCCCATGGTTCGTCTTATTTGCTTGGCTCTTGTTGCGGATGAGATGAATTTTGATGTCCTTGTGCATATTTTGCTTCGGTTTAACGATTGTATATCCTGCTTATTTAATTTTAATTATTTTATTTATTTATTTATTTATTTTTTACACAGTCTTGGCTTGTGAGGATCAGGGATACCAACATTACCGTATATTTTACGAATGCGACCCTAGAGCCTTGATTTCGGCTTTGATTGAAGTCTGTAGTCAGTGATTACCTGTAAATCATGATAATTAGAATTAAACAAAATAGTAATACAAGTCATAGTTTAACAGAAGTGCAGACGTTGTTCTGGTTAATAAATAAGTTACACATATCTGAACCCGAACTCTAGGCTACATCTTCGCATTCGGATGGTTTCCGGAAACTGTGGTAACTATGGCGACTCCCTTGGTGGTAGGCGGAGTTTCATCAAACCGTAGTATATATACGGTTGTCGTCCATCCGGCTCAACATAAGGACTAAGAGAGACAAAGATCACAAGGTAATTCATGTCTGACTTCTTACTCCGGCGGTTAAAAGTTCAACTCGGAGAATGAGACAATGTATCTCTATTAAGCAGCTGGTATTTCGCTCTGTACGATTTCCATCTTTATATTTCTCTTTTTCCTGCATACAGCTTGAATTAAGAATAAAGACCGTCCGCATGTACCTTTTTTAACGATCTGAAATATGCGTAGAATCGTTTCAGTGGCATTGTATGGTATGGGAAAGTGACCCTTATGTTATGGCTAATCTCGAAAAATGGATGCCCAGCAAATGCGTCTTCATTTTGTGTGCACTGTATAATTCCTTTAATATAATATGGTTGCGATTGCAAGGTTACATACACATACTTATATAGATAGATGTATTGATAAATAGATACATTCACAATAGATATAGATGAATATAAGTATAAGCAGATATGTGTGGTACAGTTTCATGTCTATTTTACCTATCTTTACATGGATTTTAAAATGGGTAATTAAAACCCGTTATCATAGTTTATGGCGTCTATGAATTAATCATAACCTAAAGAATAATGATAAATATTATGTAAAGGGTGATAATAATGATAATCATGATCATAATCATAATCATGATAACAAAGATAACAATCATATTGATAATGGTAATAATACGCTGTTAATAGTATTTCTTACTGATAATGATGATCATTCTTGACATAATCTCTTAGAAAGTCTAAAATTGTAAATCAAATGTTTGCAATATGTTCATATAATTCTACGAGACCTTGATTCACGCTTCTTTGAAACTATATTTGTCACACACAAAGTTCATTCAGTAAGCCTTTAGATGAACTTTCCCTTCTACTCTTCTTTGAAAAATGTTCAAACTCTGCCTTGATGAATTCTTGATAGGTATGTTTTTGATCGTTTTTCTTTTCCTTTTTCTTTCTTTCTTTCTTCTGCGTATGTGCTTCGAATATTGCCCATTGTGAGGCCCTGATTCAAGCCACTGATATTACGCACTCACTGGCTTGACATTCCTCCATTGTTATTTCCCCTTCTTCCATTTCCTCCCTTCGTCTTTTCGTCGTGTTCCTCCTCTTCTCTCATTTCGCAAGTCCCTTTGTCTCCGGTCGCATAATAACCCGCACCTTAATTAATGCCTAGATGCCAATTTAGCTTCATTCATGACGAAAACTGCTTGTAATGGTATTTCAGGGCTGTTCGAAAGAAGGTGCTCGTGGTCAGACGATCGCCGCGTCTCGTGAAAGGAGAAAGAAGTGAATCCATTATTAGATACACGAATAAAGAAAGGGTAGAGATAATAAATAAACATAATAATGAATATAAATAAGTAATTGAAGAAATTGAATGAGTATATAATATTCATTCGGTGTATATTTGCATGTAAGGGATGAATATAAGATTTTTTTTATGCGGGTTGGAATGAGGTGTAAACGCTACAGACTGTTGTTCAATAAATGTTCAAAAAGGCCCTCAAAATATACAAAGAACCAAACTGGGTCACGATGAAAGGAAAATGAAGTGACAACTAATTTAGACGCTCAGTATTCTTCATTGGGTGAGAAATGTAAAGTCAATAAAAAAAAAGAAAGAAAAAAAAGAAAAAAAAGAAAGAAAAAAAAGAAAAAAAGAAAGAAAAAAAAAAAAAAGAAAGAAAAAAAAGAAAAAAAAAAGAAAGAAAAAAAAGAAAAAGAAAAAAAAAAAAAAAATATATATATATATATATATATATATATATATATAAGAATGGATATCTTCACAATGAAAATGTAATTGAATGGTTTCGAAAATCCCTCCGTATTTCCGACCCAGATAATATCGAAACCGAGCAAATACGTCTTTTGGAATGTGAAGATATTATTCTTATATTTCTTTTATTTTCTATTTTACCAATCCGTTTGATTTGGAATGTGATATTACTCTCATATTTCCTTTTTTTCTATTTTACCGATGCGTTTGATCGGCCGCTTCTTCTGACAAATATTTCAGACCATCAATGTACTGAACTTTGGCTGATACTTTCTTGTCTGATTATTGAACTGACGAATTAATAATGCAGTGGTGGTGATAGAGGCTTGTGTTCATGAATTGATAATGCAGTGGTGGTGATAGAGACTTGTGTTCATGAATTGATAATGCAGTGGTGGTGATAGAGGCTATGTTCATGAATTGATCATGGATTCGGTGGTACCTGCGTGCATGGCGAATAGAGCAGGTAAGTTGATAAAGTTACCACGTCATGCGGACTGGAATGAGTGATGGCAAAAGTGGAGGAGAGTTTTGGAGAGAGAGAGAGATAGTGAGAGTGAGAGTGAGAGTGAGAGTGAGAGTGAGAGTGAGAGAGAGAGTGAGAGTGAGAGAGAAATAGAGAGAGAGAGACGGAGAGAGAAATAGAGTGAGAGAGAGAGAGAGAAAGATAGAGAGTAATCGATAATGATCTAGGTATCGTAAACATGTTAAAAATGTCCGTAGTTTCTTAAATATACGGTACAAGGACCAGATTAACTTCCGAAATTACTGTACTTATGTAAATGTTAACGTGGATGGACAGATAGAAAGCAGCCTTTGCAACAGTACAGAATGGATTCCAGTAGATTCTATTTGCATGGAAGAAATATAAAACCTATCGATCCAGTGAATCTGAATGAAGCTATTTTATTAGGAATTCAGGAGTAAGCAGAAAACAACATGTTATTCCCGATCGTAACATTTGGAGAATAGAGTTGGGCGACGTTGGAGGAATCGCCGAGAAGAATGTCGTGTCGCTTTTTCGTTTGCTTTATTTTTTCTTTACCTGTTTTTGTGGGTGTAAGCTTGGATATATATGTGCGTGTGTGAATAGATAAATGAATAAATATATGTATATATGTAATATATATATATATATATATATATATATATATATATATATATATATATATATATACATATATATACATAATATACATATACATATATATACATATATATACATATATATATATATATATATATATATATATATATATATATATATATATATATATATATATATATATATATATATAGATATATATATATATATATATATATATATATATATATATATATGTATGTATGTATGTAACTATGTATATATATTTATATATATATATATATATATATATACATATATAAATATATATATATATATATATATATATATATATATGTATATATATATTTTTATATATATATATATATATATCTATATATTTGCTTATATGTATGTATGTATGTATATATGTACATATAAATATGAATATATATATATATATATATATATATATATATATATATATATATATATATATATATATATATATATATGTATATATAATGTGTTAGATTTGATCTGTCCCCTTCACTCTTGATAGGAAAAAATCTAATATACAGCAAATAATAAACACACTTTTAAAATGAATATACAAATGACTATAGTCAACACGAGCTTTCTGAGACATTTGTCTGTTTGCACACCGTTGTTGCTTTATGTAGGAGCTCACACATAGGCTATATATAGATATGTAACCAGCAAGCTAAACAATTTCGAGTGTATTGTGCATGCATTCCGCTCCACCTCGCAATGCTTTGTCAATTTAGCGAGGGATATGAACTATTCAGACCTTGGTGTTCGCATGAAAATCCCATTCTTCAAGAAATATGTGTGGATATCTGTGGATTTCTTGCCTATTTTTTCGTGTTATGGTGCAGGGAGTTGCGAGAAGTTGACAATCGAGTTTTCTTGGTTATGTTCTTTTTTTCAGATTTTCGGTTACATGGACAAGTGTTACATATCTTATAGCCAGGGGACAATCCAGGTAGAATTGACAAGTATAATGCAGCCAAAAGAGAAGATAAACATTCATTGACATTCTTTTAAGCAATGCCCATGTTAAAGGTGGTTTTCAGTAGCTCTACATTTCGACAGCAAGCCTCTTTTACTGCAAATAATAGAATCTTATCATATTTGGCCTAGCTGAGTGACTAGTATTATTCCTATTATTATTATTATTATACTATTATTATAGTATTATTATCATAGTATTATAATAATATAATATTATTATATTATTATTAATATTATTATATTATTATTATTATTATTATTATTATTATTATTATTATTGTTATTATTATTATTATAGTATTATTAATATTATTAGTAATATTCCCTGTATCACACAGAGGCACATACACGCACCTGTATAGATAGATAAGGAGAGAGATGCATTGATACATAGATACATAATAGATGATAGATAGATGCATTGATACATAGATAGTAGATGATAGATAGATACATAGATAAATGAGCGGATAGATAGCTGCGCGCGCGCACACACACACACACACATACACACACACACACACACACACACACCACACACACACACACAAACACAAACACACACGAATGCATACATACACACACACGTGTACGCATTGTATATACACATAAATGTATTACAGTTCCCCGAGCAGGACCATGTTTAATGTTAGAAAAAGCAAACCTTGGCAGAACATTCTCCCACACACACACGCAGACACACACAGAATATGCGCGCGTATGTCTGTCTGTGTGCGTGTTACTGTGTGGGATAGACTAAAGTATACCACTGTATTGATAGATCGAAGGTGCATTGTTGTTTCGTCTGTCTCTCCCTTTGTCATTGGCTGCGCTTTCATTCGCTAACCTTTGGGTTGCATCTCCTTTCCGCGGTGTTAAGTTTCATTTTAGATCTCTGTTTGTGTTTGTCTGTTTCTGTCTCCCTCTCTCTCGTTCTCTTTTCATTTCTCTTGCTCTTCCATTTCTCTCGATCTCTTTCCCTCTCCCTCCCTCTCTTCCTCCTTTCCTCCACCTTCCCCTTCCTCCTTCCCTCCCCCCTCCCCCCTCGGTCCCTTCCTCTCCATCCTCCTCCCTCCCTCCTTCTGTCCGTCCCTCCCTTCCTTCCTTCCTTCCTCCCTCCCTCCTCCCGCCCTCCCTCCCTTTCTCCACCCCCGTCCCTCCCTTCCACTTTCCCTCCCTTCCTCCCTCTCTCCCTCCTTCCCTCCTTCCCTTCCTCCCTTCCTCCCTCCCACCCTCCCTCCTTCCCCTCTCCCCTTCCCTCCTTTCCCTCATTCCCTCCCTCCTTACTCCCTCTACACATTCCATCATCATACTCCTGATACTTCATCTTGCTGAAAGACCTTTACGCTTCTCCTATCATTGAGAGAGAGAGCTAG
>NC_091560.1:36024496-36029496 GCF_042767895.1 Penaeus vannamei
AAAATATAACTCATACTGATACCTGAAGCAAATTCATGTGAAAATATGACTCATACTGATACCTGAAGCAAATTCATGTGTGAAAATATGACTCATACTGATACCTGAAGCAAATGCATGTGAAAATGTGACTCATACTGATACCTGGAGCAAATTTATGTGAAAATGTGACTCATACTGATACCTGAAGCAAATTCATGTGTGAAAATATGACTCATACTGATACCTGAAGCAAATTCATGTGAAAATATGACTCATACTGATACCTGAAGCAAATTCATGTGAAAATATGACTGATACTGATACCTGAAGCAAATTCACATGAAAATATGACTCATACTGATACCTGAAGCAAATTCACATGAAAATATGACTCATACTGATACCTGAAGCAAATTCATGTGAAAATATGACTCATACTAATACCTGAAGCAAATTCATATGTGAAAATGTGACTCATACTGATACCTGAAGCAAATTCATATGTGAAAATATGACTCATACTGATACCTGAAGCAAATTCATATGTGAAAATATGACTCATACTGATACCTGAAGCAAATTCATATGTGAAAATATGACTCATACTGATACCTGAAGCAAATTCATATGTGAAAATGTGACTCATACTGATACCTGAAGCAAATTCATATGTGAAAATATGACTCATACTGATACCTGAAGCAAATTCATATGTGAAAATGTGACTCATACTGATACCTGAAGCAAATTCATATGTGAAAATATGACTCATACTGATACCTGAAGCAAATTCATGTGAAAATATGACTCATACTGATACCTGAAGCAAATTCATGTGAAAATGTGACTCATACTGATACCTGGAGCAAATTTATGTGAAAATGTGACTCATACTGATACCTGAAGCAAATTCATGTGAAAATGTGACTCATACTGATACCTGAAGCAAATTCATGTGAAAATATGACTCATACTGATACCTGAAGCAAATTCACATGAAAATATGACATACTGATACCTGAAGCAAATTAATCTGTGAAAATATGACTCATACTGATTCCTGAAGCAAATTCACGTGAAAATATGACTCATACTGATACCTGAAGCAAATTCATATGTGAAAATATGACTCATACTGATACCTGAAGCAAACTCATATGTGAAAATATGACTCATACTGATACCTGAAGCAAATTCATATGTGAAAATATGACTCATACTGATACTTGAAGCAAATTCACGTGAAAATATGACTCATACTGATACCTGAAGCAAATTCATATTTAAAAATATGACTCATACTGATACCTGAAGCAAATTCATATGAAAATGTGACTCATACTGATACCTGAAGCAAATTCATGTGAAAATATGACTCATACTGATACCTGAAGCAAATTCATGTGAAAATGTGACTCATACTGATACCTGAAGCAAATTTATATGTGAAAATATGACTCATACTGATACCTGAAGCAAATTCATATGTGAAAATGTGACTCATACTGATACCTGAAGCAAATTCATGTGAAAATACGACTCATACTGATACCTGAAGCAAATTCATATGAAAATGTGACTCATACTGATACCTGAAGCAAATTTATATGTGAAAATATGACTCATACTGATACCTGAAGCAAATTCATATGAAAATGTGACTCATACTGATACCTGAAGCAAATTCATATGAAAATGTGACTCATACTGATACCTGAAGCAAATTCATGTGAAAATATGACTCATACTGATACCTGAAGCAAATTCATGTGAGAATGTGACTCATACTGATACCTGAAGCAAATTTATATGTGAAAATATGACTCATACTGATACCTGAAGCAAATTCATATGTGAAAATGTGACTCATACTGATACCTGAAGCAAATTCATGTGAAAATATGACTCATACTGATACCTGAAGCAAATTCATGTGAAAATATGACTCATACTGATACCTGAAGCAAATTTATATGTGAAAATATGACTCATACTGATACCTGAAGCAAATTCATGTGAAAATATGACTCATACTGATACCTGAAGCAAATTTATATGTGAAAATATGACATGCTGATAGCTGAATAAAAATTCATATGTGAAAATGTGACTCATACTGATACCTGAAGCAAATTTATATGTGAAAATGTGACTCATACTGATACCTGAAGCAAATTTATATGTGAAAATATGACTCATACTGATACCTGAAGCAAATTCATGTGAAAATATGACTCATACTGATACCTGAAGCAAATTCATGTGAAAATATGACTCATACTGATACCTGAAGCAAATTCATATGTGAAAATATGACTCATACTGATACCTGAAGCAAATTTATATGTGAAAATATGACTCATACTGATACCTGAAGCAAATTCATGTGAAAATATGACTCATACTGATACCTGAAGCAAATTTATATGTGAAAATATGACTCATACTGATACCTGAAGTAAATTCATGTGAAAATGTGACTCATACTAATACCTGAAGCAAATTCACATGAAAATATGACTCATACTGATACCTGAAGTAAATTCATGTGAAAATGTGACTCATACTAATACCTGAAGCAAATTCATATGTGAAAATATGACTCATACTGATACCTGAAGGAAATTCATGTGAAAATATGACTCATACTGATACCTGAAGCAAATTTATATGTGAAAATATGACTCATACTGATAGCTGAAAAAAAATTCATATGTGAAAATGTGACTCATACTGATACCTGAAGCAAATTCATATGTGAAAATGTGACTCATACTGATACCTGAAGCAAATTCATGTGAAAATATGACTCATACTGATACCTGAAGCAAATTCATGTGAAAATATGACTCATACTGATACCTGAAGCAAATTCACATGAAAATATGACTCATACTGATACCTGAAGTAAATTCATGTGAAAATGTGACTCATACTAATACCTGAAGCAAATTCATATGTGAAAATATGACTCATACTGATACCTGAAGCAAATTCACGTGAAAATATGACTCATACTGATACCTGAAGCAAATTCATATGTGAAAATATGACTCATACCGATACCTGAAGGAAATTCATGTGAAAATATGACTCATACTGATACCTGAAGCAAATTCATATGTGAAAATGTGACTCATACTGATACCTGAAGCAAATTCATGTGAAAATATGACTCATACTGATACCTGAAGCAAATTCATGTGAAAATGTGACTCATACTGATACCTGAAGCAAGTTCATGTGAAAATATGACTCATACTGATACCTGAAGCAAATTCATGTGAAAATATGACTCATACTGATACCTGAAGCAAATTCACGTGAAAATATGACTCATACTGATACTTGAAGCAAATTCACGTGAAAATATGACTCATACTGATACCTAAAGCAAATTCATGTGAAAATGTGACTCATACTGATACCTGAAGCAAATTTATATGTGAAAATATGACTCATACTGATACCTGAAGCAAATTTATATGTGAAAATATGACTCATACTGATACCTGAAGCAAATTCACGTGAAAATATGACTCATACTGATACCTGAAGCAAATTCATGTGAAAATATGACTCATACTGATACCTGAAGCAAATTCATGTGATAATGTGACTCATACTGATACCTGAAGCAAGTTCATGTGAAAATATGACTCATACTGATACCTGAAGCAAATTCATGTGAAAATATGACTCATACTGATACCTGAAGCAAATTCACGTGAAAATATGACTCATACTGATACTTGAAGCAAATTCACGTGAAAATATGACTCATACTGATACCTAAAGCAAATTCATGTGAAAATATGACTCATACTGATACCTGAAGCAAATTCATGTGAAAATATGACTCATACTGATACCTGAAGCAAATTCACGTGAAAATATGACTCATACTGATACCTGAAGCAAATTCATGTGAAAATATGACTCATACTGATACCTGAAGCAAATTTATATGTGAAAATATGACTCATACTGATACCTGAAGCAAATTTATATGTGAAAATATGACTCATACTGATACCTGAAGCAAATTCATGTGAAAATATGACTCATACTGATACCTGAAGCAAATTTATATGTGAAAATATGACTCATGCATTACCTGAAGCAAGTTGCTATGTGAAAATATGACTCATGCACACAATTGCCTGAGCAAATTCACGTGAAAATATGACTCATACTGATACTTGAAGCAAATTCACGTGAAAATATGACTCATACTGATACCTGAAGCAAATTCATGAAAAGTATGACTCATACTGATACCTGAAGCAAATTTATATGTGAAAAATATGATATTATGTTGATATCTTTACCTGAAGCAAATTCACGTGAAAATATGACTCATACTGATACCTGAAGCAAATTCATGTGAAAATGTGACTCATACTGATACCTGAAGCAAATTCATGTGGAAATATGACATACTGATACCTGAAGCAAATTTATATGTGAAAATGTGACTCATACTGATACCTGAAGCCAATCACACAGGTAGAGAGACAAGAGTTAGAATATGAAGAAAAAATTAGATTATATGTTAAGATTATTATAACATTAGTAAAGACGAAATGTTAAAAGTTGAGAAGTCAAGCGAACCAAACATATCAAAATAGTGGAAAATTTACTTTGATTTGCTGTTCATGAAGTTTGCAAGTGAATTCATATGTGAAATTAGACTTGTATGGAATACTTTCACAAGATATATGAAACAAATCAAAATTATACAAACCTAAGTGTTAAGAATTGAAAAACAAAAATTGATTATCAGTTAAACAAAAATGCAGACGAAAACATCTCTGTCAGAAACGCTACAACCAAACAGAGGGAGAAAGAGAAACACACTGACACCCATCATGTATTCCTATGCCCGTTGCAATAGATTCCATCTGCATGAGAACGGCATAAAACCTATCGACCCAATGAATGTAAATGGAGCTTCTGCATCAAGAATTCAGCAGTAAGCAGGGGCGTACTCCTCCCGCGGCCGCTTCCCTCGGCGG
>NC_091560.1:36069255-36071755 GCF_042767895.1 Penaeus vannamei
AAATCTGGTATATATATGGATACGGGGGCTGAAAAGTGTTTTATTCGGCCCATTTAAGACAAAACGAGGTATATGAATTCTATTTCTAATCAATTTTACACAAATATCCTAAAAAAGAAACAAATTTTGCGATAGACCATAAAATATGTCCATCCAACATTCACGCTCGTAAATAACGATCATCATAAATCACAGAATAAAAAAAAGTTCTGAATGAAGTTGGCCCAAGCGAAGACTGGAGCCGAGTGATAGTACGCGGGAATCGCCTCCAAACTAGACTGCAGAAGGGAACCATAAATCACTTCAGCGTTCGGGGGGGAGTAGTAGTAAACAAAGGGTCCGGGAGACGACACCAACAACAATGGAAAACAAGTGAACGAGGAAACGACTACCTCGCTTTTTATATCGCGACATATCCCCGCATTATAACGATAGATTACCAGGTCATGTGACAGTAAAAAAAAACACACTTTAACTGGATTACGATATGGCAACCATGTGTGGCGACAAAGGCTACGCACATACAATGTACAGCGGAGAGAATGAACTGCTTCCGTAATCTTTTTGTGTGTGTGCGTGTGTGTAATTGCAGTAATGGTGTTCGGGAGATTTTTTTTTTTTTTTTTTTTTTTTTAATATACGCGTTCTTTAGGTATACACACGTTCATATATGCGCGGTACAGTGGCCGCGAAATGTTTTCTTCCTATTTTGATGAACTTAAAAATTGCCACATATACATATGTCTCTTCCTGAATCTCAAACAGAACTTCAAAACACAAGAACATACGCACAACGGAAACAAAAGCCAAAGCCCACACATACACATACTACCGAGAGTGCTCGTACACACACGCAGTGGTACGCGAAAAAAAAAATATGTAAACATTCTTTTGTGTTTCTTTTTCATCCTGATCACCATCTATGCCAGAGTACCCTAATTAAAGAGAATTTGATCTCACCTATGATAACAACTCAAAATTCTCTCTCACGTATCAATAAATTGGAATCTTTACATAATCCTATAGTTACCGACACCATTGCAGAATTCATAACGTAATAACTGAATCTGAAAAGATGACAGACACTTAACGGAGCCACGGAGATTATTACGTATTGATCGGGGTTCACAGAATGAAAAAGATTTGGAACCCCTGTTCTGTACTTTTGAAAATACAATAAGCTATAAATGTTGATTTAATCGATACTCTGGCAACTAATCTTCCAGAAACTAAAGTTATATTATTCTCGGTTTTAATGTAAAACTAACAAGTATTGTAAGATGTCTATTGTGTCGTTTTTTAAGGAAAGATTTGAGAGTAGTAGTTTCAAACAGATCACTAATTGAGAAATCGTTTTTGTTTGTTTTCGCTTCATAAATAATAGGCAAGTACATGTACCCAAGACAAGTTCGAGGCCACAGTTCTGAAAGTCCAGATTGTGAGAATGGATAATGTGATATGATCCTTTGATACTCTTAAGTTAAAAATGGCACAAAGTTTGAAAAAAAAATAATTATCTCATTCTTAGAAACAAAGGAATGTTACAACGAAGGAAAGTGATTGAATTATAAAACAAACTAAAATGGATTAATAGATAAAAGATTCCACTCGACCCGATCTCGAATCCAGCCAGAAATCACAGAAAAATAGGAATTCAGATCAAGATCCCGACATTTTCCTCAAGAACGCCGGTGGTGTATCCGGGACCGTCTGGTGCTTCCATGTTTACCAACTTTCACCGATTTTTCCCTGACCTATATATTGTGTTTGGGAACTAAGCTGTACTGTATTTGAACTACAAAATAGTAGCCAAGTTGTGTTTGCTGACGACTGATTGCCTCAGTTGTAATTATGTCCCCGTTACTCCTGTAAACATTTACATGCACCGTTTTACAAGGATGTTATGAACTCACACTTTATAATTGCAGTAACTTAGTTATAATACGAACAGTGCTGTACTAACTTTGACTTCATATAACGTGTACTTTCTAATTAAATCTCAAGTTTCTCGAGGGTAGTTTAATTTGTTCACTTTCAGTACGACGTTATTTAGTTATCTTAGGTCTGTACCCTATATCTAAAAGAACAATGCTACCTGCTTCTTGGATATCATTTACAGAAGTATATATGAATGTCCCTTCAATCATTTCTTTTCTTGTACAACACACATTACAAAATTAACATCATCAGTCCCGTCTATAAGTTACAAAATTCAGGACCATTACAGTTTCCAACATCGAGATACCATACTGACTTTAATCGTAAACATATCTTTGCATAATGAATGATATATACATTACATAATAGTGTACCATATAGATCTACCATTACATGATCCCCAGATACCCCGCGACTTCACCCTTAACTTCAAAGAACTTTTGGGGCTGACTGTACTTTGTTAAAATTGAGTACAAGACGTAGATGTTACACAATATTGAAGAGCGATACATGTGTTCTTTCCTTAAAATTATTGTGGTTCAGGACACGTTCATGTTGTGTG
>NC_091560.1:36096755-36099255 GCF_042767895.1 Penaeus vannamei
GCACACCATGTCTGCCACACTACAACTCACGCCTGTGCTACATTCCCGACGAAGTCGCCGAAGATGTATTCCCGCATCCACTCTCGCCAACCAATTCACCTACCTCGTCAAGTCTTCGCGAACCCTCGTCAACACAGCCATGGCGTCACACCTCTACCCTGTATCACATAATTCATCGCTACTACTAAGAGTAAGTGTACCTCTTTAGTACCACCCACACCTTACATAGGGGAGTGGGGGGAGGGAGGGGCGAGAGGAAAGAAAAAAAAAATTCTTAACAAACATACTACTACTAATTCTATATTACTAAATTTCTGACTGTTAATAATTGTTTTGACTTACAATGAAGTCACAAACTGAGATCTCTGTGATAACATTCACTTCATTCCCCTACCTCATTCCCTTGCCATAACCATTCTCTAATTGACATATATTGTTGTGTTATTGTGTTTTTTCAGTCTGTCATATTGTTGTTGCCTTCACATAACACAGTTTAGTATGTTCTATTTTTCTCAGAGCAAATAACTATTTCAATTTATTAAATTATTGTAATGTTCCTATTTCCCACGTATATTATTCATATCTATTGTTGCGAATTTACAGTTATCGTTTCCTTCACTTTATATGCCATGTTTATTGGTAGTTCTTTCATCACTGCTTGCGTTTTCACTTTCATTTTGTGAATTCATACATACCGTTGTGTTCTTTGTTCTTTTGAAAACCACTTTCCTTTTACTTGCCACGCTAATCGTTCGCTTATTCACACATAGATATTGGTGACTTGCTTTACTCACCTATTGGTCGCTCTACACGGAATTCCCTCTAGGATTATGAATTATACTAAATACCATACGTTTTATAACTGATTCTAACTCACTTTAATGACGTCTACTCTCAATATTCGATATCTTGTCCTTATTACTGCTGGGATTTATGCCTCTTTAATTTTAAGGTATTAGTGAATATGTAACGTAGCTTGATGGAGTCGAAATCAATTACAATGGGGGTAATGCACTGCAGACACCATGCTTTATATAGGCTTACATAGTTATTATCACCGCAATTTAGTTTTGACATGTTTACTACGAAGAAATGCTCCCAGACGCCCGTTGAATCTGCTACGAAGGAATCGCGGCCGCCGTATGTTTTGTTTACTTGCATTTACGTATCACTGCACCCGAGATGCGCACGTTTAATTCTTGTTTAGGCCAAGCTGCCTACGAATTGCGCGCTACCGCCTCACGCGTTTTTTTTTTTTTTTTTTTTTTTTTTTACAGCGCCGAGACACACATTTACATTAAAGTTTAGGCCAAGCGACCTCCATTTGTCCGAAGCATTATTACTAGCATATTTAGCAGATATAGAATTCTCGCTCACTAACTTTCTCTCTACAAAATAATGGTACTCTTTTTAACTCACTAATCCTAACAGATCCTGAGTAATTAACACCTCCTGGTATGTACCATTCTCATAACAAATGTTCTTATTACTCTATTTTATAGCATCTTAGTAAGGTACTGGCAAGTAATATTGCCGTCCTCCTCCTTAGCCCTTTTACTGGCCTGGTACACTTATATTTCAGCCCCTGAAGACGATGTGATCCTCCTTCCTAACGAACACTGTACTTCACTGTGAACCTCCGCCACGCTGCTACCCTGACACGCGACGACCTAAGGGACCAAGGAGCACCAGCAACCATCTGTAGAAACATATTAGGAGCTTGCCACCAGACGCGTCATCAGTGCATAAGACATTGCAGACAGCTCGAGGACAAGCCGCTTTGCGTGGCCGAGGAATGTCAACAATATGCTCAAACCGGATGGGTTGGGCTTCGCACCTTGCAGCTGCCTTCCTTCCTGGCTTCCTTTGCCCACGCGCTTTCTCCGTCTCGAGCAAGTCTGGCGAACCCACTCCCTTGTCACGGCCAGAAGTCCAGCACCCCACAACTCAGAAACAGGCACTTGGCAGCAGGAGAGCAGTAGCAGAATATAAAGACATTTCGAGCAGCTGAAGAGGTGACCCTCCAGGCTAGTACAGTGGTAACGTGCCGTCCTCTCATCCGAGGGGTCGGCGGTTCGCGCCCCGCCCAGGTGCGAGAAGTTGCAATTGTCGCCCGGAGGTTACTGCTGTGGCTGGGCACCACGGTGGGTAAGGACTAAGCTCTGTCGCGTCAGCACTCGCTGACACACGTTGATCGAGTCGACATTAGTCGGCACAGGCCGGGCTCCCCCATAGCCCGGGCGAGGCTCAGCTTCGCATATCGGACTTATCCTTATCCTTAGCAGAAGAGGCAGACCAGATCTAGCAGACAGAAGCAGTCACAGGACAGGAGGTCACCCTCCGCCTCGGCACTCGGGGCACGGAGTCACTCTCGGGGGTCACGCCTTTACCTTCCCAAATAAACCAACAAGCAAAGTCCCCTTCCATTCTCCACCACCCATAACCCCCAACTTCATCACAATATATGTATATATATATATATATATATATATATATATAT
>NC_091560.1:36109255-36116755 GCF_042767895.1 Penaeus vannamei
TCTCTCTCTCTCTCTCTCTCTCTCTCTCTCTCTCTCTCTCTCTCTCTCTCTCTCTCTCTCTCTCTCTCTCTCTCTCTCTCTCTCTCTCTTACTTTAAAATAATTTTCACTTCTACCTGTACCTCAGTTTATACTTACATTTTTGCTCTCTCTCTCTCTCTCTCTACACATATACACACACACAGACACACACACACACACACACATATATATATATATATATATATATATATATATATATATATATATATATATATATATATATATATATATATATATACATATATATACACATATATATATATATATATATATATATATATATATATATATATATATATATATATATATATATATATATTAAACCCGCGTCTGGATGGGAACGTGAGACGAAAGGCGTGTATGTAAAGACCTGACCTTTCCGTTTGACTAAATCTGACGCAAAATTTTCACGTGACGCCAAATTCCACTGGTTGCCGGCGGGAGTGATGCAGCCATATGTTGACAATGGCGTATTTGCGTTTAGAAAGGTTAAGGGTTAAAACGGGTAACAACAGATGAAGCGTAAGAGGCGTAAGTGTTTCTGCCTCCCAGAGAACGCGGTTGGTGCCGTACTGGGCTACAGCGGAGAGTGTTTGCTTGGGAAAGGAGAGTCTGTATTGGACACGCAGAGGGCGACACAGGGTTTCTCTTTTCATTAGGACACACACACACCTACATACACACACACACACACACACACACATACACCCCAACCCCCACACACACAAACACCCCACCCCCCAAACCCCCTCCAGGTTTAGGTCGAGAAATGGACAGGTAAATCGAGGGATAAGCCGGAAGGTAGGAAGTCGTCGATAAAAAGGGACATGGCATGGAAAGAATCCGCTTGTGAAGAACAGAAATGTGGCCTCAGAATTACCAAACAAGGATAGAACGACGACATATCCGTGTTGTTCTGTTCGAAAAATGATTCCAGACACAGATAGACGGACTGGAAGAAGATAGCGGAGACGAGAATCTATACGTATTTTTTCTTTCTTTCTTTCTATCTTTCTTTTTCATGTTTTTTTCTTTCTTTCTTTTTTGTTTTTGTTCTTTCTGAGATATGGAAATCGAAGTACAATAAACAAAACCTCAACAAACAGAGCCTCAATTCGGGTACAGAACAACGGCAGCACCCAAGAGTCAGGGCAATGAAACCTTCAGCCTGACAAGCGCATAGAGGAATTATGGTGCATGGATGATGCAAGGGTTTGTATAAAGGAGAAGCCGCAGAGCAGAACGGCAGGACATGGAGCCACATTCGGTACATAAATATTTTAAATCCGAAAGGAAGAGGGAAGCGGAAGGTTTCGTCCCGATAACATATGGTGACAGATGGTTTAGGTCAAAGGAAGAATTTGAAGCCTTAGGAACACACCTTCAGGAGGATTATTATCTACAGGAAAATTGAAATGCTGAGGGAAGACCTACTGTGGCCAAATAAGAAGGCAGAATCCCAATGGTCTTTCTGGTGCCGTTAGCGATGAAGAAAACTTGAACCAAGGAAATTGGGGGTAAGATTGGAGAACATTTGTGATAAAAAAGCGAGAAAGAGTAATCAAAGAACACGGCAGAAGAGTAAACAAAATATATATATATATATATATATATATATATATATATATATATATATATATATATATATATATATATATATATATATATATATAAAAACAAAATAAATAAACAATAAGAAATTGACCTCATCTGAAACAGGACACTAGAGATCCGTACTCCATATAAGGAGCGTCCAATACTCTTCATAACCACAAAGATCCCGTCGAGATAAAATAATCAAATAAAAACATTTTGAGATTATTACAACAGACATGACACCGAGACCATATATGCTACTCTCTCCAGAAAATGAGGCGGAATTACGAGTTCGAAATGACACAAAATACCAAGAAAAAACATCCAGAAACAAATTGCTTTTATCCTATACCTAAAACGAAAGAGAAAAATTGTCTTTACCTTTTTTTTCCTCGCCGTCGTCTCCCCTTCTCCCTGCCCTTGTCCTGGGCTGTTTTCCTCGTCTCTCTGAATACTTCACTTTGTCCTTCCTCGCTCAGCTGATGCAAGGGATAACTTCCAAACTACTGTGGTTAGAGTGTTGTGTGTATTTGGATTTTGTATTGCATATTCATTCGTACATACATATGCTTATACTTACTAACGTAATACATAGATGCATACATATATGCATACCTATAAGTATAGATATATGGTTACATAAATTAACATATATATGGATATATATATGTGTATATATATATATATATATATATATATATATATATATATATATATATATACATATATATACATATATATATATATACATATATATATATATATACATATATACATATATACATATATATATACATATATATATATATATATATATATATATATATATATATATATATATATATATATATATATGTATGTGTATATATAAATATATATATATATATATATATATATATATATATATATATTGGACCCATGACTAAGGGCTAAAGTGCAAAAAAGTGAAGATACGAGTGACGTAGGAAAACGGACGCTATCGACAAGACTCGGCCAGCCGGTTGGTTCGCGTCGCCTCGACTCGGGTGTTCGGCGAGTGAGGCGTTCGAGAACCGAGGTTTGACATTATATATACATATATATATATATATGTATATATATGTATATGTATATATATATATATATATATATATATATATATATGTATATGTATATATATATATATATATATATATGTGTGTGTGTGTGTGTGTGTGTGTGTGTGTGTGTGTGTGTGTGTGTGTGTATTTGTGTGTTTGTGTATGTGTGTGTGTGTGTGTGTGTGTGTGTGTGTGTGTGTGTGTGTGTGTGTGTGTGTGTGTATACGTATATATGTACATAAAATCTCACCAACACCGCTTTTAACCTACAAACAACCTCCTTTTCCTTCCACAGCGACCGACCACTGTTCGTCCAGGTCACCCTGCTTGACCTCTGACCTGCCAGAAGGGTTCAACGTCTACCTGTTAACCTTCGGCGGTTCCCTCACTCTCCTGCTCCTTATCCTCATCTTCTCTCTCTACATGTGCTTAGTCCACCTGTCCAACAAGCTCGTGCAAGGAGGTGAGGTCGAGCGTTTGTTTACCTTTTGTTGTTGCTGTCGCTTTATTTACTGTTTGAGGCTTATAAGGGATGGTTCATGTTTTTATTATTATTATTATTATTTATTTATTCATTTTTTCCTTCCTTTCCTATTTTTTTTTCTTCTTTTTTTGTAATGTATCGGTATTATGTTGTACGATAGGTGTGGTTCTTTGTGTTTTTTTGTATTTTATCAATTATCACTACTGTTTTCACTGTTATCTTTATCATTGTTGTTATCATTATTATCATCATTATTTCTGATACTGTTGCAACTATTACAGCTCTTCCTATCACAACCGTTAATACTACAACCATTCCCTTTTTCATTGATATCAAGAACCATATCATTATAATTGTGGTTCTGTGTGTTTTTTATAATTTTATCAATTATCACTACTGTTTTCACTATTATCCTCATTATTTCTGATGTTGCAACTATTACAGCTGTTACTATCACAACCGTTAATACTACTGCCATTCCTTTTTCATTGATATCAAGAACCATATCATTATAATCATCATTATCCTCACTATCACTATTATCATATCATCATTACAATCTATTATCCTTATCATCACTATTATCATAATCATATTATCATTCCATCACTATCATCTTCAATTATTATCAATATCATTGATATTATATTTATCATCGTCATCAATATCATATTATCATTATTATGATATTAATTTTATCATAACTATTATCATTGTTATTATCACCATGACGATCATCACCATCATTATCATAACAATGTCTATTTTTCAGCATACGGTATTTCAGGGAAAAAATCAGATATACATATTTATCTACTTTTTCCCTTTGACATGATGCCATGGCTACCTGACATATATGGATTTAAAGGAATTTGATAAAATCCTCAGAAAATGCGATTCATTATTAGTTTCAGAATAAGAATCCTTACAAAATAATTACAGCAATAAAAGAATATCTTCGTATTTATGAAAGCGAAATGAGACTGAAGACAAAAGCATTTTGAAGCCTTATGATTCATTTCTTTGATAATTGCAAAATGTTGATAATAATGATAATAATAATGATAATGATAATGATAATGATAATAATAACAATGATAATGATAATGATAATAATAATAATAATAATGATAATGATAATGATAATAATAATGATAATGATAATGATACTAATGATAATGCTAATGATAAAGCTAATAATGCTAATAATGATAATGATAATAATAATAATAATAATAATAATAATAATAATAATAATAATAATAATAATAATTATGATAATAATAATAATAATAATAATGCTGATAATGATGATGATAATGATAATGGTAATGATAATAATAATGATAATGATAGTAATAATAATAATAATAATAATAATAATAATAATAATAATAATAATAATAATAATAATAATAATAATAATAATAATAATAATGGTGATAACAATATGATAATAATATTGACAATGATGATAATAATGATAATAATAAGAATATTAGCAGTAATGATATTGAGGAGAATAATGATGATAACGATGATAATAATTATAATAATAATAATAATAATAATGATAATGATACTACTACTACTACTACTGCTAATGATAATAATAATAATAATAATAATAATAATAATAATAATAGTAATAATAATAATGATAATAATAATAATAATAATAATAATAATAATAATAAT
Organism: Penaeus vannamei; assembly: GCF_042767895.1. Classification (NCBI taxonomy): domain Eukaryota; kingdom Metazoa; phylum Arthropoda; class Malacostraca; order Decapoda; family Penaeidae; genus Penaeus; species Penaeus vannamei. Next base: position 36,114,154 of record NC_091560.1, read on the forward strand.
AATGATAATAACAATATATATATATAATAACAATAATAATATCAATACTAAGAATGATGATGATAGCAATAAAATGTTAATAATAATAATGATAATAATGATAATAATAATAATAATAATAATAATAATAATAATAATAATAATAATAATAATAATAATAATAATAATAATAATAAAGATAATAATAATAATTACAATAATAATAATGATGATGATAATAGAAATAATAATAGTAATAATAATAATAGTAATAATAAAAATGATAATAATAACATCAACAACAACAATGAAAAATAATAATGATAACAGTAAAAGTATAAGAGAAAAAAAAAATCACAATGATAATAATAACAATGACAACAATAATAATAGTAATAACAATAATAATGATGATGAAAATAATAATAATGATAACAACAACATCAACAACAACAATGAAAAATGATAATGATAACAGTAAAAGTATAAAGAGAAAAAAAAGTTTACGCAAGGTAAACATACCTCAGTGGAAGGCCGGGAGAGGCGGGGGTAGGTGGTGGGGGATGGAGGGGGGGGGTCTTATCATCTGCATAAAGATAAGAGATTCTTTCGGCATTTTGAGTTTTCATTTCTTTTTTATTTCTTTTATTTTACTTTCTTGTTTATCTTCTTCTTATTTTTGGTATATTTATTTGTGGTGCTCTCATTCCTTTAGTTCTGTTTCTTTATTCTGCTTCTTCTTGTCCTTCTCCTCCTCCTCGTTTTCCTCATCGTCCTTCTTATTATTCTTATTCCTATTCTTATTCTCATTTTTTCCTCTTTTTCTACCTCCTCCTTCCTCATCCTCCTCATCTTCTTTATCCTCCTACTCTTCCTCCCCTTCCTTTTTCTTTTTTCTTTTTCTCGCCTCATTTTCTACCTCCTTCTTCCTCATCATCCTCATCTTCATCTTCTTTATCTTCCTCCTTTTTTTCCTCCTCTTTCTCTTCATCTTCGGCTTCCTCTGTCTCTTCGTTTTCTTCTTCTTCTTCTTTCTCTTCTTCTACCTCCTCTTCTTCCTCTTCCTCTTCCTCCTTCTACTATTCCTCATCCTCACCTTTATCATCTTTATCATCCTCTTCCTTTTCATCACAGCCCTCCTCATCATCACTATCCTCATCCCATCCTCCTCCTCCTACTTTTTCCTTCTTTTTCTTCTCCTATTCCTCCTCCTCCTCCTACTTCTCTTTTTCCTCTTCATTCTCGTCCTCTTAAATTTCTACTCCTCCTCCTCCTCCTCCTCCTCCCTCCTCCCTTCTTCCCTTCTTCCCTCTTCCCTTCTTCCTCCTTCCTCCCTCCCTCCTCCTCCTCTCCCCCCTCCTCTTCTTCTTCTCCATCCTCCTCCTCCTCTCCAATTTCTCCCCCCTTCCCTTTTATCTCCCTTCCAGAGATCTCCATGAGGCAGACCCAACATGTTTTAAATTCTTTTCAAGCTTCTGTTTCGGAATATTTATTATTTCTCGTTGGCTTTCCTGATTCCTCTTTTTCGTTGTTGTTTTTCCTTCCTTGTCATTCAATATATTTTTTCTTCTTCTTTTTCTCTTGCCTATTGACGAGCAAAATCAAGTAGCTCATTTACCTTTCAAGAACGCTTCTACTCATTAAATTTAAAAAATCATTGAAGAGCTGTTTCTTTTTTTTCCTTTCTTTTTCTTTTTGTTTCTAAGAGCATCGCACAGGTATCTCTCTCTCTCTCTCTCTCTCTCTCTCTCTCTCTCTCTCTCTCTCTCTCTCTCTCTCTCTCTCTCTCTCTCTCTCTCTCTCTCTCTCTCTCTCTCTCGCGTCCTTTTCTTTTCTCCTCCGTTTTTTCTCTTCGAGTTCTATTCAAGAAGAAGGAGTAATTTCGTCACTTTATATTCAGTGATTTCCGAATCAGTAAACTCATTCCCTAAATCTGCATAGGACGGGTGGGTGGGAGAGGAGGGGAGGGGGTTACGTAAGAGCGGGGGCGGTGGGGAGTGGGCGGGGGTGGGGAGTGGGCGGGGGTGGGCAGAGGCGGAGGAGCGCGGTAAGGGCAAGTAGGGAAGGGGAGGGGAGGGAAGGCGGTAGAGGGGGGGATATGGAACCCTCCCCCCCCCGCCCCCACCCACCTTTCTAATGCTCCTTCTCCCTCTCCCGGAAGCCTTCGAAAAATGAAACTCCTCGGCCCGGCTTCTTTGTTTACTGTTCCGAGTCCCTCCGGCTCTTCGCTTCCCCTGGCAGAAATACCCATAATTTCCCTTTGATGTTTTCATTATCAAAGCAAAGGGGACGGGAGCGGATAACGTCTGCGTTTGGCTTCTGGTGCAGACCGTCTCGGAATGGTCTCCGACCGTGACATCTGAAGAGGACTTTTAGTCGTGATTTATCATTAACAAACGTGTACATGTGTGAAGTATTCGCATTTATCTGTATGTGACGATGCATATATACATTTATTCATGAATGTAAATATACATCTGTCAAAGATGTGCACTCGTGTAGATTTAGAAAATTGAGAAAAAATAGAGACCGAAAGACAGACAGAGAGAGGGAGAAAGACAGATATACATACTGACAGAGATTAGAACCAGACAGAGGAAGGAAAATAACAAAGACGACCAAC
>NC_091560.1:36121755-36124255 GCF_042767895.1 Penaeus vannamei
GGGAGGGAGGGAGGGAAGGAAGAGGGGTGAGGGAGGGACGGAGAGGGAGCAGAGAGAGAGTGGGCGAAGAAGGAGAGAGGAAGGGAGGGAGGGAGGGAGGTAGTGGGGAAGGTGACAGAGAGAGGGAGAGAATGGGGGAGGAAGGGAGGGGGAAAGGTAGAGAGACAGATTGACAGACGGGCAGTCAAAGAGATAAAGAGAAAGGAAAAGAGCTAGACTGACAGACAGAGACAGAGGAAGACAGGCAAACAGAGAAAGAAAGAACCAGAGTAAGAAATAAACTAACAAACGAATGCAGAAAGAGAGGAAAAAGGAAAGAGGGAGAGAGATAGAGAGAGAGAGAGAGAGAGAGACGGAAAAAGAGACAGAGAGAGACAGACAGAGACATAGACAGAGAGAGAAACAGACAAACAGACAGACAGACAGAATAAGAGAGAGAGAGAAAGAGACAGAAAGACAGAGACATAAACAGAGAGAGACATACAGACAGACAAACAGACAGACAGAGTAAGAGAGAGAGAGAAAGAGACAGAAAGACAGAGACATACACAGAGAGAGACATAGACAGACAGACAGAGTAAGAGAGAGAGAGAAAGAGACAGAAAGACAGAGACATACAGACAGACAAACAGAGTAAGAGAGAGCGGATATTAAATTATGACCCGAGTAATGAGGAGACGTGTGTGTCTCTGTGGGCGATAAGCAAGACAAGCCAGGCAGTTCGTCAATACCGCGAAGGACAGGGAGAAGAGGGCGGCAGCGGGCTTGGCAAGGGCGGCGAGAAGGTCCTTCAACAGCATCAGTTGCTTGACATTCCTTATAAACTTGTAAATATTTAGGTGATATATATATATGAATATATATATATATATATATATATATATATATATATATATATATATATATATATATATATATATATATATATATATATGTATATATATATATATATATATATATATATATTTATATATATATATATATATATATATATATATATATATATATATATATATATATATATATATATATATATATATATATATATATATATATATATATATATATATATATATATATATATATATATATATATATATATATATATATATATGTATATATATATATATGTATATATATATATATATATATATATATATATATATATATATATATATATATATATATATATATATATATATATGTGTGTGTGTGTGTGTGTGTGTGTGTCTGTGTGTGTGTGTGTGTGTGTGTGTGTGTGTGTGTGTGTGTGTGTGTGTGTGTTTGTGTGTGTGTATGCAAATACATACAGTAAAAGAAAAAGATTGATAAAATAACGAATAAAAAGCGCAGCAATTACGAGATAAAAAATCTATACACAAATCTAATCAACAAAAAATAATAAAGGATGGAAAATAAATAAATATGAATACGTTCGTAGCTTTTTCGGAGATTGCGTTTAAGCGGTAGCGAACTCAATCCATTTCGGAACCTCAAGGGAAAGTTGGCGCTTGTAAAAAAAAAAAAAAAAATCGCGAGTGTTATCCACGTTCCCAACTAACTACCTAATGTTAGATTAACTTTCGGCTACCCTCGCGTTACCTATAAAAGATACATGAAAAGTTTTTTTTACGTCCGTATTCCGCCAATAGACTTAACTGGGGAGGGAAGTTATAGAGACCGATTAGCTGTAGCTGGTATAAAATATTTCGGCCGCTGATGATTGTTTTTATTTAAAATACCTCCTCTTTTTTCTCTCTTTAAAGCGATTTTTCTATTTTCTTGTCACAACTTTTTTCCGAAAAAAAAATTAATGGTGCGTACACCTTTTGATAAGGTATTTTGACCCTAAAAACGAGAAGGGAATAGACCAAAGGCGATAAAAATACATGGCTGTAAATATGCCACTTTAAGATCGTCTGCGTGATTAAATTATGGATCGCCTCGCAACAGCGCCGAAACTCCGAGAAGGTAAAATGCGTCTTAAAGCAAATTAATGCAAGATTTTTAAGCTTCTGACCCGATTGCTGTGATTAAAGATAGAATTCGCTCTTGCTGCTCGCCCTTCTCTTCCTCTCTTCAGCTCTCCCTCTCTCCTCCCTTTCTCCTGGTTTTCTATTCTTCCTTTCCTTTCCAATCGCTTCTCTCTTTATCCTCCCTTCCTTCCTGTTTCCGTCTCTCCCTTGCATCTTTTCTCCCGTCTTCATTCTCCCTTCCCTCCTTCTCTCCCTTCTTCTTTACTCCTCCTCATCCCCTTGATTCATTTACCCTTTCTCCACCTTCTTCTCACCCACCTACATTCTCCCTCTCTTCATCTCTCCTTTCTTCCTATATTTCAGTCCTCAAAACGTACTTACCATTCTTATTTCCTCCCTTTCACCCTCCTTCCCTCACTCCCTCCTCCTACCCTCCCTACCCTCCCTTTCTACTCCCTCTCTACTCCCTCCTTACCCCCTTTCCCTCCTTCCTACCCTCCCTCCCTCCCTCTCCATCAATCCTC
>NC_091560.1:36134255-36141755 GCF_042767895.1 Penaeus vannamei
GTTTTCTCCCTTCTCAAGTAATTTACTTTTCTATTTTCTTGTTCGCGTGTATGTTTAATCTTATCATCTTTTTTATCTCCCTGTTTTTCATTCTTTGCATGATAAACAAAACGAAAATATCAAAGAATAAACAATAATTCTTAAAGAAAAGAGACGACAAATAACATACACGGAATGGTATACCCAAAGATAACAAAGAAAATCCATAGTCGAAAAAAGAAAAAAAGAAAAAAAAAACATTACACAAAGGTGAACATGAAAGAAAAAAAAGACATCAAAAAACACATGAATAAACAAACAGGTATTTCATCGGAGTGTATATTCCAATCTGATTCCGAATTTTGATTATGACAAAGGCCACTTTTGTTTGAGTAATTTACATACATTATAAGTCAGCTCCATTTCCAGAGCACAGAAGCGCCACTCAGGAAGCTGTGTAGAATTAACGTTTAATACCACTTCAGAATAGATTACCTGCTTGATGGAAATTAGATACTTGTCGAGTTGAGCAAACTGCGATTCCAATTCCCTTCCTTTGTTTCCGGTGGAGAGGAGGGCCTGGCCAGATCTATGCATGTGTACACACACACATGCATGCACACACACACACACACATATACATATGTGTTTGTGTGTGTGTGTGTGTGTGTGAGAGAGAGAGAGAGAGAGAGAGAGAGAAACAGAGAGAGAGAGAGAGAGAGAGAGAGAGAGAGAGAGACGGAAAGAGAGAAAGATATAGACAGACAGACAGACAGACAGAGACAGAGACAGACAGAGGAGAAAAGTATTGCAAACTAAATGAAGTGAAGTAAAGACAGAAAGCAACACGCTAGTATTGATGATGATAACAATCATTATAATAATGTTGATTGTGACAGTGATGATGGTGATCATATTGCCAACAATAATGAAAATAATGATGATGATGATGATGATAATGATAATGATGTTGATAATAATAATAATAATGATAATAATAAGGATGAGGATAATAAAAATTATGATAATAATGATAATAAAAATAATAATAATAACAATGATAACGATAATAACAATAATGATAATGATAATAATGATAATGATAACAGTGATAATAAGAAACAGTAACAATAATGATAACAATAACAGCATCATTCATAATAACAGCAAGACCATCAAGAAGACTTCAAGAGCAAAATCCCGGCCAAAAATGCAAGAAAAACAGCAAAACTAAATGAAATATTGTATTTAAATCTACGATGCAGCCCAGAGTTGTATCCGTTGTATACCTTTAATAGATTAACACATGGGCAATATTCAGTAGTGATTAACAAGTAGTCATTATGAATATTAATCACACTCGTTAATAAAGCGATATATGTTTGGATATGTAAAGAGGATTGTGTAAGAAAGGGAGAATTTATTTATAGTTTTTTTTTTTATATCATATGGATTTTGATAATGAATCATATTTTGTGTTTGGTAGGTATGTTATTATAGTATTAATATTATTTTTATGTTCAGTTGTATTACCTGTTCCATGATTAAATTCTTCGTTATTTTCATTATGATTAAGATCATACATTTTCGTCTGAAGTACTAAAAATAATATTATTAACATCACAATCATCACAGTCTTATAATGATGATTGACAGCGTTAATTTGGCTAATAACACGTAAAGCAATAGTTGAAATCATTAAGATTCTGATACCTATGATACAGGTGGTTATAATGGGTATACTTTTGATTTTAATGACAATAACAACGATATTAATTAGAAACTAGAGCTGATAATATAACATGTTTCTTTTTTCTCTCTCTTTTTTGAAGCAGAGAACAATGATATTAAATTCAATCAACCCTCATCTGAACCACAAAACTTAGACAATGATCGAAAAAAAAAAATATATATATATATATATCCTGACCTCCCCCCCCCCCCAAAAAAAAAGTCACGTGTCCCCCTACCCCCCCCACACCAAAAAACCCCACCCACCCCCCAAAAGATACTCAGGTTTAGTGGGCGGGCATCGTCACCCAGCGACAGAAAAATGGCGGCCCATCCATGACAATTCGAAGGTGTTTCGGTGCATCAGCCAGGACATATCTCCGGCGGGCGAAGGTGCACCCACGGCCCCACGATAAGTCCCAATAAAGCGGGAGAAAAACACGACAGATCTCTCGGCCGTAAACCTTCTGGAAAGTTCTTCTCGACGGCAGGAGGCGCTGGAGGAGGAGAGGGAGGGGTAGGTGGAGAGGGAGAGGGAGAGGGGGAGGGGGAGGGGGAGGGAGGGAGAGGGATAGGGGGGTAGATGCGTGGGTCGTTGGTGAAGATAACTCAGAGGCGGGAAGGAAGGCAAGGGGGGGGGGGGCTAGGAACGTGAGGACGGAGAGAAAGGAAGAACAGGAAAAGCGGGAAAAAGAGAAAGAGAGAAAGAAAGGGAAAAAGAGAAAGGGAGAGGGGAGAAAGAGGGAGAAATTTTGGTGAAAATAATACAAGAAGGGAAGAGGAAGAAAATTAAAAGGAGCTGAGAACGGAGAGAAAAAGAACAGGAAGAAATAAAGATTATGGAAGGGAGTGATAATCCAGGGAGGATGGAGAAAAAGGAGAGACGAAGAAAAAGACTGAAAGAAGGAAGTGTCTCAAAGGACAAAATATATACGTGACTTTGGTGAAAATAACTCAGAAGGAATAGAGAGAGAGAGAGAGAGAGTATATATATATAGAGAGAGAGAGTGAGTATAGAGAGAGAGAGAGAGAGAGAGAGAGAGAGAGAGAGAGAGAGAGAGAGAGAGAGAGAGAGAGAGAGAGAGAGAGAGAGAGAGAGAGAGAGAGAGAGAGAGAGAGAGAGAGAGAGAGAGAGAGAGGAGAGAGAGAGAGAGAGAGAGAGAGAGAGAGAGAGAGAGAGAGAGAGAGAGAGAGAGAGAGAGAGAGAGAGAGAGAGAGAGAGAGAGAGAAAGAGAGAGAGATAAGAGAGAAAGAAGAAGAAATTTGTGGAAAGGGAGATAACTCAGGGAAGAAGATAGATACAAGAAAAAGTATGGTAAATACGGAAAAAAGAAAGAAAAAAAAACTGACGAAGAGATGTCACTAGATTTGGTGAATATAACTTGTGAAAGAAAAGAGGAAAAGTTAAAAACAGAAGAGAAAGGAGAGAAAGGGGAAGAAAGAGGAAGAGCCAGCGGATGGGGAGATAAGTCAGGAAGGAGGAAGAGGAGAGGAAGGAAGGAGGAAGAGGATAGGAAGGAGAATACGAAGGTGGAAAGGGAAAGGTAAATAGACGTTGATAAGAAAAAAAAATACAAATGAAGAAGGAGGGGAGAGGGAAGTGAATAGGAGAGAGTGGGACGAGGAAGGAGAGAGAAGATGAAGGGACGGTGATGAAAACAATTCAAGAAGAAGCGAAGAGAGAAGGAAGTGAGAAGAAAAACAGGAATGCAATAAATAAAAAAAATAATTAAAAAAAAATACAAATATGATTTTAAAAAAACAATGGTACAGATAGGAAACAAACACAAAATAGCACTTTAAGAAATAAAAAACGAACACAAAAAACAGCAAGAAAATAAAAAAATAGATAAAAATGAAAATACCACAGGAAAATAGTGAATCCAAGAGAAGGAAAGGGAAAAAAAACATGAAAAGGGAAAATGAAGCGAGGACGAAGAAGAAAGGCAGAGCAAGAGGATAAGAAATGCAATAAAAAGAAAAACAAAATATGAAAAGAAATATAATAAAAAGAAATATGAAATAGGATAAAAAATACAATAAAAAGAAATACAAAATATGAAAAGAAATACAAAAAAAGAAATACAAAATATGATAAGAAATACAACAAAAAGAAATACAAAATACGATAAGAAATAAAATAAAAAGAAATACAAAATATGATAAGAAATACAATAAAAAGAAATATGAAATAGGATTTTAAAAAATACAATTAAAAGAAATACAAAATATGAAAAGAAATGCAAAAAAAAAAAAGAAATACAAAATACGATAAGAAATCAAATAAAAAGAAATACAAAATATGATAAGAAATACAAAAAAAATACAAAATATGATAAGAAATATAATAAAAAGATATACAAAATAGGAAAAAAATACAATAAAAAGAAATACAAAATATGATAAGAAATAAAAAAAAATACAAAAATGATAAAAAAAATACTATAAAAAGATATACAAAATATGAAAAGAAATACAATAAAAAGAAATACAAAACATGATAAGAAATACAATAAAAAGAAATACAAAACAGGATAAAAAAAAATACAATAAAAAGAAATACAAAATAGGATAAGAAATACAATAAAAAGAAATACAAAACACGATAAAAAAAATACAATAAAAAGAAATACAAAATAGGATAAAACATACAATAAAAAGAAATACAAAATAGGATAAGAAATACAATAAAAAGAAATACAAAACAGGATAAAAAATACAAAAAAAGAAATACAAAATATGATAAGAAATACAACAAAAAAGAAATACAAAATATGATAAGAAATACAAAATATGATAAGAAATACAAAAAAAAAGAAATACAAAATATGATAAGAAATAAAAAAATATATATATGATAAGAAATACAATAAAAAGAAATACAAAATATGATAAGAAAAAGGAATAGCAATGGCACAGATGCGTGAGAAGCAAAACGAAAAAATCACTTTAAAAATGGAAAAGGGAGAACGCGAAAATTAAAAAGAATAATTTAAAAAAAAAAAAACGAGATCTAACTGAAGTCAAGAATAAGAAAGGAGAAAAAAGAACCATAGAAGGAGAGAAGGAAGTGAGTACGAAGATGAAAGACAAAGGCATACGATAGAAGAAACTCGATGAAAAAGAGGAAGAAAGAAATACAAACATGATAAAAAGAGAAAAAAACGAAGGTAGAGATACGTGCGAAACAAAAAGCAAAATAGTTCTTTAAATATAGAAAACGGAGAATAGATAAATAAATAGAAATAAAGAAACAAAAAGATAAAAAAAAAAAACGGAGAATAGAATAATAAATAAATAAATAAAAATAGAAATGAAAAAAAACACGAAAAACACACAAAAGAATAATCACAACGCTACGAACCTACTAAATGAAAATAATGAATCCGAGAGACCGAACAGAAGCCAAAAAAAGGAAAAAAAAGGACCCATATAAGCTTGATGAGACACGCAGGTCGAAAGAGGTCGCGGGGAGGAGATGAGGTCAGAAAAGTTCACAATATTGATTAAACTCCTTTTGAGCAAGAACTACGGTCTTTTGTCGTCCCTTCGAGGTAGAGAGAGCAAAGTGACTTTTCTTTGTTAGGAAATATGAAAGAAAACGTTGTCTCATTTTTCCACATATCATTTTTTTCTCGAAAAGTGTTGTACCTAGATATGTTTTCATCTTTGATTTTGAACTATATCTAAATATATGATATATACTTTGAGATCACAAGTTTAAGGAGTGGATAAACAGTATATGTTTAAGCAATTTATATCTATGTTTACTTTAATATCTATATCCACATATAAACATATTTGTCTTAAATGTATATTATACACTGAGATCAAAAGCTTTAGGAGTGGATAAACAGTATATGTTTAAGCAACTTATATCTTATTTACATTAGTATCTATATCCACGTATAAACATATTTGTCTGAAATGTATATCATATACTTCGAGGTCAAAAGCTTTGGGAGTGGATATGCAGTATATGTTTAAGCAATTTATGTCTTTATTTACTTATGTATTTATATCCACGTATAAACATATTTGTCTTAAATGTAAATTATATACTTTGAGGTCAAAAGCTTTGGGAGTGGATATGCAGAATATGTATAAGCAATATATATCTCTCTTTACATCAGTATTTATGTCCACGCCTAAACATATTTGCACACGCCCACACGCACATGCACACACACATACACGCGTGTGCATGTTTACATATCGTTTTTGTGTGCACCGAAATTCTGATCGTAACGTTATGATAATTTCGTATTTCTATTTTTTTCTTCTGTCATTTTTTTCTGCATTTTTATCTCTCTCAATATTTTTCTGTCATCTTTTTCTCTTTTTTTTTTTTTTTTTGCATTTTTCGATCTTCTTTTCTCTGTATTTCTATTTTTCTTTTTTTTATAAATTTAGTTTTTTTAGTGAATTTTCCTCCTATTTCTTTTTTTTCTTCTTTTTTACCTTTTTTCTATGTGTTTTTGTATTTCTTTCTTTTTTCTGTGTTTTTTCCTGTAATTCAATCTTCCTTCGTTTTTCGTTTTTCCCTTTTTTGTGTGTCATTATCTCATTATCATCATCTTTTTTTTTTTTTGGGGGGGGGGGCGATGGCAAATATATTGCCTCTCGACTTTGAGCATTAACATTACATTTTTTGTGAACGATATAAATTCATCAGTTTGAGCAATTGGCAGAAAAGAGCAATCAAATAACTAATTCAGTCATATATTTACTTTCAAATAAAATTGCTGCTTGCATCAAATCACCTTTCGTTTTCAATATTCATCAAACAGATTATAACATGATATCAACATGAAACAAAATATTATATTGCAAATCAAAGACATGCGTGAGGCAGTGCGTTCGAGCCACATTACTTATAAAAAACGATGGCATATTAAAAGAAAAAAAATGAGAGACGAGAGAGAGAGAGGAAGGGAGGGAGAGAGAGAGAGAGAGAGAGAGAGAGAGAGAGAGAGAGAGAGAGAGAGAGAGAGAGAGAGAGAGAGAGAGAGAGAGAGAGAAAGAGAGAGAGAGAAAGAGAGAGAGAGAGAGAGAGAGAGAGAGAGAGAAAGAAAAAGAGAGAGAGAGCGAGAGAGAATTAAATCATAACTCATTAAATGCCCCATTCTTACCAGTGTGATGACAGCCAAGATTCATGTAGTCTTACCTCTGGCACCCTTTTCTTTTACCCCTCTCATACGAATTAATCTTTATGACAATGTACATCGTCGCCTGTTCAACAAATCACTGGAGCTCGGAATAAGATAAACACAGGTTATACCTTCAAATAACAAATATATAATTACAGATGAATGTGACTTGAAGATTTGAATCCCAAATTCATTTTACTACAAGATCTAGCGGCGCTCCAGAGAACTACCCGCGGCACCTAGTTGAGAACGAACAATAACAAAGCCTGTAAGACGACATGATGTAAGCTGTAGGGTAAAGACTACATGTATCTTAACAGAATCTCATTTCCGAGGAATCTTATATGGCACTCTCTACCTCACCGCGTATACTGAACAAGAACTTTGATAGCAATTTGACCGATAGTGAAATAACCCTTAAGCACTTTGATACTCATGAATGATAAAATATACCAAAAAGGCTCCGACAACGAGGTGCCTCAGTTTCAAATGACTATTCCAATATCTCTGTAATACACAAGAGAGTAAACCTAAATTGTCAAAGAGAATTTTCCTTGCCAAGATATCACAGTGGAGATTCCTCCCTTCCAATGGCATATTAACATGGATGTGAACGGATAGAAAATAAGATCCATTGTCT
>NC_091560.1:36151755-36154255 GCF_042767895.1 Penaeus vannamei
GTACACAAACATACACAGGCATCTATCTTTATATCTATCTATCTATCTCTATATATATTTATAAAAATATATCTATATATATTTTTCATATGTATATATATACATATATGTACATATGTGTGTATATATATAAATATTTATATCCATATATATATATATATATATATATATATATATATATATATATATATATATATGTATACACACACACACACACGATGTATGTATGTATATGTTTAACAAGCAAGTTCAAAATATAATATATAACAAGTGACTAAACATGTAAAAGACAAGCCTAACACGGCCAGAACCCCTCAGGGACCTAGTCAACGATGTGTAGCAAAAGATCAATAATTAATTATATATATTTATTCAACAACTACCTCTATAGGCATTCGACACGATGTAGATAAATGGTACAAGTAATTTGCTAAATTATGATAAATGAATGAAAATGAATAGAGAAGTAATCATTTTAACAAGTCTTAATTAATGTCATGAAATATCACCCATCTGCGACGCAACACTATCGATATAAAGAAGATATTTTCATGAGAAAGCATTGCGAGTCAAAAAGCTAGACATTATACATCATACCGTGTTAAAAACAGCGAGTTCTTCCTCCCTGTGATAACTTCCCCGGCTCATTATCAATCTCGGAAAATATTAAGGATCTCATCTTTCTTAAAGTCGCCTTAATTAGAAAAAAGTTTCAGACTCAGCTTTTGTGATATAGGATGCCAGTTAGTTTTTTTTTTTTCTTCTCTGCCAAACTTCTGGGTGCGTTTCACTTCTCGGAAAGACGTTGTTGTTGTTTTTTTTCGTAAACTTTTGTTTTCTTTCGTCTTTATTGGATAATGTGATGTGGTGATATATGGATTTTTTTCGCAGAGATATAGAGGATAATAATATTTAACTAAAATGGTTTGTCTTACAGTTATTTGCGTGGACAGAATCAAATAAAAAAAATCAACGTTGCAACATTAAATAGGTTTGCTGCATAAGGTACGCAATGTTTTTTTATATATTTTTTTTTCTCTCTTTCAACGTGATATAAAGGATGAACTACTTTCTTAATTATGCTATAATTTGAGGATAATCAAGTAGGCAAGGTAGGAAGAAGAGCAACATCAAGAACAAGATTATAAATGTCTGCTTTAACGTTTCCAGATTTTAATGTAACTTCCTTCCTGTTTTCCTTATTTTCTAGCGGACAAATTTTCTGTTATTCATAATAATATGACTGAAGACTTCAGGCAGGGATCGGCGGCGGTGTCTGTGGATGGTTTCAGAGGATCGATAAATTCTGAGAGGATCAAATGGTAGTTTCGTACACCCAAGGGGGTCGTTTAGGAGTCTGCCAAGGGTTTCTGAGGAATATGACTTTCGTATTCTGTTATTGGCATGCATCAAGGATATCCCGGGTTTTTTAGCACCTGGGAGTTTTTGTCATTGTTTTCTCGTTTGTTTGATTATCATCTCCACATTTTACCTCCAGTATGTTATTTTTGCGGGACTCAAAACGCTTCGTAAATACCTGCTGCCTTTTTGGTACCTGTGAAGCGACAGGCGGTAGGAGAGTCGACGGCCGTAAAAGGTTGCCTCAGGATCCTCAGGCTTGGGGTAAACATTTTCTCCTTGTTTCTTTTTTTCGTTTTTTAGCCGTTTAGCTTAAATCAAAGCGAAGCCAAAGCAGCAAATCTTGAAAATACCCAAATGCGACATTTTATATATGACATCCTTCACGATCACAGAAACAAAGGAATCATAAAAGCGAAGAATGACGGTGAACAGAGAGAGAGAGAGAGAGAGAATGACGGTGAACAAGAGAGAATGACGGTGAACAAGAATGAGAGACAGACAGACAGACAGACAGATAGATAGGAGAGAGAGAGACAGATAGATAGGAAAGAGACAGATAGATAGGAGAGAGAGAGACAGACAGACAGAGAGAGAGAGACAGGCAGAGAGAAGAGAAAGAGAGGCACAGAGAAGAAAAAAGAAAGAGACAGAGGCAGAGAGAGAAGAGAGAGAAAAAAAAATCAAGTGACAATGAAAAAGCCACACGAGATCCGGCTTCTTCCAACTCGAAGTCAGCGCGAAATAAAAGCGCCTATCAGCGTCACATTCGGGGGAGGAAAACAAGACGAAGATGGATTATCATACGAAAATCCCAGAGAATCAAAGACCTTCTAGAAAGACAAAAACAAATAGATAATAAAATAAACAGATACAGGAGAAGAAATAAAGGGATTTTGAAAGGCAGGGGAAGGACTGGAAAGTGAGGGAGGTGTTGTGGTCTAAACGCGAGACCTACGGACTGTCTCGTCGCTGGGACTTCCGTCTTGGGACCGACTTGGACTTGGCGTAACTTTGCCTAACTCAGCTACCCGAAGGTGACTTTTCCCTTGGAGGTTTCTAGCCTTTCCTGCATTGCCTGATACTTTTGAATCTCCCTGTAAGTTCTAGAAGGAATGGATCTTAAACATATGTGGCATTT
>NC_091560.1:36164255-36166755 GCF_042767895.1 Penaeus vannamei
TCTCCTGCCTCAACCTGCAGCAACTGCAGAACCGCCTAATTAAACACTTGTGTCCAAGGAACACAGGTAGCAAAGTGTGAATGTTTACTCTTATAGTTTTTTAATAAATTCTTTTAATGGAAAAATATTTTTACGGCTGCTTTTTAATTATGGGTTACGTTAATTTAAAACTCTTAAAAAATAACTAATTAAATATGAAGATCTTCGATTTAAAAATCGTAATTAAAAGAAAACTTTCAGTCGTGACTGCTATAAATGCGTTTTACACTGTTTAAGGTCTCATCTATTTTACTTTTTAAAAGCTGGTGCTCTGTGCTTAGAAGAGTGGCGAGGTTTACTAAATAAAGTTATAATTCTCTTATTTGTCTAAAAATAGAGATTTATTAAAATAAATAATGATGCATATACAGGCACGTGTGCGCTTTCCTGGGGTGTTCCGTGAGTGCTCCCTCCCTCGTCTTGAGAGGAAAATTCATCTCTTCAAAGGCCTTTTGCATCCGCCGCTTCACCCGCCCGCCACATCGCTCTTTCCGAGCTCCCTTACGTAGCGATCTATCCTATTGAAATCGGGCGTGCAATTCCCGTAGAATTTTGTTCTGCGGGACACCTCGGGATACCAGGCTGCCAAGGGAGAGACTAAATTAAAATCTGAATATTTCATATTTCCAGTCCACTACAATACCAAATGAATCAACAATCAAAACTGAGTCAGTGTTCAGTGACACGAAAATATTTAACAATTAACACTGTATTCCCCCAAGATGAGATATCGAACTGCGGCTTGTATCATGTAATCCAGATGAGCATATTGTCGGAAGATTAGTTATGTAATTTCTATCGTAGTGTTATTCGTTTCTATAAAGTTTCTATAGCGGATTCAATCAGCACTATGTATATATTACCACCCAAGAATTCTCCCAGGTAATTAATTCGTTAATGACTTTCGTGTGTTCAACGACGTTTTTCCTAAAATGGCTCAGAAATTTCTGCTCCGCAACAACACTCTGCTGAGCGCGCAAGACTTCGCCAAACTGTGCGTCAGCGTTCCTGAGACGTCCCCAACCTAGCTGTTGAACTCCGACATAGTGAGTCACGCTCTGTTGCCGCCACCGCTGTGCATATTTCCGAAGGACCCCAGCTGGGCCACTGACCAGCAAGGACGCTGACCGCCCAAAACGCCTCTCCACCGAGCCGACTTCCTCGCCATGCAGTTTCTTCCACGCAGCCACGCCCACGCAGGCAACGCTGACCAGTGGCGCCATGACCTTGCTCACCGCGCGGCGCTCGAAACCGCCTCGTCAGCCGTGCAGCGAAGGTCTGCTCGCTGCCTCAACTGTGTCCTCAGCCTCTCCTCACCTCGCGCCGCACCCGAGGCCAGCGTAAAAGTTTGTCAGATTTGAAAATGGCGATTTATATTTAGCTTTTTCTTAAATATTTTTCATTTTATATTTGATATTCAATCTTGCTTCATTCCTTTGTGCATTGAAGTTTGTTTTTTTTTTTCGTGCATTTTATGTTTGTCAGTTACAGGTATTCATTTGCAGTTTGTGAGTTGCCTAACACGATTCTGATTGCCACCTGAAGATCACTTAATTTCAGCGCCGCCGCTCGGACGCATCTTGTACCGCCGCCGGACGATGGCTGCTCTTCCCTCGGCGCCGCCCGTTCTCCCGCGTTCTCTGCCGCTGCCTGAAGGCGGTTCCCTTCAGCGCCGCCCGTTTACCGTAGTTCTGTGCCCCGAGAATGTCGCACTCTCGGCATCCGTTAGCACTCATATAACGAACAAATCTCGATACTGATATGCACAGGCTTCTCAATATGACATTTGTGTCATGTTGCTTACGTCTTTTGGTATGTTTCTTCCTAAGTACTTCTGTGGTTTTCATCTGCACTAATTTAAATGAGGTTTGATTATGATAGGGGCCATCATTTTAAAACGTAATGAAACTCAACTAAATTTGAATACTAATTACTGAAATACGCACGCTAATATTATTCAATCTATCTAACAATATATTCTACGTGAATTACCTAATCTTCCATATCTGTAACATACGTATCTTTACACATAAATATGCATATGCTAACACCCATACATAGGCCGCTGTACAGTATGGTAAGCAGACTTCTTACCAGGGAACAACACCTCGCCCTGAAGACTACTACTTACTATTCAACAAGGCATTTTAGTTGTCTATTTTATGCCTTAAGCTCGCCATCTACCAAGTGCGTGTGTGTGTGTGCGTGTATCTTCTTCTTCTTCTTCTTCTTCTTCTTCTTCTTCTATTTTTCTTTTTCTTCTTCTTCTTTTACAGCATTGACGGACAACAAGGGATAAACCAGAGATAGAACGGTTCTATCAAGAGTAGGCCTATGTAGGGGACCGAACTTAGGCCTATCTGATTAGCCGTTAGAAGTTCTAGCCTTCTAGTGAAAGAGACGAACTAAACTGTACTGGGTAATGAAGTACTTGGTATCGGCTGTCGATCTGAATGGAAAT
>NC_091560.1:36169255-36171800 GCF_042767895.1 Penaeus vannamei
CGTATAAGTGCCATCGTACCGTATGTCTGACGTATGAGAAAAGAACGTGTCTAACGATAGACTAACGTACCGAACGTATGCGTAAAGACTGCCTAACGAGTCCCTGACGTATCGCAACGTATGCCCTGCGTATTGCTAGCGTATTGGCAGATTCATACAAAAAGGCTGGCATCTTCACCACTTGACCCTTGACCAACAACAGCGTGATCTCGTACCACTGGCAGTTCACTCTGGTCAAGACAATAGGAGAAGAAGAAGGGGAAGGAGAAGACGTGAAATCCGGGTGAAGCCATTTGGAGGGCGACGTCAGTCTGGACTGCATGGCCAGCTGATATACGGACGATATCCATACGCTACGCCTACGTTTCTCTTACGTTCCGCATGCTCTCGTATGCGTTACCCATACGCTTGTATACGCTAGACTGACGCTGAAATCAAATGACACACGCTCGCATAGATTACTACGTTAGTTTAAGAAGCTTTCACGATCACAGTAACACTAAAAGCATTAAATGTTAAACACCTTACACGTAACACGTGACACTGAATAAACACGAGACACGGAACATAACGGTAAACACTGCATAGAACGTGTAACACTTAACACATCGCCTAAGCTATCTAACCTACGATAAAGATGAACTAAACAAACTACACTACATCTATGCAGCGGAGTACCGGCTCGCCCTACGAACACGTGCGGGTGAGCGGTGCACGGCCGATGGGAACAGAAGCAGGCAGCCGTGGAGGCTCAGCCCCAGCGTCCTTCGCCTCCTCCAGAAGCCCGTGTCGCGTCCTTCGCCTCCTCCAGAAGTGTCCCTCCGTGGCGAAAAGTCCTGCGAGGCGCCCGAATGTCCGAGAGACGGGGAACAGGTGCCATAAGCATCACGTGGCAACATTGGGGGTTGTCGTACCACTACATACCTACCATTCCCTTTCCTTCACACCCCCTCCTCCGCCACAAGAGAGAGAGAGGGAGGGAGAGAGAGAGAGAGGGAGAGAGAGAGAGAGAGAGGGAGGGAGAGAGAGAGAGGGAGGGAGAGAGAGAGAGAGGGAGGGAGAGAGAGAGAGAGAGAGAGAAACACGTACGCACACCCAGCTATTCCCCCATGCACCCGCTTTCACCTACACCCCTCCTAACACCACCCCCACCCCATCCCCCACACACCCACAAACTTGCTGACGAGTCAACCCCCCCCCCCCCCCCGACCCCCCTCAGGAGCCCCTAAGGTGAATAGAATTCAAGGTCATTCCACTTCCTCGGATCGCGCAGGTGCCGGCTGCGGTGGAGTCGGTGGATGCAGACGAACATAGTCCATTGGCGTAAGAGCAATTTTCACCGTCAGTCAATACTACATGTTTAAAATGGAAAACGTGAATGAAGGATGATAATGACTATAAATAACTAATTTACTCTACAACTGCGATTAGTAGTCATTATCAAGAGTGATAATAAGGAGCAATTAAATAAATTCCGAATTATTCACGTTTTTTTCTAAGCAATTTAAAGGTATCCTTATATAGAAGGAAATGCAAAACGACTAGACGGCCAAAATATCATTGCCATCAATTGATTTTCTCATACTTTATCAGGTGAAGACGCGGTACACATCTATATTTTCACGTTCGCGTTGAAAAATGGCATAGATATGTATTAACGGGTTTAAAATATATCTTCGTCAGAATTACATGTATGGTCGACAGTTATATATATTCGAAGCCTGAAACATTTCCTGTGTGGTGAAGATATTCATTTTTATTCATACATTTTTAACATCTGTCGTAACGAATACGGCTCAAATGTCTCCAAAAGAGTCATACGTGGCATAAAGATTTAAAAAATAGACTCTATCCTGCAGTTTGATATCAACAACAAGGAGAAATGTTGAATCACTAATACTACTGCAAAACAAAATAGATTATAAGTTCGAGAATGCAAACACGAATCTAAAGAAACACCATAAAACATTTGAACACTAGTGCTGAACAAAAACACCACACAATTTGCCTATATTCTGTATGTAGCACAGAACATCTCATAGACTACCCAATAATCATAAAGATTCACCTTCGAAGAGACACCTGCCTCCCCGTCTCAGCGAAACAGCAGGAAAAACTTCGCAAAATATATCAGAACACAGCCAACTGGAGTAGAAACATCAGTCCTGACAATATATTTTTTTTTGCGTGAAACGAATACCATGGAGAGCAGACGACATTGCTTTTCGATTCATCACAGAAAACACACCATTTTACAATCCTCATAAACACATCTCATAATTTCTCATAATTTCTTTGGAGACAAGGGATTATAACACTGTTTTCAAACCATGATATGTAGATGAAACTAATGATCTGCCTGCCATTCTACTTCATGTGATATGTAAATTAACCGAGATAATAGGCGATTGGTCGTTCCCGGTCGAGGGGAGAGAGAAAGAAGGAGAGAGAGAGAGAGAGAGAGAGAAGGAGGGAGAGAGAGAGAAAGAGAAGGAGGGAGAGAGAGAGAAAGAGAAGGAGGGAGAGAGAGAGAGAGAAGGAGGGA
>NC_091560.1:36177300-36184800 GCF_042767895.1 Penaeus vannamei
TCCCTCCTGGGGATCCCCAAGGTCATGAACGACGCCGGAAGGAGATAAACGAACTCTTGGTACATTCTTCATATGAAAGAACGTCTGGAACTACTGACCCTACCTAATATCATATGCATGTGTTCATATCTTTCTCGAAAAATATCATAATATTTTCAACAAGTATTCCTGAAAAAAACACCATTCTTATATAAGTTTCAGTTACCATAATCTGTTTCCTGGAATAAAGTGATATTCGTGCTACAAGATCAGACTTTGGAAAAGATGCTCAATCCAGGCAAAAGTCCTCAGATTTCCCTTGATGCTTTTGTTAATAAATGCTCCAAGGTTAAAATTACTTCACTCGTTTTCATACTTCCTACCAAACATCACGCTGACGAATTTGAGGATGTATTATTACGCCATACACTGATCTGTATTCACATAAAAAAATATATATATATATCATTATGTCCGAACGAAACTTGCTTAGCACAGATTGTGGAATAGGGCATCCAAAATCCTCTGCAAAATAAAAATGGTTAAAGAATGATAGATGTTTCAAGCCTGTCGTTTATGCCGAAACATGATTTTTAAAAACAATATCAATATGAAATCTTACTATAAACGTTGTTTTTACAATTAAAACCTTACTCTAAAGTGCTTTTTTTTCACATCATAGCTATTTCTCATACACTCTTATAGTAAAAAAGACATAAATTCCCTTTAGACGAGAAAAAAAATCAAGAAAATGACGTATACTCAAAAACTGTCAATACTTTTTACCATAAGGAAGACCTAACATCATGCACAGTCGTGTTTGTTTTTACATGACACACTACATAATTGTCTTTTCTTTGTTATCCCTTGCTTTATTTATCCTACTTCCGAACAATTCTTGTTTCAACGATGTAGCATCATTATCATGATTATTATTATTGTTATTGTTATTGTTACTGTTACTATTACTACTGTTACTATTACGCTATTGGTATTATTACTATTATCTTAATATGATCATTATCATTAGCAGAGAGAGAGAGGGGGGGTCAGGGAGGAAGAGGGAGGGAGAGAGAGAGAGAGAGAGAGAGAGAGAGAGAGAGAGAGAGAGAGAGAGAGAGAGAGAGAGAGAGAGAGAGAGAGAGAGAGAGAGAGAGAGAGAGAGAGAGAGAGAAGGGGAGAGAGAGAGAGAGAGAGAAAGGAGGGGAGGGGAGAGAGAGAGAGAGAGAGAGATTATAATTCACCTAAATATGTTAATAAGAGAGTTGTACCGATTCATTCGTGAAAGATTATAGTGCTGGGAACAATTTCGTGAGGAATACTGTTAAATGCAAGTTACATAACCTACTCTTTTTTACTTTATTTTATATTCACGCGATAACCTTCGCGTCAGAAATTTTTAAAACAAAAACATTTTCAGATAGATATGAAATATTCATGAATTGGACTCAACGCTGATTCAGAGTTATGTAACAGCAGTACCTACGTGACACACATTTTGCTCGATGAAGTTGATTCACGTAATAGTGTATTTTTGGGGGGAAAAAATTGCCTTTGCTTTCTGTTTTGCCTTTGCAATATTTATTCCACTCTAAATATTACAGATGTAGGTGCGTGGTAATTATATAACAATGAGTGCTGCTTACGGTCTTCATTTTTTTTATTTCGGTTATGATATCATAGCAATAGCATAACGAGTATTCTTATAGTAGCTGTTTGGGCGATACGTATACACAGGTGTGTAAATGTGCTTGTGTGTACATGAACAAGAATACAAATAGAAAGTTCCTTATCAAAAAGGAAAAAAAGGAAAAGCTCCTGTTTTTTTATTATACCCTATGAAGATCTGAGTTCGAAACGCCGTGTTTTGAATCCGTTGTTACTGTAGAAGTATTATATTCTATTTGTGTGTGTTCTTCTCACGTACTATGAGTTTAAACAAATCTTAAGATCTCATTTTGATACTAGTACACAGTTCCTAAGGTGTATGTGATTCCTACTTTAACAAATTATTCATTAGACCTGAATAATAAAAGGTAAGAGAGATGTATGCTTCACAGGGGTAATCAGATATTAAAGAAATTCTAAACTTTGTTTTCGTTGCGATTTTATTACAAAGATATCGATGTACTCACCATATCTTCACTAAAATATGATGTAATTAAAAAACAAAAGAAATTATACTAGTTTAATATTAATCAAAGTTTCATCAGATACATATTTTCTGTTTCGAGTTCTGCTAAAGTATAGATTTCATAGATGGTGTGGGTTAAAGATATCCTACTGAACACATATTCTAAAGAACTAAGAATAGCAAGACAGAAGATTGCTATCCACCTTTATTCCAGCTTCCTTCGTGGGTCTAGGGATTCCCGATGTTTAGTCGCGTCCTCGGGGTTCTGGGAGTAAATAAATACACTGGAAACAGTTTTAAGGAATATAAAACTTATCATGGTTAATTAACTTGGCAGAAGTCCTCTCAGATACCTTTGCAGATTATTACATATTTTCCGATTACTTGTAAGCCATCGGAGTCATAAGTACAAGGGGATAAAATGAAATATTTTAGCTTCAGATGCTTTCTTTTATGAATGAATAATACTGTACGAAACTTGGACCTTTAAAGAAAATGGACGGACTTCCTTTTTATCTCCTCCCGGCGTCGTTCATGACCTTGGGGATCCCCAGGAGGGAGTTGATCAGCTCAGAGTTGCGCTTGTGAGGTCCCGCCACGAAGGCCGAGGGTCCCTGGGCCACGCGCAGGATCTGCGCCGCCAACTCGGACACAACCTTTTAGGCGTCAAAATATATAATTTCATATATTTGGTTTTCGTTGGTACATATTGATAATGAGAATGTTGAGAAAATTAAGGCATGGACAATTCTTACAGAACGCACATCCAGTAATCCGTTTATACCTCACGCTCAAAGCACGTCAACTTTTCCTGGGCTGACGTCATCTGAAGGCACAGGGCTGACGTCACCAGCAGGGCTACCACTACAGCGCTGCGCATCTTCTTTGTGATTGGTAGCTTTGAGCGACTGAAATGTTTAAAATATAGTAAGGTAAAACGACTGGAAATAAAGTATTATATCTGCCTGACTTTGTGCGTGCTTAGAGAGAAATTGGGAGATAAGAGAAAGAGATGAGGGAGGGATATTTGTATGTGTGCGTGTGTCTTTGATCATTCAAAAAGTTTTATATTTTATATAATTTCAAAAGTGTTCCCACCATATACCTTACCTTCCGTTGCAATACGAATGGTATTGAGGAACTGACGGAGGCTTTAGCACTTATCTACCTTTCGCTCTTTCCTCCATCTGATGCGCATGCGTTCTCCTTACTTTTTCTTACAGTATGTGCATTCATCTGCATCACGATACAAAGAACAGCCGAACCTATTTGAAAGAAATCATTGTACAATATATACTTTGGATTATTTTTCGCATAATTAAGGGCCACTGGTTGTGTTATAATCCTGACACTAGCATCACCAAATCATAAAGAATGCAAAGGAGAGAGAGAGAAAGAGGGGAGGGAGAGAGAGACAGAGAGGGGGGAAGGGGGAGAGAGGGGGGATATATATATATAGACCGATTCAGTAATGCCTAGCAACCGCCCCTAGCAACGAGCACTTTGCGAAAACAAACCCTCGTTCGTTCGAAAATCACTGCGCTTTGCTTACAAAGTCCCTGAATTTTTCTAAGAATTTCGTTTCCTTGCGTGAAATATCGAGTTTTGTTTCCGTTGGTTGTTCGAACCACAGCACGAAGGGAAAGAAAGGTTTAACCTTTCATATAATTCCAGATCGCG
The DNA here is from genome assembly GCF_042767895.1 of Penaeus vannamei. Classification (NCBI taxonomy): domain Eukaryota; kingdom Metazoa; phylum Arthropoda; class Malacostraca; order Decapoda; family Penaeidae; genus Penaeus; species Penaeus vannamei. The sequence continues at coordinate 36,181,094 of NC_091560.1, forward strand.
AAAATAAACCTGAATAATGGAAGTGATGGGTAGGCCTACAGACCATGAAACGCATGAACGCTGATGGGAGTGCTTGGGCGCCTGGTGGAAAATGTTTACATCTGCTTAGAACATTTTATTGGTCTACATATTCATATATTACACTTCAAATTCCAGAGACAGATAATTACTTTCAAACTATTGTCTATCTACACTACCTATCAAGGCCAAACAAGATCAACATTGTCGACATTAGGTTTTGGCATTAGTCATATATTCTAAAAAGCACATAAGTAATTCTATTATTTTAATTTTATTCTTTTTTTGTAATAAATTGATTTATCATAATTTATATTTACAAGCAAACCATCCGCGGATCCACTTCACCCAGACTTTATGCCAAGTGCCTTCAAGCACTGTCCATTAAATGAAAACAAAGCAGGTATATAGTTGCCTGTTGCCTTTGTCTGAGATGTCATATGGTCCAGCAAAAGAAACAGCTGAAGAGGGCTTATCTCTTGAGATCAAATTATTGAGGAGAGAGAAAAATGCGTTGTGCGCTTTTAGGCCTATACGTGACTTCATTGTCTCCTTTGTATAAACACCCTAGTGAATGGGAAGAAAAGTGATGTTAGGAAATGGCACTGATTTCACAGAAAAAATACACTATATAGCTAAACGTCATGCATTCCTGTAGCAAATTATGTTATTATAAAATTATTATTATCATCTGCTTTATTGATAGAATAGTCGTAGATGTCAGAATATTCAATTTTAGGTCATTTCGAAGGATCGTCGATCCAGATTTCGGTACGAGTACTCTTTTAGCTGCACAGTTTCTAGTTTTGCTTCATATCACCTTTTCGATTCGGTTTTTGAAGAACCAAAGAAATCATACGCCATTTTCCTTCACGTCGACAGCGAGGTATCTGCGAGCAACGGGTTTGTTTTCACCAAGTGGAATGGCGACTCCGACTCGTGACGTCACACCGAATCGGTCTATAGACAGAGAGGGAGGGAGGGAGAGAAAGAGAGAGAGGGGGGGGAGGGAGGGAGACAGGGAGGATAAAAAGAGAGAGAGAGGGAGGATATATATATAGTATATAGTATATATGTATATAGTTATGTATATACATAAATAAATATATATATACATACATACATATATATTATAACATATACAAACACACACACACACACACACACATATATATATATATATATATATATATATATATATATATATATATATATATATATGTGTGTGTGTGTGTGTGTGTGTGTGTGTGTGTGTGTGTGTGAGTGTTTGAGTGTGCGCTGCGCATTTCTTCTTGCAATCGAATTTGCAACTTCAGAGAATAGCAAAAATGAATTCTTTGTATCTCTTTTCACGTTTTCAAAAATGCTCCTCCTTGTGTATTTAGAATCAGCGAGTGTTAAATAGACTCACTAAGAGACAGCATTTTTTACTCCCCGTTTGATCGTTTTTTCGTCTGATTGTTTATGTGTGTGGAGGAGACTAAATCATATCTGTAAATTAAGAAAGTCCTTTTTTTTTTAACCATCATTTTGATGTGATTTTCTAATTCATCTCACTGTATCTATTGGAAGTGTTTGGAAGTATGAATTTAGTCTTAATTAAATTTGTATTCATAATTCATGTTTATTTTTGTGGTCATTTTATGTTTCTTAATTTCCTTTGCAATTTTGTACAAAATAATATAGTTTCAGATCGTCAATGATACTCGTAAACTCGATTTCTGAAATTACTTAATAATTCTTTGCAGGAGTTGGTTTCAAAGGAGTTTTCATCAAGATGTCTAGTAATTGCAATTACTTGATTAGTGAGTAGCTGTGAATTTGTGAATGCAAATACATTACTACAGATTGTCACTGGTCCTGCGATACAAAAATGGTAATGCTTTGCATCTCATCTGTAAACATTCCACTTTAAATTCTTCGGCGAAACTCCTTATTCCTGGATTTTTCTTTTTTATACAAACAAAAGAAAGTGTGTGACCGGGAAGAAGAACGAAGCCGGTCGAAAGAGAGCGTGAAGGCGCGTGCGTGCGTAGAGCGGAGTCTTAATATAACGTGAAGTCCGTAGGAAGCTGCAGTCAGTTTACCGCCGACGCCGATCGCAACGACAGATCCAAGTAGGTTTCCAGTTTCCCAGTTAGTAAGAGGTCATTGCATAAGCGAGTCTTAAGTAGAAATTACTGTTATCTAATACGCCATATTTTCTTGTGACAAGTGTATAAAATGAAGTGTTTTGTTGCTTAGGATGTATAAAGCCGTAGTCGCAGTCCTCGTCGTGGCCGTGGTCATGAGCTTTCAGCAGACGGCTTCAGGGGACACTCTGAACCACTTCGAGCGTGAGGTTAGTACAGAGCTTCGCAAAACCTTGTCTTCTCTCTCTCTCTTTCGTCAAATTTGATGCTTACGTGATACATATCTTCGTAGAAGCTATTTTACAACCTCTCGTCAAATTCGAGGTTTACGTGACCTGTAAAATAGATTAAGAAAATTAATGTAACTTTTGTTATTTTGTAACGTCACCAAACAGATAGTTTCGGAGTTGGCGGCGCAGATCCTCCGCGTGGCTCAGGGACCCTCGGCCTTCGCGGCGGGACCTCACAAGCGCAACTCCGAACTCATCAACTCCCTCCTTGGACTCCCCAAGGTCATGAACGACGCCGGGAGGAGATAAACAACGAGGTCAGAGGTTATTTTTTGGTAAGATAGGAAAGGATGAATAAATTTACCACACTGATAACTTTTAGTAGATAGCGATAATAGTTGTAATCATGATGATTGCGGGCACAGTTATGATTCTGAAATAATGAATCATTATAATAATAATGGTCATATGATTAACAATAACGATGGTAGTAATAGTAGTGATAATAATGAATGCAATGGTAATAATGATAACAATGATAGTAATAATAGTAGTAATGATGACGAGGGCGTCAATTATGATAACAGTAATAATAATGATAGTAATGAAAATGATAATGATGATATTTGTTATGATAACACTAACAATAACAATGATAATGATTATGATAACACTAATAATAATAATGATTATAGCAATACTAGTAATTATGATAATGATGATAACTATAGCAATAGAAATAGTAATGGTAATGATGAAAATAATTATAATGATGGTAAAATAATAGTAATATTAATGATAGTAATAATGACGTTAATCATGATAATAATGTTAATGATAATAATAATGATGTTGATGATGATAGTAATGATAATGATAATGGTAATAATGATATTAATGATTACAATAATAATGATAGTAACAATGATGACTATGACACATTAAAAAGATGATAAAAAATCGATGACAATTATACGAACAACAATAATTAAATAATAACAATAATTATAATGTTGATAACAGTAATGATAATAATAACAATAATGATAATGTAGATAATAATAACAATAATGATAATGTAGATAATAATAACAATAATGATAATGTAGATAATAATAACAATAATGATAATGTAGATAATAATAAGAATAATGATAATGTAGATAATAACAACAATAACAGTAAATATGATAATAGTAATAATGATAATGATAACAATAATGATAATGATCATGTGCTAACAATGATAATGATAGCAACATTGGTAATAATGACAATAACAACATATGTAGCATTATTAATGAATATAATTATTCTTATGATCATT
>NC_091560.1:36189800-36199800 GCF_042767895.1 Penaeus vannamei
GGAGTTGCGCTTGTGAGGTCCCGCCACGAAGGCCGAGGGTCCCTGAGCCACGCGCAGGATCTGCGCCGCCAACTCCGAAACCACCTGTTTGGTCGCAATACATGTTGAAAGCAGTATTTTCTTCCATTCCAAGTCACATAAAATCCAAATGTTATATATATATATATATATATATATATATATATATATATATATATATATATATATATATATATACATATATATATATATATATGTATATATATATATATATATATATATATATATATATATGCAAATAAGCTTCATGAAGCTTCATACTTGCCTCACGTTCGTAGTGTTCCAGGGTTTCCCCAGAAGCCGTCTGTTGAAGGCTCATGGCCACTACCACAAGAAGGGCTGCGACTACGGCTCTATGCATCCTGAACAAGAAATGCAAATAATTTCCCATCACATATTTCACAGAAAATATAATAGAGGGTTTAAAAAACCTAACTTGCATATGATCACCTTTACAATACTATTTCATGAGAGACAGGAAACCTACTTTGAACTGTTGTTGCAATCGGCGTCGACGGTGCACTGACAACAGCCAAATACCGCCTTCACTTATATTAAGCTCCTGCTCTACACGCACGCGCACTCACGCTCTCTTTCGCCCTGTTATTTGTCTTACGTAAAAAAAATCGTATTGCATTAGGGATTTCTTGGAGGAATCAAAAGACAGTTGACAGTTTACGTATGCTTCATCTGGAAAATGTAGGAATGTAAACAGTTGATAAATTTTAGAGATTCGCTATTACTAAAAATCAGGCAATAAGGTAGCTTATGGTTCATTGTCTATCATATCGAGTGATATGACACTGACATGAAAGCTATAATCAATAAAAACATCTTTATTCACCAATCTCTTTCGTTCTTAATTCTGCAACTCACGTTCTTGATATATATGTGTGTACATACATACATACACACACACAAATATATATATATATATATATATATATATATATATATATATATATATATATATATATATATATATGTGTGTGTGTGTGTGTGTGTGTGTGTGTGTGTGTGTGTGTGTACATGTAAGTGTATACATATGTATGTGTATATATTTTTATATATATACACATTTCTATATATGCATATGTATATATATATATATATATATATATATATATATATATATATATATATATATATGTATATATATACATATTCATAAACACATAGATATATGTACATTATGTATATATACATGCATATATATATATATAAACTATAATGTATATGAAAGCTTCATACACATTTAACAAGCATCAGTAAACTATTTTTACTATTATTATTACTCACATATGATGATAACAACACTAAGTGTTTTTTTTTTTCTCTCTTTTGTCTATCAGCTAAAACTCATTTCTGTTCTTTTCTGACTATTGTTTTCTCATAGTGTCCAAAGACTGTAGTTCATTTCCTCTTTTCTGACTACACAAACAGGCATATAGATATATATATATGAATATGGATAAACAGATAGATGTGCTTTTATGTGTGTGTGCTTGTATTTGTCTTTTATAGATGTGGATGGCCAAACTTTAGAGAAAGAGCAAAGAAAGAAAAAAAAAATAGTTTTAGTTGAAAAACAGAATATATGTTATAATCTTTTGGGTATCTTGGTCGTCTCATCAACATTTTAAGTAGTAGTAATAGCAGAAAGAGTATTTTAGTAATGCTTGTAAAGTTTGTGACGTCTCTTTTCTCTTTCTCCTACTAACGTGTTTAGTTCATGATTAGATGCGCTTTTACCAAATCGCTTCACATGTCGCACCAGAATAGATCTTGAATATATCGTCAAGTTAGCGGAGGTTTGTGGTCAAATATGGAATGCAATGTGAATAAAGGGCAACTTTAAAACCCTTTCTGGAAAATGCACTGAAATTCAAAACGAAAAACGCTGTCCAAGAAATAAAAGAATAACAGGAACCTTTCAGAAAATCCTCAGGACTGTTCAACATGCGGCGCCTCAACAGAGAAAAGACATGAAGAGTGGGCGAGTCGCGGAGGATGAGACGGCCAATATAAGAGGAGGTCGACGGGGTCTTGTATCATTGTGGCTTCGAAACCTATCCTGATAACACACAAGTAGGTTTAGAAGCTCTTAAAGGTGCTCTTAGAGCCACTCATTATGATTCTCTTGCACATATAGATTTAATTGGGTCATAACTATTATTGCTAGTTTCTACAGGACTTTTAGAATCATTTTGGCATGTGGAATACTCATACCAAATCGAAAAACTGATCAGTCGAATCTACCCAGAATGCGCAGCGCCGTTGTGGTCGTCCTCGTGGTGGCGATGGCTGTGAGCCTTCAGCTGACACTCGCCCAGAACTTGCAGGTCCCAGAGCGTGAGGTAAGTGCTGAAGTTTGGCCGATGTGATTTGCAAGGTCTATAGTTTTTCCGATGTGATATATATCACAAACATTTTTATCTGAATATGAAATCTCAAACTTGTGTTAGAATACGTTTACTTTTATGTAACGGGACCAATAAATCTTTGCTATTCTATACCCTGACCAACAGTTGGTGTCCGAGCTGGCGGCGCAGATCCTGCGCGTGGCTCAGGGACCCTCGGCCTTCGTGGCGGGACCTCACAAGCGCAACTCCGAACTCATCAACTCCCTCCTTGGACTCCCCAAGGTCATGAACGACGCAGGAAGGAGATAAAAAGGAAATCCGTCTATTGACTTTTAGGTAGTCCAATTCTCGTTCGGATATATCAAGTCAAACAAGAAATATATGTACTATAGGATGAAAGAGTGGATATCGCACAACACTATACATTAAAGGTCATTGGTGAACATAAAATTAGAAACAATATGATGTAAATCAGAAGAATAGAAAACAGCTGTATCAATGTTCAAATTAAACTAATGCCACTATTTTCTTTCCCCTTTCAGAACACCCTGGCCATGGCGACGCCGGCTTCCTCCACACAAAGTGCTCATCAGATACTTCCTCCGTGATTAAATAAAAGTTGCAACATTTACAAGACATATTTTTACCAATATATCTATTCTATTCATTGGGATTTTATGTTCATACCAAATCTATATAATTACACTCTTATTACATGTCAGTCATACAATGTATCAACTTTAACTTTCAAATTAATTTCTTACAAGGAAGTACATACATGTTCTTCCTCACGAAATCTATTGAAATCTGAAAAAGGAAATTGATATACTGTTGCACACATATAAAGAAGTAGAAGCACAAACAGGTGCAACACGTAGTCATTCAAATACATGATATATATACATATATGTGTGTATGTGTGAATTTATATAGACATATATGTATGATTATACGCAGATGTTTATTTAATATGCATATGTATACATATATATGTATGTGTATGCGTATGTCTGTATGTGTATAAATGTGTGTGTGTGTGTGCATGCATGTATGTGTGTATGTATATATTGCAATATATATTAATTTATCTATTCATATATGTACGTATATATATACACACGTGTATGTGTGTGTGTGTGTATATATATATATATATATATATATATATATATATATATATATATATATATATATATATATATGTATGTATATATATAATGTTCCAGAACTGATGTCACAAAGGATTTATTTCAAACCCAAACGTCACACTAAGAGTTTTTCCCTTCAAAGTACACCCCCTGGAGTCTAATGCCCCTTTTCATCCTTCTCTGCCACGCTTGCATGTACTCCTGGGAGGATTCTTCCGGGATCCTCCGCAGTTCCGTCGTCACAGCCTTTTTGATGACCCTCTTGAGCTTGGGGAAGAGGAAAATATCACACGGAGGCAGGTCGAGGGAGGTTGCTCCAACACGACGATGCTCTTCTCGGCCAGGAACTGTCGGATGCTCGGGGCACTGTGATCAGGCGCGTTGTCATGGTGAAGCAGCCACGAGTTGTCCTGCCACAACTCTCGCCTCTTCTCACGCACTGAACGAAGCAAACGCTGCAGTATCTCTTTGTAGAGATGTTGGTTGATCGTCTGGCCCTGTGGCAAGAACTCGCAGTGGACGATCTTTCTTATATCTCTTGTGACATCAGTCCTGGAACTTTTCTGACACACTTCGTATATATATATATATATATATATATATATATATATATATGTATGTATATGTATAAATTTCCTTTTACAAGAAAGCACTTCCCTTACTGTACCATATAAGTGTTTTCCTTTTAACATAATTAATGATGGCAAAAAAGGAGGAATGAATATATATTTGCCTGCATCTGGTACACGATATTGGAATTATTTTTATAATAAGCCATATAATTATTATTTATTTTTTATCCCTGACCGAATTTTTGCACTAAAAAGTTTATTGATTTTTTTCTTGCTTTTTCTATGCATACTTACACCGCCGCCCCCGCCCCCAACGCAAACCAACACGCACACACCTATAGCGACTGAAAACGCACACGCGTGCGTGTGTGTAAGAGAGAGAAAATGTGTGAGAGACAGAGAGAGAGGGGAAATAAAATGTTTCTTTCATTTTATGTTGATATGGATATCATGAGATATAAAGTGGAATCACATTCACCGGAAACAAAGAAATGAGACAAGCAAAGGCAGATTCGCACTCCTTCAAATTTACTCAAACGTTCGTGTCCAAAAGTGTCCTTATTCCCCTAAAATACATTTCTAGATTACATGTGAAAGAATGTGTATATGCGAATATACATATATATACATAATATGTGTGTATATATGTATATATGTGTGTGTGTGTGAGCATGCATGCGTGCATGTATGAAAACAAATATGTATATATGTATGTGTATATGAAAAAAATGAATAATCATTTCAAAACACGAGAGCCATTTCTAAATAGAATATCTTAAACATAGTAAGTCAAAATGCATGAGAGAAAACTGAGCAGTCAATAAGGCTTGCTATATTAGCTAAGGGCCCGGATCATGCACAATAAAACCATAAAATATATATTTGTATATCACTCTAAAATATGTTTTTTTTTTTTTTTTTTTTTTTTTTTACCTCTATCTCTCTTTATGCATCTCTTCCTCCTCTCTGTTTATGCCTCTATTTCCCCTTCCCCCTTCTCTCCCTAACTTTCTTTTCTCTCATTCTTTTTCTTTTTCTCCCTCTCTCTTTCTATCTCTCCGACGTTCGCTATATATTACATACCATTCATTGCATTATATGACTTCCATTATTGGTCGGGAGATATGAGTTTGATGGATAAAGTTTTTAGGATACTTGTACATGTGTATAGGAAGTTCAAATACAATGTACTTTAGTTATGTATTTTATTCAGTTTCTCAGGAAATTAATATGAATTAGTGTTGCAACTTTTTTTCTTATTAGAACAAAGGGATGGAAGTCTTATGGGAAGTATCCATGTGGTCCATTATCCTGTGTGGGGGAAAGATTTAGTACATTTAATAGTAAGAAGAAAATAACATAGTTATTGACATCACCATTATCGTTTTATCATTGTCCTTTCCATCATTTTATGAATAACATCTGGGTCATCGTGATTAAAATTGCATCAGTACTATTTCTTTAATTTCATTGTCGTTATTGTTATTACTCTAATTATCACTGATCTCTTTCACATTATCAATGCCACTATTATCATAATTATTCAATACTTCTAGAGCTGATTCACCGATTCGTTACCTTCAGTAGCACGCAGTAGATTTCCCTTCATTGTTTATCTCCTCCCGGCGTCGTTCATGACCTTGGGGATCCCCAGGAGGGAGTTGATCAGCTCCGAGTTGCGCTTGTGAGGTCCCGCCACGAAGGCCGAGGGTCCCTGGGCCACGCGCAGGATCTGTGCCGCCAACTCCGAAACCAGCTGTTTGGTCGCAATACATATTGAGAACAATATTTCTATTTTGTCTCTCTGAGCTACGTAAAATTAAAATTCTATGTATATATATAAAAAAAGCTTCAAGAAGCTTCATACATACCTCACGTTCGTAGTGTTTTAGAGTTTCTCCTGAAGCCGTCTGTTGAAGGCTCATGACCACTACCACAAGAAGGGCTGCGACTACGGCTCTATGCATCCTGAACAAGGAATACAAAATCCATTTCATAGAAAATAAACAGATGGTAGAAAAATCCTACCTGGCATACGATCACCTTTTCAGTGATATTCCATATATGAGAGACAGGAAACCTACTTGGATCTGGTGTTGCAATCAGCGTCGACGGTGCACTGACAGCGACCAAATACCGCCTTCACTTTATATGATGGTTCCGCTCTACACACGCACGCGCACTCACGCTCTCTTTCGCTCTATTGTCTGTTTAAAGAATAAGGTCTAGCATTATGGATATATTGGAGAAATTAAAAGACAGTTTAGAAAGTTCACTTATGCTTCATCTAGAAAATACAGCAATGTGTTTGCAATAAACGATTTATACGTAACCCTGTAGATTCACTGTTACAAAAAAGAATCAAGTAATAACTATGCAGCTTAATGGTTCAGTATCTGTCACATCGAGTGACAGACACATATGAAAGCTATAATGAACAAAAACATCTTCATTCACTAATCTCTTCCGTCCGTAATTCAGCAATTCACGTTCATGATATATATATATATATATATATATATATATATATATATATATATATATATATATATATATATATATATATATATATATATATATATATATATATATATGTATATGTCTATGTATATATACATATATATAGATATATAATATATACATATATATATAGATATATAATATATACATATATATATACATATATATATACATATATATATATATATATATATATATATATATATATATATATATATTTATTTATTTATTTATTTATTTATATGCACGCACACACACACACACACACACACACACACACACACACACACACACACACACACACACACACACACATATATATATATATATATATATATATATATATATATATATATATATATATATATATATATATATACTATATAATTCAGTAACCCCAACTCACTAAAAACCAAGATGTTCAAAGATTTAGTTTAAGCTGTGTTTTGTCCATCATTGAAAACTTATTTCGGGTCTTTCCTTACTCTTCTCTCAAAAGCTTGACCTTTCATAGTGTCTAAAGAGGACATTGCCTTTTCCTTCTCTCTCACTGCCTTTAAATAGGCATATATATATATATATATATATATATATATATATATATATATATATATATATATATATATATATATATATATATATATATATAAAATAGAGAGAGATAGATGTGTATGTGTGTTTGTGTCCGTGTGTTATATATATAGGGAAGATCAATCTTTAGAGAAAGAGTAAAGAAGAAAACACATGAGTCTTAGTTGATGAATTAAATACATTTTAAATCAACCTTTTGGGTATTTTGGTCACATCAACAAATTATGAATAGTAGCAATAATGGTATTTTAGTAATGCAATATGTGTATGACGTTTTTTGTTTCCTTCTCCCTTTCTGGAAAATGTAACAAACTTTAAAATGATAAACGCTGTCTGGGAATGACAAAATAAAAAACACTTTTAAAAGAATCCTCACGATTGTTAAATTTGCGTGCGTCTCAATAGAAGGAGGTCGACAACATGAAGAAGAGTGGGCGAGTCGCGGAGGATGAGGCGGCCTATATAAGAGGAGGTCGACGGGGTCTTGTATCATTGTGGATTCGAAACCGATCCTGATAACACACAAGTAAGCTGGGACTCCCAACCTATAAGTCTCCTAACTTGGGAGACTTTTATAGGTCTTAGAGCTAATCATTCTCTCTCTCTCTCTCTCTCTCTCTCTCTCTCTCTCTCTCTCTCTCTCTCTCTCTCTCTCTCTCTCTCTCTCTCTCTCTCTCTCTCTCTCTCTCTCTGACACAACTTTTATAGGTTTCATGGGGTCATAACTATTATTTGTAGTCAAGTCGTAGTCAAAAAGTGTCTACAGGCCGTTTAGAATTGTTTTGACAGATGTAGAAAAATACCAGATCGAAAAACTGATCAATTGAATCTACCCAGAATGCGCAGCGCTGTTGTGGTCGTCCTCGTGGTGGCGATGGCTGTGAGCCTTCAGCTGACACTCGCCCAGAACTCTCAGGTCTATGAGCGTGAGGTAAGTGCCGATGTGATTTGTAGATTAAAAATATATTTGCAGGATATGAAATCTTAAACTTATGTTACACAGTTCAATGTTTACTTCTATGTGATGGTATTCTATGCCGTGACCAACAGGTGGTGTCCGAGCTGGCGGCGCAGATCCTGCGCGTGGCTCAGGGACCCTCGGCCTTCGCGGCGGGACCTCACAAGCGCAACTCCGAACTCATCAACTCCCTCCTTGGACTCCCCAAGGTTATGAACGACGCCGGAAGGAAATGAAAAGGAAACCCGTCTATTGACTTTGGGTAAAGTCTAATTTCCATTCGCAGTTATCTTTTCAAACAAAAGATATAAGTACTGTAAGCTGAAAACAGAGAATATCGCATAGTTCTGTACATAAATAGTTCAATGGCGAACATGAAATTGGAAACATTAAATAAGTCAAAAGAATAGGAAACCGGTCTTTCAAAATTCTTTTCAACGAATGCCACTGTCTTCCTGCCTTTCAGAACACCCTGGCCATAGCGACGCCGGCTTCATCCACACAAGGTGCTCATCAGATACTTCCTCCTCCGTGATTAAATAAAAGTTGCAACATTTGCAAGACATATTATTACCTATATATATCTATTACGAAACACTGGAACTTTGTGTCCAAACCAACTCTTTATAACTGCTTGCATTATTATTACATGAACTAATTGTATAATATATCAACTTGAACTTTCAAATAAATTTCTTACCGGAAGTACATGCCTGTATTATCGCATGTCACGTGACGCAGCTGTTGACCGAAATCAATGGAAAAGTGAATAAGAAAAAATAAAGTACTGTTGTACAGATATAAGGTTTATTTATTCACGAATACGTTCGTGGATAAATATGAATATATACAGAAGCACTGACAGATGTAACAGATATTCATTCACATCTATCCATACACATACAATATATATGAATATACATACATATACATATATATAAATGTATGTATGTATATCTACATATACATATATATGTGTGTGTATATATATATATATTTATATATGTATATATATATATATATATATATATATATATATATATATATATATATATATATATATATATATATATATATATATATATTGTGTGTATATATACACATGTATGTATGTATATAAACATATACATTATTACACACAAATGTGTATATGTATATATGTGTATGTGTGCGTGCGGACGCGTATGTTTACAATATATAATTATACATAATATATACATTTTTGTATGATAAATACATATTTATTTATGCATACATACACATATATGTATATACATTTAGATGTATATGTGTTTGTGTCTGTTTATAAATGTAATACATAAATGATCAAACATAAATGTGTGTGTGTGTGTGCATATACACTCACATATATATAAACGCACACACACACATATATATGTGTGTGTGTATGCATATATATGTATGTGTGTGTTTATATTGTGTATATGTGTATATGTATGTGTGTGTACATACACGCACACATACACACACACACACACACACACACACACACACACACACACACACACAAATATATATATATATATATATATATATATATATATATATATATATATACATATATATATATAAACATATATATATACATATATATTTATTTCTTTACTTATATGCATAGATATCTATTTTTGTATATATATATGAACATACACGGAAGCGCTTCTCTTGCTCTATCATACAAGAGTATTCCTTTGAACATAGTAAATTCATGATAGTAAAAAGGAGGAATATATATAGTTTGCCTACATCTTGTACACGAAATCAGGTCTTTTTAAGAGAAGCCCCATA
>NC_091560.1:36207300-36209800 GCF_042767895.1 Penaeus vannamei
TATTTTACTTATCAGAGTTATTTTATTATACAAATTAAATATAATGCCCAAGAAATAAAAGGAAAAATTACAACAATGATACAGCGAAGAAAAAATATATAATGTTATGATATGTCTAAAATACAAACGAAACATTTTCGTACATATTCTTACAGCTGTTATTATCAGCATGTAGTTTTTCTGATGAATTCTGCCTCTTCATCATTAAGATTCATCTGTCCATTACATTAGTATATTTTACTTCGTAGATTTTGCATGTCTTGTACTTCAAGGGTCTGCTGATCTGATTTATTTATGTAACAAGTAAAAGCACAACTGTTCAAAAGCGGAAATTACATTAAAAAATCAAATCAGGTTTAGAATTTGGACAAGCCACCGAAAACAGAAATCATTATTTACTCTAATTAATCATTATATATACAAGATATGTTGAGCGAATATCGAAATGATAATAACCAGGAAAACAATTAAGACTACAAATGCGCGGCAAAATATCACTAAAGAGGAGATATTTATTTTTATCATAATATTGATATATCAAATCAACACAAAAGAGATATTATTTTTCAGAGGTCACAAACATTTACTCTTAATTTCGGATGGCCGCTATTGCCCAAGAATACTTAAGCTATCCCTAAAAATTTCTGACAGTTTTTGAGACATCATCGGCAGGTTTGTTAAAATTGTGCGAGGCCCGACCCAATGAATCTTCTTTATACGGACATGCACATGCACAGAAGTGAATGCATATCTATCAGTCTAAATCTGCCGGATAGATAGATAGATGTATATACATATCAGAGAGAGAAAGAGAGACAGAGAGAGAGAGAGAGAGAGAGAGAGATAGAGAGGGGGGGGGAGAGAGAGAGAGAGAGAGAGAGAGAGAGAGAGAGAGAGAGAGAGAGAGAGAGAGGGAGAGAGAGTGTGTTGTGTGTGAGAGAGAGAGAGACAGAGAGAGAGAGAGAGAGAGAGAGAGATACGCATTTATTTCTGTGCATATGCGTGTCTGTATACATAAATACTCACTGGGTCAGGCCTCGCACAAACCGGCCTCATGAGGAGCGGGTAATGAATAGGTAAAAGATGGCGAAAGATATAATTTCCCAAGTTTATAGCTCTTATCATTTTGATTCATTTGGAGCATAATTTAGAATGAAGCCTGAATTATTGCGTGACATCAACCTATGTTACATGATAAAGTAACCGTTTTTAAAGTCGCATGTGGTCTGCGTATGACTTTTTTTATTTACTTGTTCATCCATGGGGAAACCTTTATAGATATACATTATATTGATGCCACAAAAGTTATGTTAGTACATAGCAGATCCGACTCATCGTACAAACACATCTATTATATCACAATAGATAAGGTAGTTGTATTTTTTTCTACCTTATCCCAGTTGTTATGAAAGAATACATTACATGATGCTCTCAGATACACTTCTCTAAGGTTCCTGTATGATTACTTAGCCACACGCCAAGTTGCCAGCGATATCGGGTGCCAAACCTTATTACGGCTGACACAACGTAACTCTGTACAGCTTTGGACCGCTGTTATCTGCAATTAGTGTTCTCTTTAGTCTTTGAGGTCTGTTGTTGTAGGCGGATTCAGAATGGATCGTATGGTCCCATTTTGTTTAATTTCACGGCAGCTTTTTGCACCATTACTACAAGATGGAAGACAAGGTAGATTGGAAACTGCACTGGTAAAAGATAGAATTAAAAATGTTTTCAGTTTTTAGATTTTTTAAATAAAATTTGCAATTGAGATTTGGGAAACTTGAGGTCCAGATACAAGTACACGCTCGCAGATACACATATATACACGAACACGCACATAGACATACACACATACATACGCACACATCCATACATATAGATAGATAGGTGGATAAATAGATTGATTGATAGATAGATAGACAGATAATGAATATTCATTATACGGACATGCATATACACAAATTAATGCATATCTATCAGTCAAAACATGCATATCTACAGGATAAATAGATAAATGTGTATACATATCAGATAGAGATTTCTGTGTATATGCTGTGTATATGATAGATGTAGATATATAGAGACATGACATATTCATGTGTTTTCTAAAACCAGTTGAAGTGCATGACCCATTACTTATTCTACATAATAATACATCTACTTGCATTAATCTCTCTACTTTGGAATTTTCACTTGATTATTATCAATCATGTGATGATATATGCTGATTCTGATCAATTTGAGTGAAGATAGATACTTCCTGGTTGAAAAGTGAATTAAACTCAACTTTGATGACAACGTGAGGGTGCATTTTAGACTTCAAATACGTCCAGTAGGTTAATGGCATATATGTAAGTTGTCTCCAATATATATCATATTTAACTGGATTGTGTCGATTTACTGGGGACGGGATACATCGGGTAATAGTTGCAACATTTATTTTGTTAATCATAGAGTTGGTTAGCGTATTATGTAGTCAGCAAGTTTCGTCTTGACCAGC
>NC_091560.1:36217300-36219800 GCF_042767895.1 Penaeus vannamei
TGTTTGGACTGCTGTTAAGAAAGAGAGTGCTAATTACCCCTTTAAATCCTTTTCTTATGAATGTTTGGATACGAATTATTCCATTGTTTTAGACGAGGTGCATCAATGGTCTTTTGTCCCAGTAGACACATTTTTCTTTCTTTCACTAAAACACACTCACAAAGGCTTACGTTATGTCTCCGCTTCAGCATACACCGTCCAGTGTTGGCGCTCTGTCCAGCACAAAAGGCATCGAAAAAAGGTTTATTGTTGTGGTTCATTTTGTATGATGCGTGGATGTGCAGTGCTGTCAAAACCTGTTCCTTGGATGTTATCGTTTCATCAATAAGCTGGAATATGCTGTATGAGTACTTTAATCTTTTTTTTTATTCTGTGGTTAATTATATCACCTTTATGCCATCCTATGATCCACATTAACCATATTCGTTATTCTTGTTAGCATTATCAGTAACATTATTACTTGTGTTGTCGCCAATATTGATATTACTGTTATTGTCATATCATTATCATTATTATCATTATCATTATCATCATTATTATCATTGCTATTACTGCTATCATTATTATTATTGTCATCATTATCATTATCCATTAATGCTATTATTTTTTATCATTATCAGTTTTGTTACCATCATTATCTTTATTATAATTGTTATTATTTTTAGCATTATTGCTATTTTTCTTATCACCATTATTAGTATTATCAGTATTATCAGTATTATTGTTATTAACGTCATTATTATATTTGTTTTTGTTGGAAGTTGTGACGATGGTGGTGGTGGTATTATTATCATTATTATGATTTTTTTTAATTTTTATCAAAATTATTATTATTGTTGTTATTATTATCATCAACATTGTTATTATTCATATTAATATCAACATTATCTTACTATTATCATTATCATTTTCATTATCATTATCATTTTTATAGCTATTATTTTTATTAACATCATCATTATCAGTATTATTACAATTGTCATTATTGTTCTTATTGTTACTATTATCAGTATTAGTATTCGTATTAGTACTATTTTTGTTATTATCGATGGTATTATCATTATCATTATTATTATCATTATCATTATTATTATTATTATAATTATTATCAATATCATTATCATTATAATCACTATCATGGGTAGTAGTAGTATCATTATTATTATAATCACATATTATCTTGTTCATCATCATTATTGTTATCAATATTATCATCATTATTGATATCATTACTATCATAATCATTTTCATCATCATTATTATTATTATCAATATTATAATTCTTATTTTAATCATTATCACCATTATCATTGTTATTTCTATTATCAAATTTATTGTTTTATTAGTAGTAGTATTGTTGTCATTATGATTGTTATTATTACCATCATCATTGATATTATTGTTATTATTATAATTATTTTCATTATCATGATTATCATTATTATCATTATCAGTGTTAGAAATAGTAAGTAGTATTAGCATTTTAATCATCATCATCATTTTTATCATTGCTATCATTATTAGTAGTAGTAGGAGCGGCAGTAATGTTATAAAAATATTGATGATAATAACAATAATGATGATAATGAAAATGACAAGTACATTGCTAATAATAATAATATTAATGATAATAACAATAATGACAATGATGATGATGATGATAACAATAATAATAATAATAATGTTAATTTTTATTATTATTATCATTACTATCATCATTATCATTGTCATTTCTTATTGCCATTACTATTATCACTATCATTATTACCATTACTATCCCATCATTATCATTACTATAACATTAATAATAATGATAAATGTACATCAGTTGGCCGGAGTGATGCTATTTTTTTCTCTCCTAGTAGTATAAACATTATTACTTTCGCGCAATCAAGATAAGTACTGGAAATGAGAGTTATTAAAATTATTATAGTTTAAATGGGACGATTTTCATGTGGAAGTCTGAACTGGTCTGAATCTTTTCATTTCCTTATCTATCATTTATTCTGCCTCCCCGTCAATGTATGTGTCTCTCTCCATCTTTATCTCTATCTATCTACTTTTCTATCTATTTCTCTCTCTCTCTCTCTCTCTCTGACTCACTCACTCTCTCTCTTCTCTCTTCTCTCTCTCTCTCTCCCTCTTCTCTTTCTCTCTCTCTCTCTCTCTCTCTCTCTCTCTCTCTCTCTCTCTCTTCTCTCTTCTCTCTTCTCTCTTCTCTCTTCTCTCTTCTCTCTTCTCTCTCTCTCTCTCTCTCTCTCTCTCTCTCTCTCTCTCTCTCTCTCTCTCTCGGTCCCTTTCTCTCTCTCTCTCTCTCTCTCTCTCTCTCTCTCTCTCTCTCTCTCTCTCTCTCTGTCTGTCTGTCTCTCTCACTTACTCACACTCTCTCTCTCTATCTCTCTCTATCTCTCTTCTCTCTTCTCTCTCTCTCTCTCCCTCTTCTCTTTCTCTCTCTCTCTCTCTCTCTCTCTCTCTCTCTCTCTCTCTCTCTCTCTCTCTC
>NC_091560.1:36229800-36234800 GCF_042767895.1 Penaeus vannamei
TAGTACCTGTCTACTGTAATTTGTTATATTAGTTTTGTTTACACACAGATTACTTTACAAGCACTTATTTATTAAGGAGTCAGCTGTTAGGCCTATTTGATCTGACCTGATTATCCTAATCCTTGAATTTGGGGGATTTATTGTTCTCATTATTACTATCATTATCATGACTTCATTATTAAAAATATTGACTAATAAAATTTAAACATTTCCTTCCTGTAAAATCTAGGAATGGGGTAACTGGCGAGGTTAAGTTGCCCTGTTAACTCACTTTTTAATGACTATGTGCTTCTGATGCCATCTATGTGTAGACAAAATTAATAAACAAAACCAGAATTAACAGTGCATGTATACTGCATTCTGCATCATGGGTTAACTTGGTCAAAATAGCTCTTTTATTTGAGTGATGGCATGTGAAACATTCCACCAGCCTTGATGAAACAAAAGAAAAAAATCCATAGCTAATATAAACATTGCTAACAGGGTTCTATCTGAAATCTAAGTAATGTGATAATGCAACTTGCAACTCAGAGCTGTCACTTGAATTATCAAGGTATCTGGAATGAATCATAACTGCTATAGCAATCATCATTTTCTATTTGTAAATATTCAAAGCGCATCAGCCGATACACAAATATATTGCACTTTAAAGTCACTCTAATCTTTTTAAATTTAAGAGTGTGGTTATACATTTCTTGCAATAAAATAAATAAATACATATAAAAAAATTTAATCACAAGATCCATCTTTCCAACCATCACGCCATCTCTCATTTACTAAACTGCAGTCAAATAATGGTTTCTCCAGTTTCCTGTTGACTTCATTGTGGGCTTCACAAAACCAGCGAGAGAGTCCTTTCTGTGAAGAAACATCTGGAGTGTTCTTCTTCATCCTGTGGAAAGGGGAAAAATGGAATGAAGTAGTGATGTAGAATGGGCAGAATCACAGTGGTGGTTGTCCCACAACAAACATTAAAAAAAGGAAAATTATGATAAATAAATGTAAGAAAGCTTTCAAAGTTTGACCATTATCAACAGTTTTGTAACACAGCACTGTAAATAATGCTGCCTAGTAATACTACCAATTGAGAGAGATTACAATGTAAAGTTTATTACCGTTACTGAAAATGTTTAAAAATCCAGGCAATTCCAAATCTTTAATTCAAGCGCATTATTTGACTGATACAAGTATTTCCTTAAAGTAGGGCTAAAGGATTCAATACTAGACTGGTGAAAAGGTGGATTCAAGACTAGACTGGTGAAAAGGTCTGAGGCAGAAATATCTGTCATGCCCTGGTCAAACGCAATCCTTGCTATACCACTTAAGATATATGATAATATACAGGACATGGAACCAAAAAGGAATAACATAATAACAGCAATAAACAGAGAAAATATATCAACTTGAGAATAATGATATTAATTTCCTGTCTTCTTTAACTTTAATTTGTCAAAGGCTATACACTTTTTCATGTGAGGACATTAGTTGCTAGTTCTTATTCATCATTACTATCTCCATGTCTTATCATAAAAGTTGAAAACTCTTCATGTAAGACCTCAAACATAAACTTGTGGACAGCACTTTTCTAAATTCACAGCTACACTTTAAAATAATAAATCAAACTTAGCTTTTTCAGATAAAAAATGAATTCCTTTACTTATCTAGCATTGTTGTTGCTCATAAAAGAAACAGGTTGTATGTGAAACAGAAAATCACATTATTAACATGTATACCTCCATATCTTGGAATTCTGTGTAAAATCACCCCAATGAGAAATATCCTTACCAGTCTCTGAAATCCTCTGCACATGGCTGGCAAGGATAGAATTTTGAGAATATTGTGATAAAAGTGGACATGTCCTTCTGTTGGTCAGCTGATGGCTTCTCTGGATAGTATGCTGCCATGCTATGTAAAAGTCTCCATGACCCTCGCCCAAGGGACAAACTATCTGCAGGACACCCGTATTTGGCAGCATTTCCTGTCAGGACAAAATATTACATTCTAAAGATCTACAAAAGTTAATAATAAAAAATTGTTGAAGTATAATCCTGCAATAAAATACATTAAAATACATGTTGTGCTCAAGTGCAAACAATGAACCAAGGAAAATTAGCACTACATCCCATTTCTTTCTCTAGCACTGGTACTGACACCCTTAATCTCCTTTGCTAATATAGAAGAAATAGAGCCTGAGCTACAATGCCCAAATTGATATTATTCTGAATTGTTTCCATTCTCAACAAAGAAATATATTTCTAAAATTAAGTTCAAATGAGAATCAGTAACTTTCCAAAGCAAGAACTAATTGTGTTTCCGTGTTTTATCTTGACCTGAATTAAATGTAATTCTGATGACAGCACAGCATCAGAAAGCATCAACCACTGTGAACATATTCCATCTCATTTATAATCTTATATATTTGCAAAAATAAACATTCTTCAGGAAACAGATTCAAGTAAAAAGCAATTCCACTTGACCCAAAAGCAAAATAAGCATATACTATAATCAACTCTCATGTGTTAGAGATTAACCAAGTCTGACACACAACAGTCTGCTTACTTAACGGCAGCATTTGGAATGCCTTACAGTTTCAGATTAATCCTCATGGCTAGACTTACAAGGCATATTCTTTCATGAATAATAGAAAAGAAAGTTGTGATACTAGTAATTTGCTTCCAAGCTTCAACTAGCTTTACTCCTAAAGGTAAAAATCTTCTAGAAGAACCCTGCTCAATTAAAGTTTTGATAATTGGTCAAAATTTTCTGGTAAGTCTATTCAATTTCATCAAAGATAAATACAGCGCTACTACCATGAATATAAAAGACACCCATTACAAAATATTGCTGAATTCATCATATCTACCTTTTATTTATTTGAAAATAATAATAATAAAATAATTATATAAATAAATGAATGAATGAATGAATGAATGAATGAATGAATGAATGAATGAATGAATGAATGAATGAATGAATGAATGAATGAATGAATGAATGAATGAATGAATGAATGAATGAATGAATGAATGAATGAATGAATAATAATAATATCAATAATAAAAAAATAATAAAAATAAAAATAATAAAAATAATAAAAATAATAATAATAATAATAATAATAATAATAATAATAATAATAATAATAATAATAATAATAATAATAATAATAATAATAATAATAATAATAATAATAATAATATTATTATTATTATTAATATTAATAATAATAATAATAATAATAATAATAATAATAATAATAATAATAATAATAATAATAATAATAATAATAATAATAATAATAATAATAATAATAATAATAATAATAATAATAATAAAAATAATAAAAATAATAAAAATAATAAAAATAATAAAAATAATAAAAATAATAAAAATAATAAAAATAATAAAAATAATAAAAATAATAATAATAATAATAATAATAATAATAATAATAATAATAATAATAATAATAATAATAATAATAATAATAATAATAATAATAATAATAATAATAATGATGATAATAATAATAATAAATAATAAAAATAAGCATGGAAAACCAAAATCATAGATAAAAACCAAGTTTAGTACAATATCTATACAGGAATCTGACAAAACCTGATAATCATACTTTCACACTTTATACAGAAGCATTACTGCATACCTGTTAGAGGAACATCCGTGTCATCTGGGTCAACTGTCGCCGATTTTACATTTCCGTTCAAAGTAGATCCTGACGCTGAACTAGATGCGTTTGTGTTATCCTTTTGATTGTTCTGTGATGAACTGTTTTTCTCTTCTCCTTCCTGAAAAAATTCAAGGACAAATATGAAAATTTTGCTTGAAACTGGATACAATTAAAATACAAAAGAAAAGAAGAAACAAACGATGCATACATATATAGTCAGAAAAATATGCACCACCTTTAAGAAAACAAATACATTAAAATATAAATAAGTAACAGCAATACAAACAATCCATTTCATCTGGCTTATAAAACAATACTCTCTAGACAACAGTACTGGTACCTGTGTAGGGGTATTAAAATTAACGAGGAAAAATGAGCAAGTACGAAGCTAACTACCCTTTCATGAGTTAGTATGTGTTCTTAAGTATCTATGTCTAGGTTAAAAGTGTCTATGTTATTGTTCACGATGTGATATTATGCCTAGTTGAAACTAACTATGGATCATGAAAACTAGAAGGGTTTTGTGTGTCTATGATAGCATGACATCAAGAGACAGCCTGACTGGATAGTTCGCAATCATGTTAAAACTAATCAAACTTTTTGTGTGACTCAATATTAATTGTGGTGTTAGGAATCTTAGTAACTGTATCACAAACAAGAAAATGTGCCTTTCTAGCTAATCTAAGTTTCTGACTGGCACATCCAAATCATGACAAAGCCCCCAATGCAATACCAAACAATATATATCTATGTACTTTCCTTCAGCATAAATCATTTTTAAGGTAATGAGGTTAGAAAGCTTAAGGCCTACTTTTGAGGGGCTATTTCTCCTTAACAAATGCAGATAAGGCCAAGCAAGTGTACAATGCGCATTTCACAAAGATATCATCTTGATGTTAGAGGTATGATGCAAGAGAAAATCATCCAGCATTTCCTAGCATGCCTGGGATATAGTATGAGGTATTAGTAAATGGAATTGTTTCATAAATTAATATCTAAATGTTTTGCTTCAGTTACATATTTGTCTCAATTTGAAAATAAAAGTTACAAAATAAATAAATAAACAAATCTATCATTAGTAACACCAAGGTCTATGCACTTTTGGTGCTTTAGCAAAGGCCAACAAATCATCACAAACATTCTCATAGGTCAGAGCTTGAACTGGCACCTTATGTGATACTCCATCATCAGGGAAACCTACAGAACATACACTCGGTGGTGTTCTTGTGATGAAAGGTATGCCATGCTTTTAATTGCTTTCAAGGAAATTTTCACTGAAGAAAAATGTTTAAGAAGTCTTCTAGTTATAGAT
>NC_091560.1:36288662-36293662 GCF_042767895.1 Penaeus vannamei
TATTTTTGTTCTTTTGAATATATCATGTGTCTTGATGATATGAAATAGCTTATATCGATTAAACATTACTATCGATTAATGCTGAAACTCAGCATTACTTCAGATTTTATGCACAATCTGAAGCAACAACTGCAAATAAACCTTACCCTTTCTGCCGCACAAGCACCGAGAAATTTACCGAAATGAAGCCGCTTTGAAAACAGTCTCACACAGGGATGTGAAGGCGAGTGTGACAATGACATTATCGATAACAGATGTATCTCCACGGGCGCCCAGGTTCCGTCAGAGGCGAGCTGGGGCGTGAAGGAGAGAGTGCGCTGGCGGGGGAACGCAGAAGGAGGGGGCGGGGCGGGGCTGGGCGGGGTCTGGAAGAGCCTGGCGAACCGCTTGGGGTCTGGAGGGGTCCGCAGGGGTCCGGAGGCAGGCCGGAAGGGGTCTGGAGGGGGGCGACGCGCACATAAAGGGGGAGAGCGGCTTGGATCTGCCACCAGAAGGTCTCCGACTCCATCCTCATCAACACAGCCAACAAGTAGGTCCTTTGGAGACGTCGCCTAAACCGCTCTCCGCCTTTCTCGTCTCTGTCTAAGGGAGGTTTGTCTGTCTTGTTGAGGTAAGGGCGCAGTATTAGATACGTATCAGATACGCCATGTAAACTTGTAATTATTTTGTACAATAAGTTTTCGAATCAGGTTCTGAAATCTCAGTTTCTTCTGTCTCCTTGGGTAAATTTTGTATACTTTCTGGACGCAAGGGAGCATCTAGAACTGATACAAGTGTTAAGATTTAGGCAGGTAATGCGCTCTGCCTTTATGAATTATACAAAACGTTTTTGCCAAGGGTTCTGAAATCTTGGGTTTCTCGACTCGGGGTGGTCAGTCTATTTCTATGCAGTTTGTGGGTGCAGAGGGTGAATTCATAAGTGGAATTGTAAGAATCTGAACTGTATTCATGCCGTTATGAAGGCTGTAAATATAATCAAAATTGTTTTGTACAATACCTTTTCTCTACGAGTTATTAAATCTTTACTTGCCTCTGCTTAAAAGGCATCAGACTGCTTTGTGCAATTCGTCGGCGTTTGGGGTCACACTCATACTGGATCTAAACCAGTTCTAGATATGCTGTTATGGCGTTTACATTTAATTCGTAATTGTTTTGTACACTTCGTTTCCTTTGCGAATTACGAAGCTTGGTTTTCTTGTTTGTGTTTGTGAGATTAGTCTGTTTTTATAGTTGTCTGGGGCGTCGGGCGACTATTACAACTGGAATAGTTTAATTCAGTTCATTAGACTTTATCATAAGCGCAGTTTTATGCAATACTGTTGGCTCTAAGAGCACTATTTTGTATTTCCATTGAAAATGAACCTCGATTAACAAGCAATACTAGAACCCATGCTCGAAACGAACCGGGAATATTGATAATCGTCAACGTTAGAGACGAAATAAGAGTTCCAAATGCCTTCATAAGCCAGACAAAGAATTCCGGATAATCGAAGCGCTGTTTTATCGCAAAGCAAAACAGATAATGCAAATAAAACACGTATTTTCCTACATCTTTGCAGCCCGTGCATGATGCGTAGCGCCGTGGTTGTAGCCCTGCTGGTGATGGTGGCCATGAGCCTCCAGCTGACGGCGGCGCAGGAGGACCTGAAGTACTTCGAGCGCGAGGTGAGTGCTTAGCAAGTCCTCACTTGATCGTCAAAAGAATAGTGTACATGATGGACTGGTTTTCTTGTGGCAGCCGTTTTCAGTCCAGTCAATCAGTAATATGTTATTTTACTGGATATTCTCTGTTTTGCTTTATTCGTATGACCATACACACGATCAAGACATGACCAATTACAGGTTGTGGCCGAGCTGGCGGCGCAGATCCTGCGCGTGGCCCAGGGACCCTCGGCCTTCGCGGCGGGACCTCACAAGCGCAACTCGGAGCTGATCAACTCCCTCCTGGGGATCCCCAAGGTCATGAACGACGCCGGGAGGAGATAAGCAACTTCATTCTCTCATCTTACTAACTTTAAGGTTGGCGCTGACCCGTTTCACTCGCAGATTGGATTACTGATTGACGTCTTAAAATTGCAAGAGTAAATACATGACCTCATTTCTGCTGCTTTACCAAATGTTCAACTTTTTCACTCAAAAGTCGATGATCACAATAATGCCATGTTTCTAAAGCAACATAACCTGTGCTTACTAGTGTATATTAAACAATCTATAAACTCGATATACATTACACACATACCACACTTCCCTATACTTAACTCACTAGATACATTTCGTACACTTAATACCCCTGATATCCCCCTTAATGCACTTGATACACTCAATACACATAGCACGCCTAATACCTTTGATATACTCGATGCACAACAAACACACAGTTCTCTCCAGTACACTTGTTTTCTCCCCCAGAACACCCCAGTACTCGATACACAAGAAACACATAATTCTCTCCAGTACACACACCCCTTAATGCACTTGATACACCTAATACACTTAACACGCCTAGTACCCTTGATATATTCGATACACAAGAAACAGTTTTCTCCAGTACACTTGTTTTCTCTCCCAGAACACCCCAATGCTCGATACACAAGAAACACATAATTCTCTCCAGTACACATCCCCCTCAATGCACTTGATACACCCAACACACTGAACACGCCTAATACCCCACAACAAACACACAGTCCGCTCCAGTGCAGTTGTTTTCTCTCCCAGAACACCCCAATACTCGATACACAAGAAACGCACAATTCTCTCCAGTACACCCCCCCCCCTTAATGCACTTGATACACCCAACACACTGAACACGCCCAATACCCCACAACAAACACACAGTCCGCTCCAGTGCAGTTGTTTTCTCTCCCAGAACACCCCAATACTCGATACACAAGAAACGCACAATTCTCTCCAGTACACATCCCCCCCTTAATGCACTTGATACACCCAATACACTGAACACGCCCAATACCCCACAACAATCACACAGTCCTCTCCAGTGCAGTTGTTTTCTCTCCCAGAACAGCCCAATACTCGATACACAAGAAACGCACAATTCTCTCCAGTACACCCCCCCCCCTTAATGCACTTGATACACCCAACACACTGAACACGCCCAATACCCCACAACAATCACACAGTCCTCTCCAGTGCAGTTGTTTTCTCTCCCAGAACAGCCCAATACTCGATACACAAGAAACGCACAATTCTCTCCAGTACACATCCCCCCCTCAATGCACTTGATACACCCAACACACTGAACACGCCCAATACCCCACAACAAACACACAGTCCGCTCCAGTGCAGTTGTTTTCTCTCCCAGAACAGCCCAATACTCGATACACAAGAAACACATAATTCTCTCCAGTACACACACCCCTTAATGCACTTGATACACCCAACACACTGAACACGCCTAATACCCCACAACAATCACACAGTCCGCTCCAGTGCAGTTGTTTTCTCTCCCCGAACAGCCCAATACTCGATACACAAGAAACGCACAATTCTCTCTAGTACACACACCCCTTAATGCACTTGATACACCCAACACACTGAACACGCCCAATACCCCACAACAAACACACAGTCCGCTCCAGTGCAGTTGTTTTCTCCCCCAGAACAAGACCAGTGTGAGTGTGGTCAGGCCTGGTACTTCCGATCGGTGGGCGGATCATCGACATCTTCTTCTTCCTAAATAAATGTTGCAACATTAAGCGTGTTTCCTTTCTCCAGTGTACATTCCTTTTTTTTTTTTTTTTTTTTTGGGGGGGGGGGTTCTTGTCTTTTCTAATTTTTGTTTTATAATTGATGAGAAAAAAAGTAGAAATATCCTTTTTTGAGGTTTCCATGTCTTTTTTTTCTAATTGATGGGGAAAAAAAGTAGAAATATGATCATGATTTTCGAGCTACAAGGATTTCGTGTATTATGATACAGGTTTGATGAACAGAAAAAAAGATGAACTAGAAAATTATTCCTTTTTTCTTCTATAATTCTATTTCGATATCATTGTTCACAGTGGCGCTGTTATTGATATCCTTATATTTGATTCTATCATTTCCTATATTACCATTGTTATCACTCTCATGGTTATCAAAGAACCATTATTATCACCATTATGATAATATGATATCGGAAAAAAGTGAAATTGGAGTCCTGATTTTATAAATATTACATTGTTATATCTATCTATCTATCTATCTATCTATCTATCTATCTATCTTTATATATATATATATATATATATATATATATATATATATATATATATATATATATATATATATATATACATACATACATACATATAAATCAGTCTCCTGATAAGTATTCCACACACAGAATACTTATTATATTATCACCTTCGTACAAAAACGCAATACTCTGATTACCAAGTTAAAGATCATAATAAAAAACAAAGCAAATGAAAGTCTAGAACGATATTTTCAAACCCTAAACTGACGAAAGTAGAGAAAATCGGCCGCTTTGTTAAAACTGTGCGAGTCCCGACCCAATAAATATTCATTATACGGACATACATATACACAGAAATAAATGAATAACTATCAGTCTAGACATGCATATCTACCGGTCAGATTAGATAAATGTCAGTCTATGAGATAGCCAGGCAGACGCATTTATTTCTGTGTATGCATGGTATTTGTGAATATTCTTTGGATCGGGTCTTGCGCAATTTTAACAACCTAGCCGAATGTAATCAACGAAAAAGTGAAAAGAGAAATAATAGAAAAATAATGGAAAGAATAACGAAATTCACTACCAAATATAAAGAAAACGTTAATATAAGGAGGTCTTTTTATCAGAAAAATATTGGAAAGAATAACTCGAAATTCACTACCAAATATAGAGTAAAGAAAAAATATAAGATGTTTTTTTCTTTCTTTTTTTCTTTTTCGTACTTGTTTTTTTCCTTCAAATTTGGACGAAGATATAATAAACATGATTAACAGTCTGACGAACAAAATAATACGATTTTATA
>NC_091560.1:36311162-36318662 GCF_042767895.1 Penaeus vannamei
CGCCCCCTCTCCGACCCACCTACACCCCACCCCCATCCTACCACCACAACTCAATCAACCAACTCTGTAGCTGCAGAGGCGACGAACGGACAAAAAATTAAATCTATCTATTTCCATTCTCGAGATATTTTGTTTCTAATTTTGTCGTACCTCTATATGTATGTATGTATGTATGTATATACGTCCCAATAATGATTGGGAGGGACCCCTCTTGTATCTCGGTTTCTTTTGGGCCGATTCCAATGAAACGCTAATCTTGAACATTGGCCCGACTAGGTTCAGACCCGAAAGTTTCATGTTCCTACCTAGTCTGTAACCCTTTATTTCTAGAACCCACAAAACCCGCTAATTGGCAAAAACGTGTATCTGCACTGGCCACGGCTTCAGATGGAAGTTCTTGGATCTGACTTTTCGCAGGTTTTTGCTAAATGGCTATTGTTTGGGAGTAGATAGGAGTTAGTTTGAGTTGATTTGAGTTGATTGGGTGAATTTCAGGGGGAATGGGGGAGGATGTTTGGGTTTTGGGTCCCCGGGGCACTGGCCAGTGCGATGATTTATATGTATGTATACGTATATATGTATGTATATATATATATATATATATATATATATATATATGTATATATATATACATATATACATATATACATATATATATATATATATATATATATATATATATATATATATATATGTACATATATAGTGTGTATATATACAAATGTGTATATATATATATATATATATATATATATATATATATATATATGTGTGTGTGTGTGTGTGTGTGTGTGTGTGTGTGTGTGTGTGTGTGTGTGTGTGTGTATATATATATATATATATATATATATATATATATATATATATATATGTGTGTGTGTTTGTGTGTGTGTGTGTGTGTTTGTGTAAGTGTAGGTGTGTGTCTGTGTGTGTTTGTGTGTGTATACAAATATGTGTATATATATATATATATATATATATATATATATATATATATATGTATGTATGTATGTATATATTTGCATGTATGTATCTCTATATGTATTTATATGTCTATGTATGCATGCGTGTAACAAAACAAAACAAAACGTTTCCCTAATCAACACCGCCTATTAGCATCCCCTGAACGTTTATTTTCAGATGACCCCAAATTGCGCGTCGGCGGATGGGCTTCATCCGCGGGCGCGGGAGGGGCGTCCCAGAGCGAGGGCGTGTGTGGGCGTCCCCCGCGTGTCTGAAGCCGAAGCCACGGGGTCCGGCGAAGGATGAGGCCGCGTCTACGCCTAGTTACCCCTCTGCGCCCCCAGCTTTACCTGCCAACCTTTCCACAGGTTTTTTCCGGCTGGTCTGAGGCAGCTGCGGCCGACACCCTCCTCTTAACTGTCTGCCTTGGCCGGTGGGTGAGTGGGTGGGGGGGTGGGGGATGGGGTGGGGGGTGGGGGTGGGGGTAGAGGTCCTCGCGCCCTGGCCCGGTTGGGTCTTCGCTCGCGCCCTCGGGGTTACTATCCTGAGGGGGCTTGATTTTGTCTAATCTAATTGTTGTTCCTTTTTTTGATGATTCTGTTCTCTGATTATTTGTTTAGGATCTTTGGTTTTGTCTCTATGTAGTCTACATTTTTTTTTTCCATCATGGAGAGTCACTTTTTTATCACGTTTTTATTGTCTTTTATTACTTGTAATGGTTTGTCATGATTTCCTTCCTTATTGCAGTTTCTATTCCAGTGGCGGATCTACAGGTGGGCAAAGGGGGGGGGGGATGGCTACCCCCTACTGAAAGGCTTAACCCTCAACCGCCCCCTATCTTTTTAATTTCTAAATGTGTCTGTAAAGCACAAATCGCTGCTCTATCCACATGCAATTTCTATCAGTGAAACAAACAGTATACTGAAATAATTATGGCTTCAAGTTATATACTTTTTTTTGTATTTTTTTTCGAATTTCCCCTGTCAAAACCTTTTCCCATCCCCCTACCCCCCCACCCCCTCTTGTTTTTTTTGGTTGTTCTTTTTCTAAATCCGTCGGAGGTCTACTTTCTTTTCCGTTTATCATTAAACTAATTTTCATTTTGTAGATTTTTTATATCTTGAATTATCTTTTTTTTCATCGACGTTCCTCCAACTTTTTTTTTTTTTTTTGCCAATTCAGTTTTATCTCATTACCTATCTGTTATTAATGTTTTTTTCAAAGGGTTACTATTCTGATACACAAAATGAAGGGAATATTGTAATGACTGAGACGAGAGAGAAAAAAAAGTGACAGAGGCCGGGACGGAGGGAAGTGAGATAAAGAATGGAAGAAAGAACAGGATAAAGATGAGAGGTGGAGCCAGAAAAAAAGGAAAAGATGAAAAACACAGAAAGTAAATACTGTAAGATAAAAACGTAAGGATAGAAATGTATATGTATACCAACTTTTTTTTTCTTTCTATCATCTAGGTAAGATGCATATGACAGGTTGGTGATGAACGATGACAGGCTGACAACTTGATGATGACAATTACTTGAAATTCAACAACGTTGCATTCAGCTAGTCATCGCCAACCTCCCAGGCGCATCTTCAGAAAAGCTAAAATTAAATGGAAATAAGAAAAGTCGAATCTAATTATCTATTGATCGTGTTGCCTCTCTCACATTTCATATATTTTTCCTCCTGTGTTAATATGATCCAAATGTGGTCTTTATTTTCGTCTTATTAAATGGAAATAAGAATAGTCAAATTTAATTATCTATTGATCGTGTTGCCTCTCTCACAATTCATATATTTTTCCTCCTGTGTTAATTTGATCCAAATGTGGTCTTTATTTTCATCTTATTAAGTGAAAATAAGAATAGTCAAATCTAATTATCTATTGATCGTGTTGCCTCTCTCACATTTCATATATTTTTCCTCCTGTGTTGATATAATCCAATTGTGGTCTTTATTTCCTTCTTACACGCATTCTTATTACTATTCTTTTCAGATCCATTAATATTCGTTTCATCCAAATGGTACACACGCGTAGCCATGGTGTTACATACGGTATGTAAGTATGTATGTACGTATGTATGTACGTATGTATGTATGTACGGTATTTAAGTATGCAAATGTGATCGTCCATTTAGGAATGTGTTCAGACAGATAGGATCAGCAACGGTGATGATAAGAATGATATAATAGTAATAGTAACAGTAATATAATAGTAATAGTAACAGTAATATAATAGTAATAGTAACAGTAATACATTAGTAATAGTAACAGTAATATAATAGTAATAGTAACAGTAATATAATAGTGATAGCAACTGTAATATAATAGTAATAGTAACCGTAATATAATAGTAATAGCAACAGTAATATAATAGTAATAGTAACAGTAATATAATAGTAATAGTAACAGTAATATAATAGTAATAGTAACAGTAATATAATAGTAATAGTAACAGTAATATAATAGTAATAGTAACAGTAATATAATAGTAATAGTAACAGTAATATAATAGTAATAGCAGCAGTAATATAATAGTAATAGTAACAGTAATATAATAGTAAAAGTAACAGTAATATAATAGTAATACTAACAGTAATATAATAGTAATAATAACAGTAATATAATAGTAATAGTAACAGTAATATAATAGTAATAGTAACAGTAATTTAATAGTAATAGTAGCAGTAATATAATAGTAATAGTAACAGTAATATAATAGTAATAGTAACAGTAATATAATAGTAATAGTAGCAGTAATATAATAGTAATAGTAACAGTAATATAATAGTAATAGTAACAGTAATATAATAGTAATAGTAACTAATATAATAGTAATAGTAACAGTAATATAATAGTAATAGTAACAGTAATACAATAGCAATAACAGTAATAGCACCATTATAGCCAAAAAGATCCCAGAGAAACACACCCAATAAAAGAAGGGAAGACGTAACAATATAAATAACAAGAATTATAATGGAAACAGGCTACGCGAACCTTACCTATAAGAATCTACGATGCTACAGTCTCACCTGTTCTCATTAAAGAAAAAACTCATTATCTTGACGTGATAAAAGGCATAATCATGTTCTCGATCCCGGAACACTCACCTGAAAAAAGGTATAATGATACTGTCTCTTTTGATAAGATTTAAGCCGAGAGACAAGGCTCCAGGATTAAGGACATTGCGTAATCAAAAAAAAAATCAAAATCTAGAATTTATTTCCATATATATATGATCATTCATATTGACGTGCCTCGTCCTGTAGCTTGTCAATATGGTAGTTTTTTTTTTTTATAATGGGATGTCTCAACTCTATTTTCTTTTTTTGTATAATATAGGAAACGAAAATGTGTAATATGGCTCTCGAGGTGGATCGTGACGGAAACATGACACTACACGCTGACATCTAATATAATACTTCATCCACTGTTTTGCATCTATAATAAATACAACTAAGGTGATGAACATTTCCTTCTGAACTGAAATGGATTTATTTTTGTTCTCGGGACTAAATTCGGAACATGATTTCGTACAGTTTTTAGGATGCTGTATTTGAAACAACTTTCCGTGTCACTGATAATACAACGTGTTTTACGCTGAGACGAAAGTATTGCAAAGAAGTACGGGTGTATTTAGTGTATCAATGGATCGATTTATGTGGTCTACATATGAATGATATTTTGATCGGTTGCTGTCATTTTATGTAATTATTTATTTAGATAGTATTGTAATAGCTTGTAAGAAAGGTATGAGTCAGAGTAAATGATATCTTAATGATAAATATGGCACTGGCGCTTCTACATTCCTTACAAATACTACATTATATAATATCCAATGATATCCTTAATCTATTGAAATCTATTAACGTCTTCTGTCTCTATCTGAATGTTGCTGTATTTTTGGCGCTCACTTTGTTTTGTCAGTGTGTCATGAACCTTGTTTCGAACATCCAGGGAAAGGGCTTCGCTTAAGAAAAAATGCTCGACTGTAACGCAGATATTTATAGGAATTAGCCTTTTGATTTGTCTGCGCGGTTTCCTATCGTGGTTGTGGCGGCTTTGCGTTGTACTTGAATATCAGATTTCGTTGCCAAATTAGAGTGACCTTACGTTTAAAGCCAAGTATAGATGAATCAATCAATAAAAAATGAATAGTCAGTTTTCAAAACATTGAACAATATATGTAAAACCGAAGAAAAATTCAAAGCACATACAATAATATATGTAAAAACGAAGAAAAAATGAAAGACAAGAAAATGGAAAGATAAAAACTATGTATTACCTTCTGTCGGTTTACCATGCATACCTTCCCTTGCATGACACAGTCTCACCCAAGCAGACGGGGCTTCGCATAGCCGCGGGGTGAAGGAGTGCACACACTTTTGGCACTACAGTCAGGGAAGTGGTTATGCCAAGCATCGTGCCAGTCACTGCCACTGCCATCTGTCAACGGGACTACATATGTCACTGTTTCTTTCCCGTAATGACTTAAAGGGGAGTCATTGTTGGGTTATTCATCTCTTTACTTTAGGGAGCATAAATCAGCCCGTATTTTTGAGTTCTTGGTTTTCAGTTTATTTCTGTATCTGATTTTCTTGTTATATATATATATATATATATATATATATATATATATATATATATATATATATATATATGGTAAATTTGGAAATGCAACCCCGGGGTTGCATTTCTAATAATACCATATATATATATATATATATATATATATATATATATATATATATATATATATATATATATATGTGTGTGTGTGTGTGTGTGTGTGTGTACATGTATTTCTCTTTTTTCTTTTTTTTACATCTATTGTATGTTTTACTCATCTTATTCGCATTTTCCTTTCATTGAAAAAACAGTAATCAATTTGTATAAGACTCCCCTGTTTTCTCGACGCACCGCTTCCCGTTTTCTGTACAGGCAAATAATACACACGGACCACGTGTCGCACGAACACTGAGTGTGACTAAGTGGAAAATCTAGTCATATAACACTAATCAGACACCGATCGCGCTTTCAAGGAATGTAATTCATATTAGAACAAAATAAGGTACAATAGGATGATATGGCAATGTGCTGCATTATACTAACTGATTCGGAAAAGAAAACTTTAGCAGTTTTATTTTTATAACACGTGAGTCTTGTAACAGTGCCGTGAGCTTTTTCTTCACTCGGACAACATAATGTGTTCAAATAGTAACTTACGTAGGCTTTGCAAAGTGCGTGGTTCTACCTTTTTTTGTTTTGAAAGAACTTTTGGTTGCATTACATACCAGCTCCATGTAAAGTATTGATAGATGATATATTAATAAATGGATGAATAACAACGAAATAGACAGAAATAGACTATGAGAAAATAGATAGAAAATAGTTTGATGTGTGCATAGATACGTAAATGAATATTAGAAGACTAATTTCAGTATAAGAATAACACGGTAACAATATACATTTCATGGTTTTAAAATGTTGCCGGCAAACACGAAGCGTAAATTTCTATGATACGTCCTTCACATCGGTATAATTACAGATTTCTCATACGATTTCCACCTCCTCCGCCTTCACGTCTCCCCAGATTCCCCCCAAAGCCGAGGAGTAGACACAAATGAAAGAGATGTGGTGACCTTCAGGCACTGTGAGTATCGATGCCAGATCTCGGGGCTTTGAAATTCCTGTGGCACTCAAGGTCCGGAAGTCCTTACCTGTATCCTCGACGTTCGGCACTTTTAATATTCTGTTTACAAATCTATTTTTATGCCTTGATGTGTTGCTAATGCTGTTGTTTTATTTTCCTAGAGCCTATATAAACAGGCTCTGAAGGTTGTCCCAATGATGTGAACTGAGAAATACTGTATACACCATGAACGTAGAACAAGTACATTAAATACTACCGTACACAGGTATCACCAGGAAGAGAGATGCATCTGATATTCAACGATATAAAAGAACCAAAGGAATCCAGACAGGAAGGGTAAAAAGCACACTGAAAAAAATGAGTGAATAAGCCGACGACAATAGCTGGCGTCGACCCTATTCTCGAGTTGGCAGGAGTGTGGCAGACCCCGAAGACTGCATTTCACACCATTCGCGGACAAGGCCCTGTGTAGTGGCAGTGTCGTGCCGGGTGTGCTGGTGGTGGGGACGGAGCGGGTTCCCGGGTATCGAAACCCAAAGGAACAGGCGCTGGCGTAGGCTTGGATACTTTGTCTAGGGGATTGGACTACCTTCTTTCTTCTTTTTAGAGGGACCACGTGCGTAATCCATCCGTCAGGTAGAGTATCTATAATAAGAATGTATTTTACTTTCAATTGTTTGTTTTTTCAACAGAAAAGGAAACCAAAAATGATTCACCATCACAGCATGTTAGTATCGGAATAATAAGGGATCAAAAAGCTTTCTATAAGGACTGCTATAAGTGAATTGGAATATTACTCGATGATAGAAAGACACAAACATGTTTAATCTTCATCGAGGCCATTTTTAGCACCCCTATTTTGTCGAAAAAAATCAAATTCC
>NC_091560.1:36339857-36342357 GCF_042767895.1 Penaeus vannamei
TATTACATTTATGATTTTCACTTTTATCGCTATTATTTTATCATGACTTTAATGTTTCCATAATCAAAAATCATTGGCATTATTAGTAACACTATTATAGTTACTACGATTGTTATATCATTATTATCCATCATTAGTACATTTTCATCTCATTTATTATTAGTATATGAGTGCCATTATATGTTTATGATGTTAATATTATTTCCGTTTTCATTACCAAAATGACTACCATCACCGTAATTATCGTTATTATCAGTGTCGGTAATATCATGGTTATCATTTTCTATTATATTTTTCGGATTATTTTCGTTAATGTTTGTTTCATCCTTTTTAACGCTATTACTGCCACCGCTATTGCTAAGATTATTGCCACTAATAGTTTACTTTGAACTGTAGTATTATTTTTACACTATTACCTTTGCTTATTTGTTAATTTCATTTCTATTAGTAGTAGTATGAATTAAAAAGTTATCATTTTGATCTTATCACTGTATCACTGTGATTTAACACTATCGATTTTCAATAACATTTTGAAGACTTATCTGCTACGCTCTTATTTGATTCATTAAAGGCCTCTGCGTTAACTAGAAATTGATACAGACATCAATTTGGAAATAATAGATAGTATAGTCGTGTTATGGATGATTTTTCCTTTTATTCATTGTGATGTATGTCTTTGAATGAATGGATGGATGGATGGATAGAAGGATGAAACTATATGTATCTATCCACCAATCTAACTATCAAGTTCTGTCCGTCTGCCTGTCTATCAGTCGCTCGACCCATCTATCTATCTCTCCATCTGCCTGTGTTGATTCAGTTCATACACATAGTATGTCTGTAAACATACCTTAATTGTGTTATTTATTCTACCTGAACGATAGAACTTTGCACTGCTATAACTCGATTTTTTATGAACTTTGCGAAAGAAAGACTGTTATTAAGAGACTGAATGTATAAAGCTTCACTAATTTAATGCTGTGATTCTACGCATATCAAATAATTTCGTGTTATTGCGTACGTGGTACTCGCGCTCTTGGCTCTGGCGTTACATGAGTCCTCGCTTCGTCTTGTTTACAGGAAAATGAGGGATTAGTTTTAACCCTGTGGTATTTTCAGGGTCTGGACTACAGTATGATGCTGGCTGGAGAAACTACATAGTGTTGTTTACTGGTGGCGGAACGATATTCTTGAACTGTGCGCCGGTATGCTTGGCGTCTCAGGTGATTCAGAAAAGATTTTGTGCCAGCGGTCGCTCTCCCTCCTTTACGTACGCCAAGTTTGCTCATTTTGTTTGCGATTATTTTCATTCACTCGTTTGTTTATGTGTGTGTGCCTTTGCTTAGTTATTGGTGAATGTGTCTGCGTGGGTATTCTCTTATTTGCAAGGCTTAAGATATTACTACTTCCCCGTCTCCTTCATTTAAATATGCCTCTCTATTTTAATTTTAGTAATTGTTCTTATCTCTGTAGCATTTTCTCTCACGGGTTTTCCTCTGTTTTGTCTACTTGTCGAAGAACTTCAGCCACGTGTGTCACAGAAAATAGACATGTTTTGTCCTCTTCAATTGCGGTGCACTCTTCGTTGTTTTTCAAATGTTGAGCTCAAGAACAGCTTAAGGCTTAATATTCTCCGAAATCTGTTGTTTTTTTCATTTACGTTTAGTTTTTAGCTGCACTGTTTCAGAAAGCCCATAGGACTCAAACAGCTTTACGTTAAAATGTATTGCATATTTATGTATGAAATTCTTATTCAAATTGAAACTACTTTTGTATAGTTTCCTCTCCTATAATAGCATTGCAATTGAAGGATGTGATGTGTATAGTAGTATATTGCAATCTATTTACATACAAATCCTTATGAATTGCTCCACACGCATTTACTTATGTATACATATTCTCATCTGAATACATTCAAAGAAATACACAAAGCAACGACTGTAGATCTTATAATATCTCTCAGTCTTTCAAAAGAAAAGAAAAATAAACGTTTTTGATACGATCATGGCACATATGAAGACGTCAAGTGTGATCTCAGCAATTTTAACCAGGAAATGTTTCAGACAGAGATCCAAGAAAGGGGGCCTCGTCGTGTGCCAGGACTTCCCCATAGCGTATGTCAAGTGACTCACAGATATGCAGTCCGACGTTATGTCAGTCAGCTTGATAGATGATCTTTTCTTTGATAGAAGGAAAATAACGTCTTTTTGCGTCTTTGCTTATACACACAGACTCGCAAAAACAGACACATGCATACATACACGCCTACTCGTAGATAACGTGTACGTACAAAGCATATATTTCTACAATAGCAGAATTAAGTTTCCCTGTGGTACGAAATCAGACAGTTTAAATTATAGAGTTATATGGTTTCATTATGGACTAAGAAATGCATAGAATGTGAAGAAAATATTTGATATGTGTACTGGTACTGCGATACTGTTGTCATCGGTATCATTATTGTCGTTATTATTATAATTATTGTTGTTTTCATCATCAT
>NC_091560.1:36379857-36382357 GCF_042767895.1 Penaeus vannamei
CCGTTCTAGCTTTATTCTATGTTTCCCGGTGCGACCTCCGTGCTTCGGACTCGAATGCCTTTGTGAAAATAAAGGAACGCCTGTGAGAAAAATAGGATTTGATTTTCTTCTATTTTTGTGAGTTCATAATTCGTCGTAATGAAAACGTCGTATCCTCCTATGCTGCCATCATAAGAGATCTCCCAGTGAAGCTTATATCCTGAAAATAGCCTGCACGAGACTATGGCTAAATAATTACCCTTCGACGCAAACAGGACATAATGATTGTCTGAGTCGAGCAGCGCACACTTCGTTGTCTGAACAGGTGAGTCGAACGCGTGCCTATGAAATTCTTTATATATTCTTAAATCCTCTTGATACTGTTTTATTAAATTGCTTGGTTGATATTCTGGACTGTGTTGTTAATATTCTAAGTGCAGTCTGTAAACGAAAAATGTTGAGTTTGTAAGATATCGTAGATGCATATTCTAAGAGGATTTGCTCGTGAAAACAACGTAGCAGTGATATGCAAATAAGGCGATAGATATGTAAATGAGGTGACAGATGCGATAATGAGGATACAGATATGCTAATAAGATCGCCATTTGATATGCAGATAATATTTGGGCCAGATTTGGCTGATAGCATCGACAGGAAAACGCAGATAAAATCAGAATTTGAAGATAAGGACAGCAGTACCACTACAGCATGAATTTCGTCTACACCAAAACCTTTGAATAAACATGAAGCGGAATATCACATACTGATAAACCCGATAAGAAAAATTAATCTTTATTATCAAAACACGAAACATAAAGTAAATAACCAAGTTATGTACAACCCTCAAGCAAATGTCGGAAAATGGAACATCGCTACATAAAAAAAACACAGGAATACCCCTCCCCCCTCAAAAAAAAGTCTTGCGTGTGTAAGTTGTGGCTTGAGGTGTAGGCGTGCTCTGTCTGACGTGGTGTGGAAGTGTAGGTGCGCCCGCGTGTGGTGTGGGCGTAGGGCAGAGAGGGAATGCTGGAGTGTCGGAGTGGGCGTGGGATTACATAGTGCTTTGGGAGGGTTGCTTGTATCGAATGGGAAATACTTTGTGAATTGTGTGTGAATGAGAGCGAGATTTTCTGTGTGAATTTTGGATACGGAGAGAGCGAGGTTAGGTTAAATGGCGGATGTGTTGTTGATGTATTTTTTACTTTCATTTTTCCAAGTCATTTTTTCTCATTACTATTGTCATTGACAGCGTTAGCAACGATGACAATAGTATTCGCAATAAAATAGCAATAATGATAATAATATCATTAAGAATGAATACCACCGTTTCTATTACATCAATCATAATTTCCCGAAAATTTCTGCTTTTCAAACGACCCCCTAATCAACCATTCAAAGCGAATCCCATCACACAAAACCCTTTTAATGAACCCTACAGTTCTCATTGTGAATCCCTGCCTTTGGTCACTGTTAATTAAGGCGCCCAATTAATCAGCTGATTGATGGTGTCCCAATATAGACGGCGAAGTGCGCGCGTGTTCCCGTACATATCGGGCCGACCGCGTAATTACAAGAGGGACCCACCAATACTGTACTAGTGGCCTACACCCCCTGGCAGCGCCCGCGGCAGGGGAGGAGTGCAGGGAGGAGACGAGAAGAGGGGAGAAGGGGGAGAGGAGAAGAGGAAAGTAGGGGAGGAGAGTAAGGGAGAAGGTGGGAGGAGAGAGGAGAGGGTAGGAGGAGATAGGAGAGGAGAGGGGGGAGGGTGGAAAAGAGGAGAGAGGAAGGGGGGAGGGGAAGAGGAGAGAGGAAGGGGGGAGGGGAAGAGGAGAGAGGATGGGGGGGAGGGGAAGAGGAGAGAGGATGGGAGAGGGGAAGAGGAGAGAGGATGGGAGAGGGAGTGGAGAGAGGAGAGGAAAGGAAGGGAGGAGGAGAGAGGAGAGGAGAGAGGAAGGGAGAAGGGGGGGAGGGGAGAAGCGGGGAGGAGAGAGGAGAGGGGAAGAA
The DNA here is from genome assembly GCF_042767895.1 of Penaeus vannamei. Lineage (NCBI taxonomy): Eukaryota > Metazoa > Arthropoda > Malacostraca > Decapoda > Penaeidae > Penaeus > Penaeus vannamei. The sequence goes on from NC_091560.1 coordinate 36,381,841, forward strand.
AGGAAATGAGGATAGAGGAGAGGAGAAATAGAAGAAGGCGGAGAAGAAAAGTGAAATGAAGGAATGGAAAGAATAAAAATGGAAAGGAATAGTACATCAAGAAGGAAAATGGAAAATAACATAACACTAGAAGGAAAAGTATAACGAAAATAGAAATACACCGAGCGAGACGAGGATGGGCGGAACTAAGCAAAAAAGGGAATGAAAGAATCGGATGAGGTTATCGGAGGTGAACGCAGAGTGGGCGGGGGTGGGAAGTTTCGGGTGGAGATCCGGAGGCAAATAAGGGGAAAGAGAGAGAGAGAGAGAAGGCGCAGGAAACGGACGAGAATGAGTGAATGGCACAGGCGGGGGAGCGAGGGGAGGGGAGGGGGTGAGGGCGGGACGGGGGAGGGGGTGGAGGCGCAGCTACGGTAGGTGGGCCGTAGTTCCTGTCTCGGCGCCGCCCGCGTGGTCATGCTACGGGCGGGGGTGGGCGGACGACAGACCTTGATACTTCCTTCCGACGCACGTGCGC
>NC_091560.1:36387357-36414857 GCF_042767895.1 Penaeus vannamei
CATCACACGGAAGTCACAATCTTCACCATACGTGCTGTTGGGTTTTGACTCTTATTCTTATTTTATTCTTCATTTTATTCCTACTACTTTCTTGTGAATACAGATAAGAAATCGCTTATACTAATTCGATCCTGCTGTTGCTATCCCACACTCCGTCTCACTCCCTTGCTACTCCCCATTCCGCCTCACTCCCTCGCTACTCCCCATTCCCCATTCCCTCTCACTCCCTACTCCGTCTCACTCCCTAGCCACTCCCCACTCCCTCACACTCCGCCACCACCCCTCACCCCCTCGCCCACTCGCCCACTTTTTCCTCTCAATCCCCACCCATACCCCACCAGCCCCCCCCCCACCCACCCTACTTCCCCATTCAGCCCTCCCCCTCCCCCCCTTCCCTTATACCTTCCAGAACGCCCACTTTGTCAAGCTCTGTCAGATTTAGGCGGCTTAAAGCAAGGTCTCGCTGGACAGGGTATGGGCGTGGGACTGGTGTTGGCTCCTTAGCGTAATCTGGTTTTGTGCCGGTTGGGTAAAGGGAGGGTGTGGATGGGGGGATAGGGGGGAGGGGGTGGGGTAGATAGGGGGATAGGGGGAGGGGTGGATAAGGGGAGGAGGTGGGGAGAGGGTGGGTAGGGGGATAAGGGGATAGGGAGGGAAGAGGGAGGGGGTGGATAAGGGGATAAGAGGATAGGGAAGGGAGGTGGATAAGAGTGGATAGGGGGTGGAGGTTGAGGGAGGGTGTGAAGGGATAGAGAGGGTGGATAAGGATGGAGGAAGTGGATAGAGATGGGCGGTGTGTACGGATGGAGGGGATGGGTAGGGGTAGAGGGGGATGGGGGAAGTCGGTAGAGATAGAGTAGGAGTTGAGTAGAGTTGTAGGGGGATAGGTAGACACGGAGGGGGAATGGGGAGGAGGAGGAAGAAGGGACGGAAATGAGGAGGGGAGAGATGGAGGGAGGGGGAGTGGGGAGGAGGAAGGGAGTGAGGAGGGACGGAAGGAAAGTGAGGAGGGAGGAAAGGAGAGTGAGGAGTGAGGGAAGGAGAGTGAGTAGGGAGAGAAGCAGAGTGAGGAGTGAGGAGGGAGGGAGGGAGAGAGAGAGAGAAAAGAGGGAGGGAAGGGGGGTAGGTAGCGGGTTGGGAGGGGGAGCGGCCTAAGTACCAACGTCCAGCTCTCGTCCTGTCCAGGGATTACTGGAAGATCGCCTATAGTCGTGTGATAACGTAAGTTAACGTGGACGTTTGTGGACGTTTTCTTGGTTGATGGTCGTCTGACGAGGTTAGGGGGGTGGGGTGGGTGGTTCGTTCACTCCGTGTCCTGGTACGTATGGTCAAAGTAAAAAAAAAAATGGTGGGGAGTAAGTCGTGGTACTGCTGTTTTGGGTGATGTCTTTGATGGTGGTTAGGGTATGACGTGTCCAACATGGTACCAGCATACGCATACGCACACACCTGCATATAAGTCCCTGCATGCAGTGAATTTGTAGACAATATTTTTGTTATTGTATTTAGTATTTAGTATTAATAGTTAGTTACTGCTTCTAGTATTACAGTTACTGATTATGCTCTATTCATAAATTTGACGGAACAGGCGTAGCAGTAATACTACCATCATAACGTCTTCATTCATTAATACGAGTGGTAATAAGACACCGGATATTACCCATTATTGTATTAATGTTGCAATTGCTATTCAAATTGCCGTCATTACGAATTAAATTCACCATTATTATTTTTTTCTTTTTTTTCTTACAAGTAACGTTATCATAAACGCAGTATCGTCTGCACCGGTATACCAGTTCACAAGGAGAATCATATTTCAGCAGAAAATATGTCGGGGGGAATGAGGAACGCTTGGATAAAGGCGGAGCGAAAGAGGAGGCGCCGAGGAAAGAGGAGGAGGAGGAGGAGAATACATCAATAAATCGCCGGTTATTGTAGTGATGACTGATTGCCGGCTATTGTATTGTCCTCTTCCTCCCACTTCCTCGTGCGGGCTCTTTGGGGTCTCCGGCGCGCCTTGGCCTCTCCTCGCTTCGCTTTTGTTCGCTTTCTCTGTTTTGGACTGGGGCTCTTTCGCTCGCTTATTCTCCGCTTTGCTTTTGTCTGTTTCGGCGTCTTTTTGTTTTTCTTTCTCTTGCTGTTTCTGTTTTTGTTTCTCTTTCTAGTTCTTTCTGTGTCTTTTTCTCTTTACTGTTCTCACATCTTTTTACTCTCCTTTTCTCTCTCTCTCTCTCTCTCTCTATCTATCTATCTATCTATCTATCTATCTATCTATCCATCCATCCATATCCTTTCTCCTCTCTCCTCTCTCTCTATCTATCTATATCTCCCTCCCCCCTTTTTTTATCCGTCTCCTCTTTCCTTTTTTTCCCATTACCTCCCTCTCCTTCCTTCTCCCTCCCTCCCTTATCATTCTTCCACCTTCCCTTTTTCCTCCTCCCCCTCTCTTTAAGATTCTCTTCTCGCCGTTATCGATGCCTTTTCCCACGTCCCCCTCCTCGCCTTTCTTATCATCTCTTGTGTCTGATTGTCTCCTATCCCCGCCCGTGTCCCTCTCTCTTTCTCTTTCTCATTCTCTCTGCCTTTCTCTCTCTCTCTCTTTCTTTCTCTCTTTATATTTCTCTATTTCTCTCTCTCTCTCTTTCTCTCTCTCTCTCTCTCTCTCTCTCTCTCTCTCTCTCTCTCTCTCTCTCTCTCTCTCTCTCTCTCTCTCTCTCTCTCTCTCTCTCTCTCTCTATCTATCTATCTATCTATCTATCTATCTCTTTCTCTCTATCTATCTCATCTCTCTGTCTCTCTCTTTCTCTTTCTCTTTCTCTTTCTCTTTCTCTTTCTCTCGCTTTCTCTTTCTCTCGCTTTCTCTTTCTCTCTCTCTTTCTCTCTCTCTCTCTCTCTCTCTTTCTCTTTCTCTTTCTCTCTCTCTCTGTCTCTCTTTCTCTGTCTCTCTATCTCTTTCCCTATTTTTTTCCCTCTCTCATTCCCTCTCTTTCCCTCTCCTCTTACCCCCCGTCCCTGCCCTTGTCAGCTCGTCCCTGACCGTCGGTTTCCTTTTCGACTATCCGGTTCCTCCTATCCGACCTCGCCCAACCCGTTGCGTGGGTCGGAACTGGCAGTGATACTCTGTATTAAAAGGTAGAGAGGGAGAGGGAGAGGGAAGGAGGGGCGGAAAGAGGAAGGGAGGGAGGGAGGGAAGGGTGGAGAGGAAGAGGGAAGGATGGGCGGAGAGAGGGAGGGAGGGGCGGAGAGAGGGAGAGTGTGGGAGAGTGTGGGAGGGGTGGAGAGAGGGAGAGGGAGGGAGGGAGGGGTGGAGAGAGGGAGAGGGAGGGAGGGGAATGGAGAGAGGGAGTGAAGAGGGAGGAGGGAGGGAGGGGTGGAGAGAGGAGAGTGGGAGGGAGAGGAGGGGTGGAGAGAGAGAGAGGGAGGAAGGGAGGGGTGAAGAGAGGGAGGGAGGGGTAAAGAGAGGGAGGGAGGGTAAAGAGAGGGAGAGAGGGGAGGGAGGGAGGCGTGGAGAGAGGGAGAGAAATAAATTTGTGTTTAAATCTTGGAGAGGAGAAATAAGAATGAGGGAATAAAAATGTGTGTTGGGAAAGGGATAAGAAAAATTGCAAAGGGGTCTTGCAGTGACTCCTTTCTCTCGCATTTTTCCCCTTCAGTTCTTCCCTTTATTCTCCCCTCCCTCTCCCTTCTTCCACCCTTATCCTCTCTCTTTCCCCTCTCTCGCCCTCCTCTCCTCCTTCCTCTCTCCCTCCTCCCCTTCTTTCTCCCCCCGCCCTCCTTCCTTCCTTCCTCCCTTCCTTCCATCCTTCCATCCTTTCTTCCTTCCATCCTTCCATCCTTTCTTCCTTCCATCCTTCCATCCTTTCTTCCTTCCTTCCATCCACTACCTTCTTTCCCCTTCTTCCCCATCCTATCCTTCTGCCTCCCCACCCCCCTTCCTCCATCCACTCCCCCTCCCCCCTTCCTTTTCCCCCTCCCTCTCCCTTTTCTCCCCTCTCTCCCTTCCTTCCTATACCCCTCTCTTCTCGCTCCACTCCCTTGCCTCTCATCGTCTTCTCTCCCCCTCCTCTTCCCCTCTCTCCCACCTCTCCCCTCCTCTTCCTCTCTCCACCTCTCCTTCCCCCTACTCTTCCCCTTTCCCCCTGTTCCCATATCCCCCTCCTTTTCCCCCTTCCTCCCTACTTCTTACCCTTTCCCCCTCCTCTTCCCCTTTCCCCCTCCTCTTCCCCTTTCCCCCTCCTCTTCCCCTTTTCCCCCCTCTTCTTCCTCTTTCCCCTCTTTTTCCCCTCTTTCCCCCCTCTTTTTCCCTACCCCTCTTCTTCCCCTACCCCCTCTTCTTCCCCCTTTCCCCTCTTCTTCCCTACCCCCTCTTCTTCCCCTTTCCCCTTTTTCTTCCTACCCCTCTTCTTCCCCTTTCCCTCTTCTTCCCTTTCCCCTCTCTCTTCCCCTATCCCCTTCTTTCTTCCCCTACCCCCTCTTCTTCCCCTTTCCCCCTCCTTTTCCCCTCCCCCTCCTCTCCTGCTCCCCCACCTCTCTAGCCCGACGCCCGACGTACCTGGAAGAGGCGGCCACAGAAGCAGGTGAAGCCTCTACCGGGCTGACCACAGGCGAACCACAGGACCTGCGGACTGTGAGGTGACACCCCTGGCTGCTCGTCGGAGGGTTGGCCGGGAGGGCGTGGGACTCCTTCGCCCGTAAGATGATCCGGGGACTCCCTCGAAGCTCTTGCCATCCCCCCCATCACCCCACCCCACCCTCCACCCCTTCCCTGCTCCCTCCAGCAGCTCCTGCGTCGGGCGTAATCCGGGAATGGCCGAAGGAGCGAAGGGCCGAGGAGCTGGCGTGCCTAATCCTCTCCTTGTGGTGGCGAGGGGGGGGGAGGAGTTGAGGAGGGAGGGGGCTGTTGGTGTCGTCTCGTGGCGGAGGGTGGAGGGTGGAGGGAACAGGGAGGAAGGTGGAGGGTGGATGGAGGAGAGAGGAGGACGGTGGATGGGGGGACGAGGGCGGAAGGTGGAAGGAGGAGGGTGAAGGAAGGAGAATGGAGGATGGGGAGAGGAGGGAGGAGTTGCGATGGATGAAGGGAGGAGGGAGGAGGGAGGAAGGCAGAGGGTGAAGGAAGAAGGATGGAGGGTGGAGGGCGACGTGACGCGAGCGAGAAAGCGGGGATTCTGGAGACGAATGCCAGTCATTTTAAAAGCAATAGATATTTTGAGAGAAAAGGGGCGAGAGAGAAAGAGAGAGAGAGGGGGGGTGGAGAAAGAAAGAGAGGGAGATGGAGAATCAGAATCATAAGGAGAGGGAGAGGGAGAATCAGAATCAGAAGGAGAGAGAGAGGAAGAAAGAGAAGGAGAAAAGAGATGGAATCAAAGAGATAAAAAGGGAGCCAGGGAGCGAGGGAGAGAGAAAGAAATAGAAACACATTGAGAAACATGACAGTTATGTTTCAGTCCCGGTGATTTCCCAACTCGTCCCTTTCCCTTCAACATTTTTACTCATTAGTCCCCCCTGTAGCATTTCCGCCTCCCCCTCCCCACCTTACCCCATCCCCGTCCTTTTTTTAAAAACCTCTTTAGTTTCCATTCATTCAACATCCACGAACCTTATAATAAAAAAAAAGTAGAAAAAAAATCCAACTCGCTACCCACACGTAAAAATTAACACGTAATTCATACCATAACAGTACAGCAGCAATAAAATTCGGAACTTCCCGGTACGGCCCCGTGTTACAGCTGAGAGGGGGGTGGGGAGAGGAGGGGAGGGGAAGGGGGTGGTAATGCCCCACTGAGGAGGCTGGTATGTGGGTGCCCGAGGGAGGGAATTTGACCCCCCTCCCCCTCCCCCCTCCTTTACACGGCACACGGGTTTTCTTTTGCTTCTGCTTCTCCCTTTTCGTTATTTCTTATTTGTCTTCGTATCCTCGTTCGCATCATGAAGCATGTCTTTCTCCTCTTGTTTCTGTACTTCTTGTTCAGCTATCGCCGCCGTCTTCGTCTTCGTTATCAACAGGGTTATGACCATCAGAACCCTCATCATCATAATCATCACCACCATCATTATCAATCATCATCACCACCATCATCATCAACAGCATCACCATCAACACCATAATCATCACCACCATAATCATTATCATCATCACCACCACCGTAACCATCACCATCACCACCGCCGTAACCATCACCATCACCACCACCACCACAATCATCACCACCACCGCAATCATCACCACCATCACCATAGCGTCTTACCATCTTAAAATCGTTCCCTCCTCAAGTCTCATTTATCTCCATTTTTTTCTTACTTTTATCAAGGAATATCATTAAGTAGGCCTACTTTTTTTTACTATTTTATCTGCTACAAGCACGCCTTTCACTTGTTTTTTTTTTCTCTCTCTCCCTTTCTTTTGTATTATTTATTAGTTTTGTTTTATTAAGTGTTCTCTATTCTTCTTCTTCCCTTTCTTCCTCTTCTTCCCCGTTCCCTTCTCTTTCTTTTTCTTTCATTTTCTTCCACGTCTTTATTTTACCTGCCTTTATTTTTTTTTCGTTTCTTTCTCTTTTTGTCTTTATTACTTGTCTTCCTCTTCTTCCCCTTCCTTCCGACACTTTTTTTTCCTCCTCTTCTTCTCTTCGTTTTTACCCATTTTCTTCTCCTCATTCTTCCTCGTTTTTCCTCTTCTGTCTGTCCTTCTCTTCGTCGTTCTCTCTTTTTCTTTCCCGTCTTCTTTCCGCTTCCTTCCCCTTCTTTCCATTTCTTCCCCCTTCTCTTCGCATTTTCCCTTTCTGTTCTCGTCTTCCCTTTTTTCTCATTCTCTCCCTTCCATTTCCCCTTCCCCTTCCCCTTCCCCTTCTCATCTTTTCTATTATTCCTTTACCTTGCTTCCCCTTCCCCTCTCTCCCCTCCCCTTTCTTCTTCTTCCCCTTCCTTCTCTTCTCCATCCCCATCTTCCTCCCCCTCCTCTTTACCTTTCCCCTTCCTCCTTTCATTCCCCTTCTTCCCTCTCTTCTTTTTCTTCCCCCTTCCTCCCCTCCCCCTCTTTTTACTTCCCTTCTTCCCCTCTTCTTTGCCTTCCCCCTTTCTCCCCCTCCTCTTTTACTTGACCCTTTCCTCCCTTCCTCCATTCCTTCCCCTTTCCTCCCCTCCTGTTTTACTTCCACCTCCTCCCCCTCCTCTTTTCCTTCCCCTTCCTCCCCATTCCTTCCTTCCTCTTTTCATTCCCCTTCCTCCCCCTCCTCTTTTCCTTCCCCTACCCTTCCTCCCCACCCCACCTTCTTCCCTTTACCTTCCCCTCCTCTGTTCCCTCCCCCTTCCTCCCGTCCTCTTTTCCTTCCCCCTTCCTCCCCCTCCTCTTTTCATTCTTTTTTCCCTTACTCCCCTTCCTAATTTCTTCCCCTTCCTCCCCTCCCCACCTTCTTCGCCTTCCCCAGACGCGCCCTCCATGGAGGTTGATAGGCCTGCGTCTATCAGGTGACAACAGGCCGAGAACACTCACGCCCTTGTTCTCGCGTCAATGTTATCTCAAGTGTTCTTTGTTCTGCAGTGTAGTTCGATAACTCCGTCCATTCCGTCCGTATTCTACATTATTCTTAGGCCGGTGTAGCTGTCTGGGGAACATTTTTATCGCCGGGGGTTTTATAGGCCTACCCAAAGAGAGAGAGAGAGGGGGGGGGGATTGATCAGCTACTCGTCCCCTCGCGACTCCGCCCTTCCCTCTTTTCGGAGCGATTAATCAAAAGCGGACCGTGGAGGGGTCGCCCGCTTTATCGAGTAATCATAGGAATTATTCTTTTTGATGAATGGTCCCCGCGACGACGAATGAATGAGCCGGTGTTGTGTTCACTGCGAAACGTTGGTATCATTAGTAAGGCTTGGCGCTGCGGTGCGAATAATGTGTTCGAATGGCTGTTGTTATTCGGATTCAGTTTTGCGGAGGGATTGGCTTCAGTTTCGTTTGTCGGCGAATTAAAGCCCTTAAGGAATTTATTTTTCGGGGTTGGGGGGGGGGTGCATTTAGGTATGTATATATGTTGCGTTAATTGCCTAGTAGTCTAATGAAATTTCTTATGAAATATAATCCTTTGTGGGTATTTAAAAAAACATTTAGGCCACGTTAATTATCGTGTAAACTAGCACCTACGTCGGGCTTATGATGGCGCCAGTAAGGTGATCCCCCTCCCCGCCCCCGCCACGCGCCCCAGGTGGCCCCCTCTGCACACTCAGGGCTCATATCGCGAAAAGAGGACTCCGGGCGGCGCAGGAGGGCCGAGAAGCGCCCCGGGCATGTGTGGGCGTGCTGTATGAAGCGCGAGGGAGATGACGGCCACTGGGGCGGAACAAGCGGCAGTTACCCTCAGACCTCGCGTGAAACCCTACCCTTCGGACGGCCTTATCTCGCCATCGGGGAGCGCTGCACGATACTCTCGCTCTTATGCGCGGGCGGAACAAAGCCCGGTCTTGCCTGGGACAGCCACTGTGGGACCGTCAGCGTAGGGATTACCTAATTATCATTCCGTGAGAAGGTTTCAGGCGCGTTGTTTAGCCGCCGAGGGCCCCGGGAGGAATGCCAGGCCCGTGCGTCCCCGCGATCGTGGACTTCCTCGCCGTAGTTACCAACACCTGTCCGTCGTCGCAGTGTCAGGCGGAGGGACAAAAAACCTGTTTCGATACACCTTGTATCTACGCGCGAAGGAGGGCCGGGGCGTGCATCGGACGCGCTGCTCCTCCTTGCCGCCTCATTAAACATTTGGATGATAGGCCTATCTCCTTTACAACCACCTTGCTGAACCACTTCAACCAACCCTTCCACGGAGCACCCTCTCGGACACTCCTCCAATGACCCTTAACCCTCCTCATCAGCACTACATTAACAGATGTGATTGAGAACTGTCTCTTGGGCCTTCTGGTAATGGATGGCCTCTGTTTACGACCTCGCTCGCCCGCTCGCTCGCTCCATGCCAGCTCCAGTATAGAAGAATTAGAACGCTATCCATACTATTAAAAAAAAAAACAAAGCCAAAAAGCAGTGTACCTTTGGACTCGAAAAGACACCAAGGCTCATTTTTGGCATTTCTGTATTTGTAGAACTCGCCATTATCATAAAGAGCATATTGAGGACCTTGAATGCCTCGCCATAATATCCACTAATGACATGTCTCCTGATGTTGGCGCATGATAGCCCTAACAAGCGGGTCTCTTCCCTCGGGTCCGAGTCTGTGCGCGATTGTCTGGGTTTGAGAATGTACACAATGTTGGCATTATCAAAGGGTGCCAAAGCAGAAACGTTTTGGCATACGCATTGGCAATTGGATATCTTTGATCGCGCTGTGGAGCTTGTACTTCGCTGTCCAGGGACGTGGAGCCCCTATTCCGAGACTCGAATTGGTCTCTATTCATTTTATCCCTTTTTTGGTTTGGTCATAAAGAGTATTGTTGACCTATATAATTGCCGGTTCTGGTGCATTTGCATCGGCCAACCTTTACACACGGGGGTATTTGAGCCTTTGCCGGCCCCTAAATGACCATTGAGAATGGGCACTACAAACACTTCTATCTCAACCGTGGCCGCCTCGAGATTACTGTATCTGAGGGCGTTTCTCTCCGTCTCTCTCTCCCGTGGGAATGATCTCCTGGGGTTCTATGGGAGACGAACGCTAAAGGAACCATCGGCTGCCACGCCCTTACGCGGAAGATGCTTAGAGAGCGAATAAAAAAAGGATCAGAAAGCTTGATGAGGGGATGTGTCCAAGGAGGTTTGCGTGTATTGAGGTTTTATTGTATCCCGCGACGCAAAAAAAGCGAGCGCGTATAAAAATAGGCTTAAACCCGTCATAAAACCCGCCCGAGTTGTATATGGTCGGGTCCTCGTATCTCGTGTGTCGCTCTGGGTGTGTTTTATAGCCACCCCAGGTTATGCTAATGTTGTGGATCTCACCACCAAACTTGTCAACTCAACCCGGAGCCTAACCAGCCTATTGTGCGGGCCGATCTTTAGGTGCAGATGAACAAAGATAGGAATCGGCGAGTTACCCCTCACATTAGCGTCCATTTTCCTTGCTCAGTTTCAGTTTTCTTGTTCGACTGAGTGTTTTCTCTTTTCTTTTCTTTTATACTGCTGGTTCTTGATTATAGTTCTTTTGTTATATGTTGAGTCTGCAATGTAGCTGCTTTTATTTGACCTTTATATTAAATTATCTTGCCATTTAAGACAACAATCACTGTTATCTGCCTGTGTGTACGAATTCAGCAATGATAGGTGGCAGGCAGCGTAATCTGTTTAATGAGATAAGCGCGCGGCAGAGCGAGGCTGCAGAAGTTTTAAAAGTATTTCGGACAGATTAATCACTCTGGCGATACGCGTGATTAGAACAGTGTGTACGGGGGTTGCAGAGATAGACGGCCTCCCCATAAAAGGAGTTGGAGGCGCCATACTGCTGCCCACGCCCATCCCACCCCCGCCCACAGCCACAGCGCCTGCCTCTCCTCCACCCATCGACCACATTACTCACGTCCAGTCCTATCCCTTCCTCGTCATTCACGCCCTTGCCGCACGCTTCGGAGTCCGATCACGGGGTACTTGTCGGATGTATGTATTTGGCGAGTTTGTTGAACCTTTGAGGGAGCGGGCGCGGCGACGGTCTTGCGACGGGGATGCAGGGGGAAGGGCTGAGAGGCGCTGCGATTTGTGGAGGACTTGGGCGACTTTTAACTAAAGGAAGAAAGGGATGTACACCCACACGGACACACATACACGCTCAGGCACTGAGACGCGCGCGCGTACTCTCTCTCTCTCTCTCTCTCTCTCTCTCTCTCTCTCTCTCTCTCTCTCTCTCTCTCTCTCTCTCTCTCTCTCTCTCTCTCTCTCTCTCTCTCTCTCTCTCTCTCTCTCTCTCTGTCTCACACACACACACACACACACACACACACACACACACACACACACACACACACACACACACACAGATAGATAATAGACATCGTTTCCCCGCACGGACGCAGCTCCCTCACGCATGCATGCACTTAACTGCACTGCTTAAAAGCGATTCGGTTCTCGTATAATTGGCTCAGAGAAGTTAAGTGGAAGATAAAGGAGAAAGAAAGAAAGAAAAAAGAAATATTTTTTTACTCCTTTCCCGAAGCTGGAATAGGATGCCCCGCGGGTTTCTAAAAGAACTTGTGGGTAAATACCGCTCAATTTCGTAGCATGACTCGGTGGGTTTCTGCGACGCCGGTTTCTCTCTGTTGATTTTTCTTCATTATCATATTTGCTTTTTATTCTCTCTCTCTCGCGAAGAAATGGCCGATAAAGAGATCAGAATTTACTTAAGAAAGGGAAAAGAGAACAAAATCGATTATTTAACCCGTATTTAAAGGGAAATTGGGGGCGGTTTATGGGTGGAAATCAAACAGCAGTACATAAGCGAAGGGCTTCTGGCTTCGGTAAACACGCGCGTACCGTACACGCACCTGCGCCTGTGTCAAGGGGCTTCTTGCTCAAACACTTCACGCAAAAAAAGGAAAGAAAAAAAGTGGTGAAAACGCAAAAAATAAGAAGAGAGAAGGAAAAGAGGAAAAAAATGAACTAACTTCAACTGCCGTTTAATTTCACCGACAGCTGAAGTGACAGATGTAAAAGTCGAAGGAAATATTGAATCGGTTCCGAATGCTTTGTAAATACACGCATAGATCAAGTAAAAAAATAAAGTCCATATCAGCATCGAAAGGATAGATTCCCTCCTGAAGTAAAAAAAAATCAAGAAAAAAAAACAAGAAAAGAACGTAAATTCCAACCTGAAGCGAAACGTAAAAGTCGTTATCAGATTCCGAATGTAAACGCGCGCAGGAATATAATTGTAAATTAAATGTCCCGGAGCCGCCGCTGGGACTTCTTGGCGATGGAATGTAGGCTAAGGTGTGGGGGGGGGGTCAGGAGAGGTGGGGGGTTAGGGGGGATCGGGATGAGGTTAGGGGTTGGGATGGAGGGGATGGGGGATTGGGATGAGGCCAGGGGGTTAGGGTGGAGGGTAGGGGAGGTCGGGGGGTTGGAATAGGGGGTGATCCTAGGGGTTTGGTTGGGGGAAGGTTGGGTTGGGAGAGGGGGAGGTTGGGGTCTAGGGTGCGGGTGAGGTTTGGGGGTTGGGAAGGGGATGAAGTTGAGGGTTGGGATGGGTTTAAGTTAGAGGTTAGGATGGGATGAAGTTAGGGGTTGGGAGAGGGGAAAGTTGAGGGATTGGGTAAGGGGGAGGTTGGGATGGGGTTATCCTAAGGGTTATGATGAGTTAGGGGGTTGTAATAAGGGTGAAGTTAGGGTTTGGAAGGGAGATGAGGTTGAAATCTAGGATGGGCTGAGGTTGGGGGTCAGGACGGTCGTGAGGTTGGGGACAGGGAAGGGGGTGAGGTTGGGGGGGGGGCAGGGAAGGGGGTGAAGGAGTAGGAGCGAGGTGGAGCTCGACGCCCAGGGACAAGGCGGCCATGCGAGTCATCCGCGGCTTTTGTCGGCCGTCCACTTACCTATCGCTGCCTCATCCTTGGGACGCGCTGTTTGCCTCTCGCTTTTTTGTCTCCGTCTGTGTCTCATCCTTGGGCGCGGTGTTTGCCTTCTTACTCTCTCCCTCTCTCTAGCTAGCTATCAGTATCTCTCTCTCTCTCTCTAGCTAGCTATCACTATGTCTCACTCTCTCTCTCTTTCTCTTTCTCTTTCTCTTTCTCTCTCATTTTCATGTGTGTGTGTGTTTGTTTGTATGTACGTGCGTGCTTGCGTATATAGATAATTACCCATATATACACATACGCTTACATAGATGCACATGTCCATATATATGTTTCTCCTCTTTTTGCACTCCCCGTCCCCCCCCCCACACACACACACCTTCATGCCTCGCCAATTATTTGCGGGTCCAGGCTCTCGTACCTGCATTGCGTCATTGTATGCGGGTTTTTTTTTCTCCTGCGTGCGTTGTGTCTTGTGTGTATCATTACACTTCAAAGGCCTTTTGTGCTTTGGCGTTACGGTCTTCGGCAAGCACACGTCAGCGTAAATGTCCGTGAACAAACAAGCAGACACGCAGGCACGAATATAGAGCGGTTGGTAGAAGGATGGTACAGTTGATGGGAGGATGGTTCTGGGCTGTTTACACGGGCGGGTATCAAACAGCACGGCATGCAAAAGGGGGAAGGGTGGGGGAGGATAGGTAGGAGGTCAAGCAAGCAAAGAAAAAAGTTGCAAGCAGATGGTAGGGTTTTTTTCTTCTTTCTCCTTTTTTTTCTTCTTCTTTGTGTTCTCTCTGTTTTCTTTTTATATTTTCCTTCTTTTTCTCTTTTTCTTCTCCTTTTTCTTTTCTTCTTTTTTCTCGTTTCTCCTTTTTCTTCGTTTTTTTCTCTTTTTCTTCTTTCTTCTCCTTCTTTTACTCCTTTTTTTCTCTTTTTCCTTTTTTCTTCTTTCTTCTTTTTCTCCGTTTTCCCTCTTTTCTCCAATTTCTTCTTTCTTTCCTTCTTCTCCCCCTCCTTCTCTGTCAGCGAAATCAAGGAGAGACGAAAGGCCAAGCAGGATGAGCGAGGCAGGAGGCAGGAGGCAGGTTCGGCTCCAAGCACGTAGGAGGAAAGCGCCCGGGCAGGAGGACGACCAAGAAGGAAAAGCCATCAGCATGCAGCAGAGACATTTGGGCCAGTCAGGAAGGCACGAGCGGAGGGGAAGTGGCTGCGGCTCCAAGCTGGCCGCGGCAACACCTCTGCACTTGGCTGCTTGCCCTTTTCCAGCGGTGACTCATGGCGCCTTTGTCCTGTTCCGTCCCTTTCCCGGGGCGCGCGCTGCTCTCCCCTCTTTCAGCTCCTTCCTTCGTCTCTTTACTCGTCTTCCTTCTCGCATCTTGAGGTCTTTTCACCTTCCTGCTTCTGTTCCCTTCGCTCATCCATACTCTCTCTGCTCTCCCATTCCCCTAGCCACCTCCTATCCCTTCCTGCACCATTTTCTTCCCATGGCTTCTTCACTCCCCGTCCCTTCCCCTCTTCACTCCCCTTCTCCTCCCCTCCCTTCTCCTGCTTCTCCCCTCCCTTCCCCTCCCCTAATCACCCCTCTCCCTATTCCGCCCAGTTCCATCTTCACTCCCTTTCCCTGCCTCATCACATCTCTTCACTTCACTTCCCTTCCCATCCCTTCCCTTACCCTCCCTTTCCCAAATCCCTTCCCTTTCCCATTCCTTTTCGCTCCACCCCCATACCCATGCTGTACAGGAGGGTACCGGTAATGCTTTTTTGAGTTTCATTTTGTACATGCAGTCCTTTAGTATGGGTCGTGCATAAGACCATACTTCGCTAACTCCTTGAGGTCGTATTTGAAGTCGTAAAGTCGCCTTCCCTTGAGTCGCGCTCTTGGTTGAAGTCGAAGCGTATGCCCTGTTTAGACGAGGAAACCCGACGGTCAAAATAAGCCCATATTACACAGATACCCATCACCCTCGGCATAACTTTCTCACCCTTTCATCCTACACTTTAGACGTCACACTCTCACACGTCTGCATAGCCAGGTAATGAGGAGGAATTGTGCCAAAAGTGAGGAGGATTTTTGGTGAGCTTAGGAAGTAAAGAGGTTGGATTGTTCAAGAAATGAGGGATATTTGTGGTAGAAACGCTGTGAAATTGTGAAAGAGACTAGTTGGAATTGTAGAAGAAACGAGCTGGAATTCTGCAAGACTCGAAGACAAAAGATAGATGGTGTTGTTGATGAAAGGAGTTGGCATTTGGCGATGAAATGAGGAAGAAATGTGTCCGAAATGAGTGCGAATTGAGGGCAGGTGACGGCGAGAGTGCGGCAGAGGGGAGCGGCCGCAGGAGACTCGCGTGCGGGAAGGCCGAGCCGAGGGGCGGGACCCTCTTGCGGCCACCCTCTCATTCCCGGCAAATCACAAGCCAAATGATAGCCGCGTCGCTGCTACGATTCCATCATTTTTACTTACTCCATCACTGCCCGATGTCGTCTGTCATTCCGTCGACGTTCTGCTTTGGCCTCTCCTCGTCTCCCGTCATCTTATCACGTCTCCCTTGTGTTCTCTTCGCTGTTTGTCTGTGGTTAGGTTGAGTGTTCCTATTTTCCTGTCTCGGAGTTCTTTTGTGCCGCGGTTTTCTCCCTCGCTCCCTCATTTCTGACCCTCGCTCTCTCATTTCTGACCCTCGCTCCCTCATTTCTGACCCTCGCTCTCTCATTTCTGACCCTCGCTCCCTCATTTCTGACCCCCACTCCACTAGCTTTCTGCGAGGTTTAAAAGAAAATTTCTCCAAGCAGGAGGTGTGGTGATTTTATCTTGGTTGGCGTGGAGGATGGATGTACATGACCCCGGGGTCACCGTGCACGTTGACCTGCCTTGCATCCCCCCCCCATCTCTCCAGCTGCAGGTGTTGGTATGGCACTCAGGGAATTGGCACTCGCTGGTGAAGATTCTTGCATAAATCTTCCTTTCTTCTTTCATGTCGTCTTCTGCATTTCCACTTTCTTCCTCTTTATTTATCAATTTTACTCTCTCTACCTTCCTTTTTTTCGTCGTTTCTCCTCTCCGTTCTTCTGACTCTTCCTCACCCCACCGCTGTTTGCCGACCCACCATCTCCCCCCCCCCCGCTCCAACCCCTGCTCTTCCCCCCGCCCCTGCCCCTTCCCCCGCCAGCCCGCCGTGTGTGGCCGACCGTCCTCGCGTGAGCTATGGCGACCTGCCACGAAAAGAGACTTCTATTGGGCGTAAGTCTCCTGAATCGTCGAGAGGGCGCGGGCGCAGCTGCTCCGAGCGCCGACGTGAATTGAGCCATGAGCCGCTGACAGGCCGGTCGAGGGTCGTCCATTGTGGGCAGCGTCGACCAACTCCCGTAATGATAGTCTGCAACGCCTCGCTCCTTGTCGTGCAATTGCGGCGTGACGTCATCCGGGAATCTGAGACGCGCGTGTTTCGCTGAAATCTGGGCTTCGCCAAAGGGCCCCGAGGACGGCGTCGTTATTGCGCTATTCACCGCGTCAGGCATGGCACTCCGCCCTGCCCCCTGCCTCTCTCTTCCACCCTCCTCCCGTACCCCCTACCCCCTACCTGTGCCCTCCACCCCACCCCCTACCCACCCTTTCCACCCCCTGGCCACCGTCCCCACATTCTATCCACCCCATCTCCTACCCACTCCTTCCACCCTTTACTCCCCCCACCCCCTCCCCCCTCCCTCCCCCTCACCCCTCCACCCCCCGCCGAGAGTACTTGAGGCGGCTGACGTCACGGCGTCTTCGAGCATTTCCTTAAAAGTCAAGCGAAATAAATCCCCGACAGCAGAAACGTTTCGGAAAGAAAGGGATGGACAGCGAGGGGAAACAAAGGCCCGCCCAGCACGAGGACCAAATTCGGGGAAAAAATCTCGAGGTTGAACTCTCACAGACAGGTACACGCTCAGCTTTGACGCACTAGGAACGCCTAGATGTTAGTAATCGCATTGCCCTGGTATTAGTAACTTTATACTCTGGTATTAGTAACCGCATGAGTTGGTATTGATAACCGCATGCTTTGGTATTAACCGCATGCACTGGTATTAATAACCTCATGCACTGGTATCAATATCCCCATGTTCTGGTATTGATAACCGCATGTACTGGTATTCGTAACCGCGTGGCTTGCTAGTCTTGCCTTTAAAAATGTTCTTGGTTCTGCATGCATTAGGAATTTGTTACAGTTCAGACATCCAAAATTCACTGAAGGCTTTATGAGCACCGAACTCCATATTTGTAGCGTCATGCATGTGTCTGTTGGAATCTGGGGGTGCCCATTTCCTCTCTCGTTATGCATGACACACTAGTATGCGTGCACGGCGCTTCACCCATTCACATTCTCTCTATCTCTCTCTCTCTGTCTATCTCTATCTCTATCTCTATTTCTCTCTTTCTCTCTCTCTTTCTCTCTCTCTTTCTCTTTCTCTCTTTCTCTCTCTTTCTCTCTCTCTCCCTCACACACACACACACACACACACACACACACACACACACACACACACACACACACACACACACACACACACACACACACACACACACACACGCACACACACGCACACGCACACGCACGGGGGCAGTTTGTTACATATAAGCTGAAGCGAAGAGAAGCGCAAAGAGGGAAAGGAATGTGGGAGTGTTGGAGAGTACCATCTTTGGGGGACATCTTTGGCGGGCGGTTGCATCGGGATAAAGAGGGGGAGAAGGGGTGGGAAAGGAGGAGGACGAGGAGGGAGAAGGGGGGGAAGAGGAGAGAATGAGGGGAAGGGGAAAGGAGGAGGAGAAGTGCTAAAGGGGGAGGGGGAGGAGGAGAGAAGGAAGGGGAAGCGGGAAAGGAGATGGAGAAGGGGATAAGAAGAGGAGGAGGAGGAAGAGGGGTAAAAGGGGGAGGTGGGAAGGAGGAGGAGGGAGAAGGGTGAAGGAAGAGGGGTAAAAGGGGGAAGTGGGAAGGAGGAGGAGGGAAAAGGGTGAAGGAGGAGGGGGAAAGGGAGGAGGAGAAGGAGGAATTCAGAAGAAGGAAGAGGGGGAAGGAAATGGAGGAGGGGAATAAGATGAGAAGGATGCGAGGAGGAAAAGGAAAAGAAAAGGAGAGAGGAGAGAACGAGCAGCAGAAACATGAGCGGAAGGCCCGACAAAAGAATAGAAGAGCGGACTAAAAATGTAAGAAAAAAAGATTAAGAAAGACAGTAAAAAGAACAAATGAATAGAGTGAAACAAAAAGAAGCAGGAGAAGAGGAGACCAGAAGAAGCACAAGATCATCAGCGGTGCATGACGGATGGTGGTCACGGCGCCATGACCGCTCAAGGCCACATGACGCGGCCGGGGTACAGGTGCTTGGCTGCGGGCTGCTGGAGGTGCTGAGGGAGGCGGGGGTGGAGGTCCTGGTGGAGGTGCTGAGGGAGGCGGGGGTGGAGGTCCTGGTGGAGGTGCTGAGGGAGGCGGGGGGTGGAGGTGCTGAGGGAGGCTGGGGTGGAGGTGCTGAGGGAGGCTGGGGTGGAGGTGCTGAGGGAGGGGGGGATGGAGGTCCTGGTGGAGGTGCTGAGGGAGGCTGGGGTGGAGGTGCTGAGGGAGGCGGGGATGGAGGTCCTGGTGGAGGTGCTGAGGGAGGCTGGGGTGGGGATGCTGAGGGAGGCGGGGATGGAGGTGCTGAGGGAGGCGGGGGTGGAGGTCCTGGTGGAGGTGCTGAGGGAGGCGGGGGGTGGAGGTGCTGAGGGAGGCGGGGGTGGAGGTCTTGCTGGAGGCTGGAGGTACTGGAGGAGGCTGGGGTACAGGTGCTTGGCTGCGGGCTGCTGGAGGTGCTGAGGGAGGCTGGGGTGGAGGTCCTGGAGGAGACTGGGGTGGAGGCTGGAGGTGCTGAGGGAGGCGGGGGTGGAGGTCCTGGAGGAGACTGGGGTGGAGGCTGGAGGTGCTGAGGGAGGCTGGGGTGGAGGTGCTGAGGGAGGCGGGGATGGAGGTGCTGAGGGAGGCGGGGGTGGAGGTCCTGGTGGAGGTGCTGAGGGAGGCGGGGATGGAGGTGCTGAGGGAGGCGGGGATGGAGGTGCTGAGGGAGGCGGGGGTGGAGGTCCTGGTGGAGGTGCTGAGGGAGGCGGGGGGTGGAGGTGCTGAGGGAGGCGGGGGTGGAGGTCTTGATGGAGGTGCTGAGGGAGGCGGGGGGTGGAGGTCTTGGTGGAGGTGCTGAGGGGGGCGGGGGGTGGAGGTCTTGGTGGAGGTGCTGAGGGAGGCGGGGGGTGGAGGTCTTGGTGGAGTTGCTGAGGGAGGCGGGGATGGAGGTCTTGCTGGAGGCTGGGGTGGAGGTCTTGCTGGAGGCTGGAGGTACTGGAGGAGGCTGGGGTACAGGTGCTTGGCTGCGGGCTGCTGGAGGTGCTAAGGGAGGCTGGGGTAGAGATCTTGGTGGAGGCTGGGGTGGAGATCTTGGTGGAGGCTGGGGTGGAGGTCTTGGTGGAGGCTGGAGGTGCTGAGGGAGGCTGGGGTGCTGTCCACGAGGTGCTTGCGTTAATGGAGTCTGCTCATTAAAGGAGATAATGTCGAGGGGGCAACCTTGGGCATTAGGAGCTGTGGGCAATGAGGCTGTGAACGGATATTATTTAATTAGATAAGGGGATGCAATTACATTAACGTTTCACGCGCACGAACACATATACCCCTACTCGCGCGCGCTTTGTCCGCTTATACGTACGTTTGTATCCAGAAAGACAGACAAATAAAATTCTAAGTGTAATGTCTGCACGAAGCCTCCATACACGGCCAAAGGAATGGGCATTAGTAATAAAAAAAAACGATAACCATAGAAATTGCACAAAGATCCGATCCCACACATGTCGAACACATTTTATCCCTGCATTTATTTTGCATTTAATAGCGCAAACGCCGTGTAAAGCTGCCAGATCCATCCCCTTTCCCTCCCCCCTTATCCCCCCCTATCCCCAGCTCCCCCCCCCCCCCTTGTAGTCGGGAAGGAGGTCCTGTATCGTCCAAGCAGGTTACATCCGGGTCCCTTTTTCTTCGGGATTTTATAGAGTCACGGATTTATATTTTCTGCCGGTTAACGTCTCTTATCTCTCTCTCTTTTTCTTTCTTCTCCCTCTTTTTCTTTCTTTTCTCTTTCCCCCTTTCCCCCCCACATTCCTTCTTTCTATTTCTCTCTCTCACATTCATTCTTTCTTTCTTTCATCTCTCTCTCTCTCAAATTCATTCTTTCTTTCATCTCTCTCTCTCTATATATATTTATTTCTGTTCATCTATCTATCTATCTCTAATTCTATCTCCATGTCGCTTACATTTTCTTTCTTTTTTATTTATTTATTTATTTTTATCTTTTTCTTTTTTTCTCTCTCTTCCTCTCCCGCTCTCTCTCTCTTTTCCTCCTTCCTCTGATGTCTGGATTTCCTCGCCTCATTCGCTTCACGTTTATGATGTTCTCGCCTTAATTTTTCTTTTCCTTTATGTCTTGTTTTTTATCTTTCCTTTTTCTCTCTCCATTTTTGTCGGGAAATTTCAAGTGGAGAATATTAAGCCACGACGCGCCGTATTTTTTTCACGTTCGCTTCATCATCATCATCATCGTGTGTTTCTTTCTCCTTTCTTTTTCTTTCTTTTCATTCTTGCTCTTTCGTTTCGCTCTTTTTTTTTATATCCCCATTTTTTAAAAATTCTATGTCGATCTTTTTCCCGCTGTTTCTCGTTTCCTTTTATTATTATTATTATTGTTATTATTATTATTCCATGTCGCTCTTTTTTCCCGCTCTCTCGTTTCTTCATGTTTTTTTTTTTTTATTCCTTCTCGCTGTTTCCGTTCGGTCTTTCCTCATCTTTCCCTTTGCTTTTTCTTCTTACCCTTTTTTCATTTCCTTTTGCTATTTCTTTTCGTTCTTTCTCGTTCCCTTATTTTATTATTCCCTTTTGCTCTTTCTTTTCCTTCTTTCTCGTTCCTTCCTTTTTTTATTCCTTCTCGCGGTATCCGTTCGCTCTCTTCTCATCTCCTCATATTTCCCTTTGCTCTTTCTTTTATCAATCCCCTCTACTCTTTCTTTTCGCTCTTTCTCTTTCCCGCGTCCGCCGTGCAGAGGGCGCCAAGGGGCGTGGGCGGGCGGCGTGGGCGTCCCTGTGCCTTTGTTCGGGCAGCGCGACAGCCGGTGTCTTCGGGCGTGCTTGACCCCGCCAGAGAGCACGCGGAGGTCAAGCCAATGGACCCGCGAGATCTGCAAAGAGGTTGAATAATACGCAAACTTTCGAATTACTTGGCAATGGGTAGTTAGGCAGCGTGGGTCGGGAGGCGGTTTTGGTCCCTACGGCGCGTGGTCATAAGGGCGAGTGGGTGGGGCTCGCACCTTTGTATAGTCATGGAAGTCCTGCTGTGGGGAGGATGGAGGGGGAGGGGGGGAGGGTTGCCAGTTGGTCAATTAGGAAGTCGGTTTAATCGGGGGACTTCTGTCTTCTCAAGCTCTGGTATATTAAGTTTGTTTTTTTGTATAAATAAATGATGGGGTTTAATCTTGATAATTCGGGGGGAATTGATTATTTTGAGATGAGAAAAAGTGTGGAAATTTCTGGGTTTAATCTTTTATTTTTAGGGATATGCGCGCTCAGATGGGCGGGATCGGAGGGCGGAGGGGGATGGGCGTAGTTGTGTCATGTGGGCGGGGATTAGTCAGTCTCAACACGCCTTCCATTAATGGTCACACTCGTGCACTCGCGACGTACACAAAGAGGGGGAGGTTGGGGTGCTTGTGGGGATGGGGGAAAGGATGGGGGTAGGGGATGGGATGGGGATGGGGGTGGGGGATGGGATGGGGAAGGGGAGAAAGGATGGGAGTGGGGAGGGGGAAAGGATGGGGGGTGGGGGTTGGGACGGGATGGGGAAAGGGGGAAAGGATGGGGATGGGGGTGGACATAGAGGGGGGTCTAGGAAAGGGGGTGGATGGGATGGGATGGGGAAGGGAGAAAGGGGGTGGGGCGAGGGGGATTAGATAGTATTGGGGAAGGGGGGAAAGGATGGCGCGGTGGGAGATGGGAGTAGAGGGAGAGGAAGGGGGTGGGATAGAGGTGAGGGAGAGGATGGGGGGATGGGAAGGGGGGAGTAGGGGGTGAGGGGAGGATTCACCCATCGTGACGCTTCTTCTTCTTGTCTTCGCTGTTTTTGATATGGTCGTTATCCTGTCCTCCTCACTATCCTCGCCATCGTGTGATTGGTATTATTTATGTCTTTTGAGGTGGATACAGTGATTCACTATCGTCACTATCATCTCCGTTTGCGTATAATTCGCGTTAGTTTTTTTATATCTTTGAGGCGATTATATTCATCATCGTCACGTTAATATCTTAATTTTTTTTATCTTTGAGATGAATAATGTGATTTTTTATCCTTTTTGTCGGGTAGAATTAGTGTTATTTTACCTATTGGTGTGAGTATAGTGAGTCTTTTTCATGTATTATTGTTATCAAATTAATCTTTGAGGTGATCATAGTGATACACTATTCAATTCTTCGTGTGAAATTAATTCTATTTTAGTATTATCTTATCTACTGATGTGAGTATATTGAGTCACTATCTTCTCCATCACGTATTATTGCTATCAATTTTATCTTTTGAGGTGATCGTAATGATAAGCTATTCTATTCTTCGTGTAAAATTGTCTTTTTTAGCATTATTTTATGTATTGATGTGAGTATAGTGAGCAACTTTCTTCACCTATTTTTAATATGAATTTTATCTTTGATAAGCTTTATATTGATTTATAATGATATTTATAATGATAATGATAATGATATTTATAATGATAATGATATTCTTTATAATGATAATGATATTCTTTATAATGATAATGATTTTTTTTTATAATGATAATGATATTCTTTATAATGATAATGATTTTTTTTATAATGATAATGATATTCTTTGTAATGATAGTGATATTCTTTGTGTAAGATTAATTTTATTTTCATCACCTTAATATATTTTGTGCTGATGATGATGGCGATGGGGGTGGCGACCCGAAACGCAATTATTACCAGTGTCATTAGCATCTTTATCTTTAATGGCCGGCTTTGTCGTTAAATTCGCATTACTTAAAACTGATGCTAAAAAACGGTTGCTTTAAAAATATCACTTGAAGCAATTCAGTCAAAGATTAGTCTTTGAGTATTCAAAATAACGCTCATATTATTAGATATTTCTTAAAGTCGTTAACATTAAAAAAGACTATACTCCACCTCATTACAAAATGCGTAGCCTCATTGTTAACAAGATTTATAATGTCCGTAATGTTAATGATGGGAATTCCACTCAGATCAATTTTTTTCTCCCCGCTAAGATTGGAAATAGCTGATCCAGTTGCAAGCCTTTCAAGAATTTGTTAATGTGTTTCTTGTTGCAAAGGCCCAATTAGTTGGAGAAGGAATGTCTAGCTGCTCTCGGATTTTCTCTCCTCGTTCAGCTTGCATCAGCTGATATTACCGTCTCGGTTCACGTGCACCATCTGGATTTACTTGCACCATCTGGATTTCCTTACACCGGAGTTCACGTGAACCATCTGGATTTACTTGCACCTCCCGAGTTCATGTGCACCACCTGGTTTTCATTTGTACTTGCTGAGTTTGCCTGCGTCTCAGCCTGGGTTCACTGGAAACAGCTGAGTTCATTTGCACCTGTTCAATTGTACCACCTTAGTTCACTTGCACCAACTGAGCCCACTTGCGTCACTTGGGTTCCCCTGCCCTAGCTCACTTTACGTGCACCAGCTGGGTTTCTCTTCCCCAGCTTGATTCTTCCCTACCAGCTGGGTTCTGTTCCACCAGCTGATTTCTTGTCCAGCAGCTGATTTCTTGTCCAGCAGCTGATTTCTTGTCCATCAGCTGATTTCTTGGCCATCAGCTGATTTCTTGGCCATAAGCTGATTTCTATTCCATCAGCTGATTTCTTCTCCATCAGCTGATTTCTTCTCCACCAGCTGATTTCGTCTTCCTCAGCTGATTTCGTCTTCCTCAGCTGATTTCGCACTGTTTCGCCCAGAGACAAAGGTGCCTGGACGAAGGTGCGCTCGTGACTCTCGGCGCGGGAGAGGCGTTTTTGTAACCTCTGCCAAGTAGACATGAGCGTGATATGGCGTTCGTCTAAGCTCTTTCCTTTTTCTTCTTCTTCTACTCATCTCCCACTTTTTTCTCTTGTTCTGCTCGTCTCTCACTTTTTTTATTCTCCTCCTCCTCCTCCTCCTTGTTTTCCTCTTTTTTCCTTCTTTTACCCCTCCTCCCAACATTCCCTCCTCCCCCCGTCTCCCTTTCGTCCTCTTCCTTCTTCCTTTTCTTCTTCTTCTTCTTCTTCTTCTTCTTCTTCTTCCTCTTGGGACACCCCACACCAACCCCGGCATCTAATTAACGATGTCAAACTGTTTGTTGTGAAAGATCCAACAGCCTTTGGGACTCGGGAAAAAAAAAACTGGTTGGGATCCCCGCTCAAATCCAGCTTTCAAAAACAGGGCCCAGCTGTTCCGTGCGAAAGGAGGGCACATAGCGGCCGAATATGGCCTTTGCTGGGGAGCGAAGAATGCTCTGTCACTCTGCATCTCATTATACATCTGGCATGTTCAAGTGTCAGCCGTCAAGATGTGTGTCAGCGACGTCAGCTCCCTGTGGTTAGGGGGTCTGGGAGCGCGTGTATTACATGTTTACAATGTTTATTTGGTGGTTTATGGTCATGTAAACAATGCGCTCCATACCGTTATTCGTACACGCATATATATATATATATATATATATATATATATATATATATATATATATATGTGTGTGTGTGTGTGTGTGTGTGTGTGTGTGTATGTGTGTGTGTGTGTGTGTGTGTGTGTGTGTGGGTGTGTATGTGTGTGTGTGGGTGTGGGTGTGGGTGTGGGTGTGGGTGTGGGTGTGGGTGGGTGTTTTTTTATATAGGTTTATATGTTATATGTATACATTTTATGTATATGCATATATTAGTATGTATATTTTACATATATAACATATAAGTATATATAGTATATATAGATATGTATGTGTGTCATTTGCACAAAATTGATAAGGTTTCTTACATTTCTTTTGCAAACTGATATGCATTCGTTAGACCTTCAAAATGAATTCTTTATATACAAATGTTTTTTTTTAAGTACTGTTAGCAATAATATGTGGATAAGTTAGTGTATGTCTATCCGCACGCACACATACACGCACGCGCGCGCATGCGCACACACACACACACACACACACACACACACACACACACACACACACACACACACACACACACACTCATATTCATACTCATACTCATACTCATACTTACACACATACACACACACACACACAAATGTGTACATGAAATATTTAAAATCTTCCCGAAATAAGCACATCAGATTTGTAAAATGATCCCGAGATAGGCACATCACAAAAGAAACAAGTCCATTTTATCCCCCAAGGTTTTAAAAAATGGCAACGATGAATGGAATCCGTAAATACATATGCAGAGGCAGCTTGTATATGGTTGTAATGAAAATAAGCAATTCGTTTCATTGGCGGAGATTGGTCAGTGTCCAAAGTGACAGCTGATCTTGACTAGAAATTGCTCCTCCTGCCATCCCTGACCATTACTTTCGGTCGATTCTTCTCATTTGATATTCTGATTTCACTTCTATCACTGATTGGTTGTTGGTCCCGTCATTAAGATTCTGATTAGCGATTCTGGTCCGGTTCAGAGAGAAGAGAAGGAGGGAGGGGAGGGAAGGAGGGAGGGAGGTAAAGTTGAAAAGCGCGCGGAATTTCAAATCGTAACCGAACCTCATTATACCTCCCGCCATTTTGGAATTTCGAACTGGTCGAAGCCGCGTCCAAACAAAACGCAAAAAAAAGAAATAAAAACATGAAAAAATACCGATACAGTTAGGAAATAGGAAACAAACATCCTTTTAACTGGAGATTTGACAGAGTTTTAAGCACTGGGAGGAAGGGAGTTGGGACGTCCTGTGGGAACGCAGTTGAGGGTCGGAACTATGTAGATTTATAATGGAGAGGTCGGGTTGCATGTTAAAGCCCGATGTGTGTACTTGGGCACAAAGGGCATCACTGGTATTGACGTTGATAATGGGGTGGATGATGGATGGGGGTTGTAAAATTTAATGAAAAAATATGGAGGTGATGTGACCGTGTTTTCGTATATCGGAGTAGGACATGTGTATCTAATCAGCTCTAAGCTCCGTATCACTGAAGGAGATTAGTAATTAAGTAATCCTCATGAAAACTATGCACAAGATTATGATAATAGCAGTATTTAAAATGGAAGGGGGTAATGTTAACAATTAGAAGAGATAAAATAAATGATAATCAGTTGTTCAAATGTCATTCAGCAACAAGAACCCCCCCTATAAAAAAAAAAAATAAATAAATAAATAAATAAAGATGAAAAAAAGATAAATACAAGAGCCCGAACCTCGAAATGATAATAAGCCCGACAACAAGCGGCGGGTAATCCCGTATGGAGCGCGGGCTTCCTCGAGTCCGTCTTGTGTGACCACCACATCCAACCGGAGATCCGAGGAGTGAAATCTTGACGACCGACTGGCAATCAAACTGTCAATAAATGTTACGCTCTTGGCCAGTTAGCGGCGATTGTGTACGGAACGGCCCCGTAATATTCTCTCGTTGAATGAATAATTCGGGGAACGGCTTTTGATGAAGAGATGAAATCTGCGATGGGTTTTGAGATTATGTTGGAGGGGGGTGGGGGGTATGGGGGATCAGAGGGCCAGAGGGCCAGAGGGTGCGCTCATATATACATACATATATTTTGTTTATATATATTACTTGTCTTTTTCTATAATAATAGGAAGTCGGAGTTAATTTTATTGCATTACATTTGCATTTCTGTGCTTAAGAGAACGTAAACCGATGGCGTTATGTCTACAAGCATGCTAATCAAGAGCAGAATACCACGACACAAAAACCCATTTGCATATTTGCATAGACTTATAAACCAAAAGAGACATGTCTAAGAAAAAACACATTAATATGCACGAAAGAGCACCAGCTTTGTGTTTTTTTTACCTAACATTTGCCATTTTGTTTTACAGGTATGTGGCGGCGACCTCCCGATGCCGAAGGTGTCTTGGGGCCGAAGAGTGAGTTTTTGAGGAGGTCGGGTAATACAGAAGGCATAATTAGTGTTTTCTTTGGATTGTGGTTTGGATGGGAGGAGGAAGGGTGGATCGAAGGAAGGGAGAAGGGTGAGGGAGAGGAGGAGGAGGAGGACGGCGACGACGAGGAAGAAAGGGGAGGAGGAGGAGGAGGACGGCGACGACCACGATGAAGAAAGGGAGGGAAGGAAGTGGAGGAGGAGTGGGAAGGGTGAGGGAGAGGAGAAGGAGGAGGAGGACGGCGACGACGAGGAAGAAAGGGGAGGAGGAGGAGGAGCACGGCGACGACCACGATGAAGAAAGGGAGGGAAGGAAGTGGAGGAGGAGTGGGAAGGGTGAGGGAGAGGAGAAGGAGGAGGAGGACGGCGACGACGAGGAAGAAAGGGGAGGAGGAGGAGGAGCACGGCGACGACCACGATGAAGAAAGGGAGGGAAGGAAGTGGAGGAGGAGTGGGAAGGGTGAGGGAGAGGAGAAGGAGGAGGAGGACGGCGACGACGACGAATAGGGAAGGGAGAAGGGGGCGGGATAGAGGAAGAGAGGAAATGGAAGGGAGGAGGTGAGAAGAGAGTGAGTGAATGATTGCGTGGGCGAAAGATAAGGGAAAGGGGGTGAGAAAGAGAAGAAGTAGGAGAAGGGATAGCAGGAGACCGCAGAAGTGAGAAATGAAGATCGAAATGAGAAAATGACGAAGAGAGAGAGAGAGAGAACGGACGAGAGAGAAAGACAGATGAAGAGAAACAACGAAAAATGAATAAAGGAAGAGAAAATAAATAAATAGACAAAGAGAATAAGTGAATAAGAGAATCCGAGATAGAGAGAGCGAAAGAGGTTTAAGAAGTAGTTAACAG
>NC_091560.1:36419857-36437357 GCF_042767895.1 Penaeus vannamei
GGGGGGTGAAAGGGGGAAGTCGAATAGAAGATGGGGGAGGGAGAGAGGGGTAGGTAAAATGAAAAGAATAAAACGTGTTGTAAATCGTGGATATGCTTTCTTCCCTCCCACCCACCCCTCCCCCCTCTCTCTCCTCCCCTGCCCGCTTGCCTTCCCTTTCCTTCCCTTCCTTATCGTCTCCTCCTGTGCACTCTGTCCTTTTTTCTTTTTTATTGTTATATATCCGTGTTTCTTGTTCATTTTTTTATTTTTTCTACTGTCTGTGTGTTTGTGTATATACTCGTGTGTATGTGTGCGCATACACACACACACACACACACACACACACACACACACACACACACACACACACACACACACACACACACACACACACACACATATATATATATATATATATATATATATATATATATATATATATATATATATATATATATATATACACCATCGTCACCTCTCTCTTATTTTGTTTTTATTACCATCCTCAGCATAAGAGTAATGCAAATCAATTAATTTATTTTATTCTCCTTAAACATAACCAGTTCTTATTGTTATTACGCTCCCCTTCCCATTCTATGGATGTTCTTCTTCGAACCCCCTCCCACCCCCACCCCCCATAATGCCCCTCTCATATAGCCAGGTGTGCCCGTGAGTACCTGTAATTTTATGCTTCTCTCGACGTGGACTGTGCCTAAACTCCCTTTGATGCCACCTGGCCTGTGTATTTATTTCGAAAGTTGTCCCCTCGTTCTCTTTCTCTTTCTCTCTCTTTCCTCCTCGCTCTCTCTCTCTCTCTCTCTCTTTCTTTCTTCTTCGCTCTCTCTCTCTCTCTCTCTCTCTCTCTCTCTCTCTCTCTCTCTCTCTCTCTCTCTCTCTCTCTCTCTCTCTCTCTCTCTCTTTCTTTCTCTCTCTCTCTCTCTCTCTCTCTCTCTCTCTCTCTCTCTCTCTCTCTCTCTCTCTCTCTCTTATTCGCTCTCTCTCTGTCTCTCTCTCTCTTTCTTTCGCTCTCTCTCTCTCTTTCTCCCTTGTTCGCTCTCTCTCTCTCTCTCTCTCTCCCTCTTTCGCTCTCTCTCTCTCTCTCTCTCTCTCTCTCTCTCTCTCTCTCTCTCTCTCTCTCTCTCTCTCTCTCTCTCTCTCTCTCTCTCTCTCTTTCTCTTTCTTCTTCGCTCTCTCTCTCTCTCTCTCTCTTTTCTTCTGCTCTCTCTCTCTCTCTCTCTCTCTCTTCTCTCTCTCTCTCTCTCTCTCTCTCTCTCTCTCTCTCTCTCTCTCTCTCTCTCTCTCTCTCTCTCTCTCTCTCTTTGTTTCTACATCGCATTCTCCACCCTCTCTTTGATTCTCCCTCTCCCTCTCCTCCCCTCTCTTTGTTTCTCTTTCTCCCTCTCTCCATTTTCTCTCTCCCTCTCCCCATTCTCTTACTCCTTTTACCTCTCTTTCTCCTTCTCCCCTCGCCTCCCCTTTGTCTCTCGTTCCGAACCCTTCCTATATTAAGGACTTTGAGCGGCGCCGGCACCCTCCCCACCTCCGCCCTCGCCCTCCCGCCCACCTCCTCCCTCCCGAAGGTGGAATTACACCCTCCCGCCACAGGTTCTGCGTGCTGCCTCTGTGGTGACCTCCTGCGATCGCTCGATGACGGAAGGACGCGGGTTAGGAGTGTTATCGGCCATGGAGGGACTGTGGGTTTAGGGATTATTTTGTCTCATAGATGGCGTGGATTTTTGTTTTTCTTGGGGGAGGGAGGCAGGGACGTGGAGAGAGGGAGAGGATGACTGTAAGTGTGAGGGAGAAGGATACAGGGAGAGAGAGAGAGAGAGAGAGAGATAAAGTGAAAGAGTGAGAGATACAGGAAGAGAGGGAGAGAGAGAACGAGAAAGAGAGAGAGATAGAGGGGGGTGGGAAAAAATGACCACTCAAACACGCTCCCTGATGGTCGCCTATGATGGATACTGCCCCCTCCCCCCTCACTCCCCCCCCTTGCCTATGCCCCTTTCCGAGACCCCCCACGGGTCCTTATTTTTTTACAACCCTCATATACTTCAACCGTTCCCTTACACGTGCCTTTGGCCTCCTCAGCCCCTTCCTCTTTCCCCCCCTTTCCCCCTTTCCGTCTTTCCTCATTTCCCCCTTTCCTCTTTTTATCATTCTCCCTTCCTCCCTATACTCCTTTCCCTCTTATTTCCAGTCCTCCATCCCCCTCCCCCCCTTTGCTCTTTCCTTCTTCCTTCCCCCCTTCCCCATTTGCTCTTTCCTTCTTCCTTCCCCTTCCCCTACCCCCTTTTCCCAACCCCCTTTCCCCTACTTCCCCTACCCCTACTTCCCCTACCCCCTTTTCCCAATTTCCTCCCTCTTGCCCATCCCCTTCTTTCCTTCCTCCTCGTCCCCTCTTCCCCCCCTTCCCCCTTCCTGTCCCCCTTTCCCCCTCCTTCCCTTCTCCCTTCCCTTCTCCCTTCCCTCCTTCCCTTCTCCCTTCCCTCCTTCCCTTCTCCCTATCCCCCCTCCTTCCCTTCTCCCTTACTCCTCCTTCCCTTCTCCCTCCCTCTTTCCGTATCACTCGTAGCTTATAGCCTTTGTACGTCTGGCTCTCCCGCGGCCCCCTTAATAGGCGTCGGGTGAAGGAGAATAACCTGAGGGAGGGAGGGAGGGAGGGAGGGAAGGAGAAAGAGAGGGGGGATGGAGGGAGGATGGGAGGAAGAGAGAAAGGGAGGGGGGGAAGGAGAGAGAGAGAGGGTGGGAGGGAGGGAGGAAGGGAGAGAGAGGTGGAGGGTGAGAGGGAGGGAGGAAGGATGGGAAGAAGAGAGAGAGAAGGAAGGGAGGGAGGGAAGGGAAGGAGAGAGATGGAAGAGGTGGGACGGGGAGAGAGAGAGATGGAGGGTGGGAAGGAGAGAGAAGGGTGGGGGAAAGATGGAGGGTGGAAGGGAGAGAGAGAGGGGGGGGAGGGAGGGAGGGACGATGTGAGGGAGAAAGAGAGAGGAGGGGGGAGGAAGGGAAGGGGAAAAGAAAAGAGTAAAAGAGAGAGGGCAGAGGGGAAAGGATAAAAGAAAACTATAAATGAGAGAGAGGGAGAGGGAAGCAGGCAGAGAAAGATAAATAGATTGTGCATAGCCTGTGTACATTACATATTTATAAACGCAAAAAATATTTATATATTTTCATATATCGTCGAGGGAATGGAATACAGTATAACCAATGCCCCCTTTTCTCCTCTTTAAACGGAGAGGAGAGAGAGAAGGGGAAGAGGCTATGAAGGAAGGGGGGAGAAGGTGAAATGAAGAGGAAAACAGAAAACTATGCGATTGTAAAGAACACAAAGGAGAGGAGAAAATGTAAAGCGGAGGGAGTGAATCTGCAATGATGCGAAACAAAAGAATGGAATGTGTAAGACAAAAGTGATGCGAATGAAGGGAGAAAGAGAGACGAGAAGAATTCTAAAAAAAAGCTAGGCAAAGGAAATAGAGAACAATAGCAAGAACAGACATGAGAGACACAGAAACAGACAGAACCCAGAAAAGAGTGAAAAAATAACGAAAGATGAGGTAATACGCCTAAGGAAACGAAAGAGAACAGAAAGAGACAAACAAAGAGGGGGAAGAGGAGATAGGAGGGGAAGGAGAGTAAACAATGAGGAGAGGAGAGGAACGAGAGTAACCAGTGTGTAGGAGAGAGGAGAAAGGAGAATAACCAATGAGGAATAGAGGAGAAGGAGAATAACCAATCAGAGGTAGAAGAGAGAAGGCGAGTAGGAGAGTAACCAGTGAAGAGGAGAGAAGAGGAAGACGAATAACCATTTGGGAAGAGAGGAGAGGAAGGAGAATAACCAATCAGAAATAGAAAAGAGGAAAGAAAGAACAACGAATGGGAACTAGAGTAGAGGAAGGAGAAAAAACAATGATAAATAGAGGAGAGAAAGAGAGTAACCAGTGAGGAGGAAGAGTAACCAGTGAATAGGAGAGAAGAGGAAGAAGAATAACCAATCAGAAATAGAAGAGAGAAGGAGAGTAACCAGTAAGAAGGAGAGAAAAGGAAGAGGAGTAACCAGTGAGGAAGAGAGAAGAGGAAAG
Source organism: Penaeus vannamei (assembly GCF_042767895.1). Taxonomy (NCBI): domain Eukaryota; kingdom Metazoa; phylum Arthropoda; class Malacostraca; order Decapoda; family Penaeidae; genus Penaeus; species Penaeus vannamei. The sequence goes on from NC_091560.1 coordinate 36,423,916, forward strand.
AGCCAAACCAATGATAAGAATAACAATTAATGGGGAAGAGGGGAGAGGAAGAACAACTAATGAAGAATAGAAGAGAGAAGGAGAGTAACCAGTGAGGAGGAGAGGACAGGAAGAAGAATAACGAGTGAAGAGGAGAGAAGAGGAAGAAGAATAACCAATGGGGAAGAGAGGAGAGGAAGAACAACCAATGAAGAATAGAAGAGAAAAGGAGAGTAACCAGTGAGAAGGAGAGGAGAGGAAGAACAACCAATGAGAAATAGAGAAGAGGAAGGAGAATAACCAACCAGAAATAGAAGAGAGAAGGAGCAAAACCAAGGATAAATAGAGGAGAGAAGGAGAGTAACCAGTGAGGAGAGGAGAGGAGAGAAGGAGGGGCTCCCACCTGCGTGACGAGGCGCACATTCCAGCAGGTGTGGTATTACTACAGGTAGAAACTCGAGGCGGAGCAGCCCATCTCGCCCACACACGCACCGCTGAAGTATCCTGCGTATGTACTCACACACAGGGGCATGCGCTAGCTGGGGAAGGGCGGGGGGCGGGGAGGGAGAGAGGGGTGGGGAAGGGAGGGAAGGGAAGGGAAGGGGTGGGGAGGGAGAGAGGGGATAGGTGTAGGAGGGGAGGGAGAGAGGGGAAGGAGGGATGGGAGGGGAAGGGCGGAGGGTGGGAGAGAGGGAGAGAGGGGAAGGGTAGAGGGAGGGAGAGAGGGGAAGGGTAGAGGGAGGGGAGGGAGAGAGGACGGGATAGGACGGGAGGGAAGGGTGGAGGGAGGGAAGGAATAGGAAGGGAAGGGTTGGGAAAGGGTGGGGATGGAGGGGAAGAATTGTTAGAGGGTGGTGTTGGGGAGAGAGGGCGAGGGTTGGGAAAGGGTAGAGTGGGGGTGAGGAGAGAGGGGAAGGGTTAAGAAAGGGTGGGGTGGGCAAAGGACGGGGCTAGGAAAGGGAAGATAAGGGAGAAAAGGGTGGGGATAGGGAGGGAGGGGAATGGAAGGGGAGGAATGGATAGGGAGGAGGAGTGAGAGGAAAGGATAGAACTGAAGCAAGGAAGAGAAAGGAAGGGGAGGGTAGTGGAAGAAAAGAAAGAGGAGGAGGAGGAGATGATGGGGAGGGAGAGAAGGGAGGAGAGGAATGGGAGGGGTGGGGAACGGAGGAAAGGGGAGGGGGAGGAAAAGATAGAGAAGAAGTGCAGTAAGGGAAGAAAAAGAATAGAGAGAGGAAAGAAGGAGGACGAGAGGGAAGAAGAGAGAGGATGGGAATAGAGGGGGAGAGGAGGGAGGGATTAAGGGGAGAGGGAGAGGGTGAGGGGGTGGGGGGGTAAGGACTCGGCTGTGATGAAGCATGGAGACTAACCCCAATACCTGTTCCGGCTTCAGATTTCTTCTCTTTTTTTCTTTTTCTTTTTTTCGTTTTACAAATATGCTTAACTTGTCCATTTGCTGCGTGGTCTCTTTCCGAATTTAGTTTGCTTTGCCATAACGGCTTTATCATCTCTCCGTGTTTGCTGTGTTTATTTATTATTATTATTATTATTACTTTTAATTTGTACCGTTGCTCCAAACTACACGTTTAGGTTAGGTTATGTATATCATTACTCTTCAGACTTTTTTTCTTCTGTCTTTTTCTTTTCTTCTCTTATTATTATTATTATTCTTGCTCTTTTTTTCTCTTCTTCTTTTTCTTCTCTTCTTCTCTTCTCCTCCTCTTCTTCTTCTTCGTCTTTTTCCTCTTTTCTGCTTCTTCTTTTTCTTTTTCTTCTTCTTCTTTTCTTCTCCTCTTCTTCTTTTTCTTCTTCTTCTTCTTCTTCTTCTTCTTCTTCATCATCTTCTACTTCTAGCTTATACATCTTCGCACCCAAACGTAAAACATCCACAAATCCCAACCTTTCATCGCTTCGAAAACGAAGAAGAAAAAAATGAAACAAAAACGTAAAAAAAAAAGAAAAAAAAAAGAAAAAAAAAAACTGAAGACATGCGCATACACAGCATCGGTTATTATGTGTCGCGTGAGGATCCCACGGCGAGCGGGCGCGGGGATAGGCCTGGGAGCTTTACATAGGCCTAAGACGAGTCCAGAGTGAAGGGAGGATGTGGATAACGGAGGTGAGTGGCGATAAGGGAAGAAGGGGAGGAGGGTATGACGGGACAGAAAGGGGGAAGAGGAGGAAGGAAAGGGAGAGGGAGAGAAGAGGGGGAGGAGGAAGGAATGGGAGAGGGAGAGAAGAGGGAGGAGGAAAGGGAGAGAGAGAGAAGAGGAGGAAGGAAAGGGAATGAAAGAGAAGAGGAGGAGGAATGAAAAGGAGAGGGAGAGATGAGGAGGAAGCAAAGGGAGAGAGAGAGATGAGGAAGGAAAGGGAGAGAGAGAAAGAAGAGAGCGTGGTTAGTAAGAACAGGAGAGAGGAAGGAGGAAAGGGAGAATTTAGAAAAAAAAGGATGGGCTTAAAAACAAATAGATGGAGAACGATAGAGAGGAGGTGGAGAAAGATGGAAAAATAAAGAGGAATGAAGTAAATGGAATGATAGATGTAAAAGTAAGAATTGAAGAGATGTTGATAAGGTAAAAATTATATAGAGAAAATAAAAGATAGATAGGAAAGGAAGGGAGGGAGAGAAAAGAAAATAAGAAAGAGAAAGAGAGAGGAAGCGAATAGAGGGAGAAACGGAGGGTTGAAAAGGAAGAATGAAGAGAAACGGAAAGATGGAATTAAACAATGAAAGAAGAACGCAGTGAAGAAGGAAAAGACTTCCAAGATAAATAAGAGATGACATTACCTCAAAGGATTCGCAATTTGGTATTCAAGAAACGCCATAACTGAGTGTACAGGATTGCTGGCTCTCTGATCCCTCGCCTCCACACCCTACACCTCCCATCCTACACCACTCATCCTACACCTTCCCATCCTACACCTCCCATTCTACACATCCCATCCTACGCTTCTTCTACACATCCCAGCCTACACCTTCCTCCTACACCTCCCATCCTACACCTTCCTCCTACACCTCCCATCCTACACCTTCCCATCCTATACCTTCCCTTCTACACCTCTCATCCTACACCTCCCATCCTACACCTCCACCTTCCCATCCTACACCTCACATCCTACACCTACACCTTCCCATCCTACACCTACACCTCCCATCCTACACCTACACCTCCACACCCTACACCTCTCATCCTACACCTTCCATCCTACACCTTCCCTCCTACACCGATCCTTAAGCTCCTTCTACCTTTGTATCTACCGTCATCTCTCTCTATCTACCTTTTATCTCTCTCCGGATGTCTACATCTACTTCAAACTTTCCCACGTATTCTGTACACTCTAGCACAAAGAGAAGGATTTTTTAAAGGATGTTCATGTGTCGATGTGGATGTTGATGGGTCTGTGTAGCTTTCTTTATGTTGTCTTTTTTTTGGTGATTTTGGGTGTCGAAAAGGGGTATGTGTAGTGGGTGTAAAGTCGGGTGTAGAATCTAAAGGGTGGGAATGTAGTTGGTGTATTTTGGGGGAGTCTACAGGTTTGAGTGCGAATGCTGTAGGTGTAGAGTTTTGGGTGTAAATGTGAGTGTGATTGTTGTAGGTGTAAATATTCGGGTGTAAAAGTTTTGAGGGTGAATGCTGTAGGTGTAAATATTCGGGTGTAAAATTTTTGAGTGTGAATGCTGTAGGTGTAAATTTTTGGGTGTAAATGTTGTGTGAAAGTTGGTGTGATTAAATAAATTAAATATACAGCACGTATAAATGCTGTAGGAGTGTAATTTTTTTTACCTGTAAAATGCTGTAGCTGTAATTATAGCATTTATTGACGTCATTGATGTAATTATAGCAGCTGTAAATGCATTAGGTGTAAATGAATTACATGTAAGCGCAACAGATGTAAATATAACGAGAGTATACGTACGAAAAAAAACTTAGCCCAGACGAAAGCAGAGACGAGCCGCTAAACGAGATGTAAAGTGCGAAGCGATCGGATATGCAAATGAGGAAGGAGGAGGATGCCCATACAGAGAGAAGAGAGAAATATATATTGATGGAAAGTGATAAGCGTGCGTGGAGAAAAAGGAGGGAGTGAGGAGGAGGAGGGGGAGGGGGGAAGAGTAAAGCTAGTTAAAGGAGGGGGAAGGATGATGGAGAGAAGGAAGATGGGGGGTAGGGAGATAAGGCGAGAGAGGGATTAAAAAGACGAGGAGGAAAGAATAAGAAAGGAAGATGGAGGAGGGAAGGAGGAAGAGAAGCGGAAGAAGAAGGAAGGAGGTAGAGAAGCGGTGGAAGAAGAACGAAGGAGGAAGAAAGAAAGGAGGATAAGAAACGGATTTAATGCTAGTTGAATTTGAAACGTAGACTAGGCCTATGCTGAATGGAAATAATGATGATAGACGAAGGAGAATTTGAATAGGCCGAAAGTGGGTCGCGTATGAGGCGGTGCAGTTATTAAACCACTTGAACAGGTTTGCCGGATCGAAGGGGCAGTCTTTCCAGCATTTTCATCCAGATGTATAAAATCGATTTTATTTTTACTGTTCTGCTTCTCATTGCCAAAGATTCTGTACCGCTAGAAAGTATATAATTGTTGGAACAGTTTTGGCAACATTTATAAATAGAGTCGATATCATTTTATTGGTTCCTTTTTCTCATTGCCAAAAGATTCTGTGCTAGTAGAAAGTATATAATTGCAAGGACAGTCTTGGCAAGAATTTAATGCAGATATAAAGTCGATTTAATTTTTACTATTCTTTTTTCTCATTACCAAAGATCCTGTACCACTAGAAAGTATATAATTGCATGGACAGTCTTTCCAACATTTTAGTGCAGATGTATAAAATCTATTTCATTTTCACTGTTGTTTTTTCATTATCAAATATTCCGTACCACTAGAAAGTAAATAATTGTAGGGACAGTCTGTGCAACATTTTGATCCATATGGACAGAGTTAATTTCATGTTCACTGTTCATTTTTTCTCGTTGCCAAAAGATTCTGTACCACTAGAAAGTATATAATTGTCGCCTAAAAGGAAAGACATGACCTTCATACACAGCGGGTCCTCGGCAGCCGTCATGATGAAGTTATCAAGTCCAGATGACGTGATGAACATAAAAGTGCTCGGGCCGGGACTGACATCTCGCTCTGGCCTCTCGTTTCTCGGGGTGACTTCAGTATTTCTGAGGAGAAAAAAGGGGTGATAGGCCTTTTGCGTGTCTCGGGGAGGGGGGAGGGGGGGAGGTGCGCGAGGGTGGTGGGTAAGGGGTGTGGGTAGGAGAGTAGAGGAGGAGAGGGGGAGGGCGGAGGGTAAGGAAAGGGAAGGGAGTAGGTAGACTTGCCTTACCTTCCACCTGGGGGGGGGGGGGTTATTGCTTCCCCTCCCCCTTCTCTGCCCCTCACCCCCTCTGTCAGCGGCGCCCGACCACCTCTCTTACCCAATTTAGCTTATCTCATCACAATCTGGGGTGCCGCAAACAATAAATTGACCCCAAAGAACCAATATGGCCGTAGTCGTTTCGAAGGGTGAGAGAGAGAGAGAGAGAGAGAGAGAGAGAGAGAGAGAGAGAGAGAGAGAGAGAGAGAGAGAGAGAGAGAGAGAGAGAGAGAGAGAGAGAGAGAGAGAGAGAGAGGGAGAGAGGGAGAGGGAGAGAGGGAGAGAGAGAGAAGGAGGGGGGAGGAAGAAAGAATGATAAAGAGAAATAGAAAGAGAAACACAGAGAAAGAGAGATTGCACGGCCCTTCTCGTCCGCGGCAGAAATGACCGAGCAGTTCGCCATAATGACTTTTCTTCAGCCGGGTCCCTGCCTGTGTCGCCACATTGAGCCGAATCGTCCATTAATCAGCCGGCTTACCTCGTTATTACCTTTAATGGGTGATTAATTACACGCTCTCGCCGGCTGTTATTTGCTTAGGGGGGGTGTGGGCGTGGGGGAGGGAATGGGCGGGCAGTAGAGTCGTCAAAGTGATATGTCTATTATCTCCTTACGTTTGTGGGTGCGAATATTTTGCCTTGGCTTCTTTTGCACGCGGAGAACGGTTGCGAATGTACAGTAGTATTGAATGTTTTGATTGTCTTTGATTCGTGTTTTGCTTTGAAGAGAAAAGCGAAGGAACGAAAGGCGATTCCGAGACAAAGGCGACCCGCTCGTTGCCCGTTTTCTTTTCGCAGGTGCTCTAAGGTCGAGGGGTCACACGCGCCGTTCTGTGCAGGTCATTTTTGCTCGAATTTCGCCCTGGAAGCCGTTGTGCTCGTCGGGTGCAGTGCGTGCACGGGTGATGCTGCACAGGTGTTCGAGCATCGCCGTCCTGAGCCGAAGAGACGGGCGCCCAGACGGTCTGTTCCGCGCAGGTGTTCCCAGGTGCGCGCCGGTTCCCTGGCATCCTGGAAAACGATGACCACGAAGCAATCACCGTCGAAAATTGCACGGCGCCGTTGCAACTATCTCTCATTTTCTCTCGCCGCTGCTGGCTCTTGGGTCGGCCTTTATTGCTCCCGCGAGAGAAAAAGAGACATTAGCTGCCTCGACGCCATATTAGGTCGGGGGTCCCGTGGGCAGGTAGTTAAACAAACTTTCATTTTTTGCGTCTGCCTGAAACCATGCTTCTTAACCTCTTTATTAACACTCGCTACACCTGTCGCATCTGTGCATTCTCCGGCCTTCCTCGGCGCCCGTGCGATCTCAATTAACGATTGCTTACCGACGAGGCGTTGCGACGGATGGCATGAGCGCGCCCTGATGGTTACGGCGGGACGCGCGGCGACGCAAAGCAATTAGCGATCAGGTTGATAAGGTTGCGGTGATGCAAGGAGGCCGCGGGTGATGCAACGGACCGCGTGGTGACAGAAGCTGTTATGACAGGACTAGCAGTGATGCGAGGATGGCCGGTGTGATCCCGCCCAGTCTTGTGGCCTTCGTCGGGGACAGAGAGCGATGGAGGAGAGAGAGAAAAAGAGAGAGCGATAGAAGAGAGATAGAAAGAGAGAGAGAGAGAGCGACGGAGGAGAGAGAGAGAGAGAGAGAGACGGAGGAAAGAGAGGGAGAGCGACGGAGGAGAGAGAGAGAGAGAGAGCGACGAAGGAGAGAGAAAGAGCAAGCGCGCATTCTCATCGCAGGCTAATAGGGAAGAGCGAATTTCAGACACAGAGATTGATGTAATGAAGTAAGCAAGTGTAACGAGACCCGCTTGAGAAACCCCGTGGTGCCCGCCCGTGGCCGCGGCTCATCCCACAGTGTCTAAGATTACCACTCCAGACAGCGCGCGGAATGCCACGTATTCCCACCCGACGACATGGCGACGCGCGATCTCGGGAAACACCCACACGCCTCGTTATTTTAAGGAATTAAACCACTCGGACGTGCAGCGCTGGACTCGAGCGCATTTTGCACCAGGCTGCGGCCACCCTCTCGGCCGAGATCTCTTGCACTCGGGCCTGGAGTGCGAGTCAACAAGCCGCCGCTGGAGCTCGGCGCGACACGGAGGCGCCACTGCCCAGGTGACTTAAGGACTGGGCTCTATATTTTTTCCCCCTCGCGCGGTCCCTTCACAGCACCTCGTCCTCGCCTCCTGTTTCGTGGCCGGCTCGTATCCTTTGATAATTAGCATATGGGGGAGGCGGGGGTCCTTGTTATAGGAGGATATTGGAGGATAAGTGCTGGCTTTTGAGTTTTTTTATGAGTGCCTCTTCCTCTCTCCCTCTAGAGGTTTGTGAAATATTCCTGATATATTAATGAACATCTGTTATTTTTTTTAATGCGAGAGGGGGTAGTGTTGGATTGTGTGTGTGCTTGTGTGTTTGTACGTGTGTTTTTGAGTGTGCTTGTACGTATGGACCCACGGGGCAAATTCCATACCGGCTCGCGAATGTGGGCGGCGTGACGTACGGCCAGATGAACCGCAGGTGTAAAACGGAAAATTGTTGGCGTCCTTCACCTGGTAAGAGAGAGAGAGAGAGAGAGAGAGAGAGAGAGAGAGAGAATGAGAGAGAGAGAGAGCAGGAGAGGCGAGGGGAAAGAGAAAATCTTCTTGCGTGTTACATTTGCGTGCGTACCTGTTTGTGAGTAAGTGTTTGTTCGTGCGTGCGTGTGCATATGCAAGTCAGCAGCGAGAAGAAGTGGCCGGGGGCGAGTGTTGCCCGGTCTTCACAACGCTTAATGGCTCCATCAGGCGTGCACGACGCGGACCTGTTAATGTCTTCATCCCGAACAATGGCCGCACGCCACGCTATGTAAATACGTCACCTCGCCCGCCTCACGCTACTGTGCCCGGCGCTGCTGACCCGCCGTCGCGCGCCTCTGCCTCCCCTCCGTGACGTCATTCTTTGGTCATTGGTTGTTGTGACGTCACAACATGAAGTGGAGAGACGCCCGTGACGCTAGTGTGCGGCAGGGCCTTTGAAGATGGGCGTGCGGGCGGGCCTTCGTCAGCGCCAGTGACACGGGTCGGGCGCGGCGGTGGGGTTGTTTACACACCGGACGGGCGGCGAGAGCAGGTGGCGGGCGGCGAGAGCAAACGGTAGTCGATCGGCGGCGGTAAATCACTTTCACTCATTATTTTTGCAGCGAGGAAGGAAACTTTCTCTCCTTGTATAACCTCGGACTGATGACTGCGATCTGAATAGAAATACAACGATGACTAAAAAGAGTCTTGAATCTTTTTAAAAGGAATTGAGGAGTCTTCTTGTGACGCAGACGTTCAATTTTCTCCTACGTCGGCCATTGCTTCGTATGAATAAATTATGCAACTAGGAAAAAAAAAATGTTACTTGATGCGATGTTCTTAGAATGCGATTAGGGAGCTACTGAAAGGACCTTACACGCCACTTTAACCGTAGAGTCACCGCTATGATATTCGCTTTATCTCTGAATTGTCTTGAGGCCTTTCCAAAACTCCGCAAGGCTTTCGTCACCAATCTATTTTTTTTTCTTCTTTTTTTTTGGGGGGGGGCGGGGGGATAATCCTTTCACCAGAAGCCTCGACTTTCTTTCCTTGAAGCAGATAAGTGTCGTTAGTTGCTTTGAAGGGAACCTGTGATGAGAACCCGTTATTTTTTTCTTCTCCTCCTTCTCCTCTTGCTTCTTCTCCTTTTTTTCGTCTTCTTCGTTTTTTCTTCTTCTTCTTCTTCTTCTTCTTCTTTTCTTCTTCGAGTGCGTGCTGAAAACTGGAGTCACGTGGTCCAGGAGAGAGAATCCACACCCCGGCCTGCCAGATCCACTTTGCTTTCTCCCGTGATGGATCATTAAATTTTGAAGGAAAAAAGTTCGAAAATATATACCTCATGCAAAGACGCGCAGATATCCAATGTGATCTCATCTTTCTATTCGGTGATAAAGCAACAACAAAAAATGAGAACACAATTTGTGAATAGTCTTGCGTTGGAATTTTTTTTCTCTCTCTCTCTCTCTCTTTCTCTCTCTCTCTCTCTCTCTCTCTCTTTCTCTCTCTCTCTCTCTCTCTCTCTCTCTCTCTCTCTCTCTCTCTCTCTCTCCCTCTCTCTCTCTCGCGCACCCTCTCTCTGTCTCTCTCTCGCGGAGCCTCCCTCTCTCTCTCTCTCTCGCCCTCTCTCTCTCTCTCTCTCTCTCGCCCTCTCTCTCTCTCTCTCTCGCCCTCCCTCCTTTTCCCTCTCTCTCTCCCTCCTTCCTTCTCCCTCTCTCTTTCTCTCTCTCCCTCCCTCCCTTCCTCCCCTTTTCCCTCTCTCTTTACATACCCAGACCTGTTTTGAGTGTTCAAATATGAACCAATTGCTCGTTGTTCACCTTCGATTACAGGAGTTCAAATGTTCGGCTCTTAACACATGGGCTGAACACTGCACTATCACTCCCCCTTCCCCCCTCTCCCTCCCTCTCCCCCCCTCTCCCTCCTCTCCCTCCTCTCCCTCCTCTCCCTCCTCTCCCTCCTCTCCCTCCTCTGCCGCTACTCCCGAAGAAATCTGTTCTGTAAAATTCGGTGACGTTTAGACAGATGAACAGAAGTACCTGTACAATGCGTCGGGGTGTGTTTACATGCTAAAGGGCGTCTTGGACAGGCCGTCGGAGCAACAATGGTCGTTTTCCCCGTCTTGTATTGAGGTGTCACTGTCGTGTCACTTGTCACAACATGACAGCGTGAGACGGCCTTCACTTAGTCGAGGTCTTGACTATTGTCACCGTGGGTCAGTCAGCGCCTTCCCTTCCTCTGCCCCCCCCCCCCCCGCCTCTTCCCTCTCGCTAATTCTCCGTGCTTCTCTCTCTCTCTCTCTCTCTCTCTCTCTCTCTCTCTCTCTCTCTCTCTCTCTCTCTCTCTCTCTCTCTCTCTCTCTCTCTCTCTCTCTTCTTCCTTTTATCTTTTATCTTCTCTATCTTTCTCCCTCTCCATTTCTCTTTTCCCCTCTGTCCTTCTTTCTCTTTCTTCCTCCCTATTTATCTCTCTCTTCTCCTCTTCTCTTTCGTCCCTTCCTTACACTCTCTCTTCCCCCGTCTCTTTCTGCCTTTCTTTCTCTTTCGCTCCCTTCCTCCTTCTGGTCATTCCACCATCTTTCTTCACCCTCTCTTATTTTTCATTGGTCCCTGTCTTTCTCAGTTCTTTCTCAACTATCAAATTTATCAAACATAAAATATCCGCTCATACGCTATTTTCATTTTTTCTTATCACAAGACATTCGAATTGAAAACGTTTGACACTATTCAAAAACGTTTATGATTGTCACATTCGGTTCGTCTTGTGCAAGATGAACATTCTTGTGTTCTTGGTTTTGTGAAGACATGCGTTGTGGCAATTTTATATAAACGCGGAAGAATGTATGTGTATTTATTTGTATCTTTTTTCTTTTTTTTTTCTTTTTTTATTTGTTTGTATACTTATGTATATCTACACAATCGTGTGAACCAATAGATATATATAGAGAGACAGACGTGTAGATATATATAGAAATACATATCGATTGATTTATTTTTAGCGTATGAGAATGCTGTAAGTTCCTCCCTCCATTCCTCCATCTACACCTTCCTTTCCTTATTTTCTTCTGTTTGCATTCATTCCATCATGCTTCGGTAGTGATGCGTGGCTCTCTGTCCGGTCGGCAAGTCTGTTGTCGGACACGCTGACAATTATCGTTTTCTATGTTGTGAAAAAAATAGTGATGTCAATGTCGAAAATGAAAAGAGAGTATTATGAATGATAGCTTTTTGTGTTTTATTGTAAATAAATATTCATTTCTATGTCTAAAATGGAAAGAGAGAGTGAGTGAGTATTATGAATGATAGATATTTTGTTTTATTGTAAAAAAAATATTATTTATTTTTATGTAGAAATTGAAAAACAAAGAGTATTATGAAGGATAGATATTTGACTTTTATTGTAAAATAGATAAATATTCATCTCTGTGTCGCACAATAAAGAAAAGTTTAATAAAAAATAGTCATTGCCCTTGTATTACAAAATGATATTTAGATATGTCGAACATGAAAAAAAGTATTTTAAAGGACAGACATTTGCCTTTTATAATACACGATATTCATTTCTGTGTCGAAAAGGAAAAATTAAAACTTTTGCTAAAACTAAATCAGAAATGAATGTAAATAAAGGGTAAATCCTAACGTGATTTGTGGTACATTTTGAGAAAAGAGTGAATGAATAGACGAATGAATAAATACATATAGGAAGGTAAAATACAGATATTTGACTTCCGTGATTTACGGTAATTTCGAAGGGTAATTTAGAGGTAAGAGGAGATAGGGTTACCCTACGAGTGCGTAATGGCGGAGCGTGATTCATTTAATATCTCGAATTAACGTGGCCATTTCAAGGCTCGGTGACTGCGGAATTGTTGTAATAATAACTTTTAAGAGTTAGAATAAGAGTGAAATTAACGGGGTTGGAGGTTTGTGAAGGTCGTTTTTTTTATCTCGCTCTCTGGCTTTGTCATTTTGTAAAACATTAGATGAGATTTATGTGTTTTTCTTTCTCGCTGTGTTTTTCTTTCTTTTTTCATTTTTCTTCCATTGTTTTTCTTTTTCTTTTACCCTCTTTTTCTTCCCACTCTCTCTTCTCTCTTCTCTGTCTCTCTCTCTCTTTCTCTTTTTTCCTCTCTCTTTCTCTTTTTTTCCTCTCTCTCTCTCTTTCTCTTTTCTTCCTCTCTCTTTCTATCTATCTATCTATCTCCTTCACTCCCCTTACCTCTCATTCCCACATTACACACACACATACACACAAACGCACGCCCGACCATGTATATGTATATATGCATATATATGGATACTTGTTTATATGTGTATATATCATAGATAAAGACACAGACAGACAGACAGACGGATACACATCTTACAGTACGTGCATGTGAACAAGTCTCTTTGTGCAATGAAAAACACAATGCCGTGTTGATAATATGGAAGAAAATAAATCTAGTTTGTGCATTGTGGGTTTTTCTTCCAAGTCTCTTTGTATTTGAATTTGAACGCAGTAGTTGGCAGTTCTGGGTCCGCGTGTGTGGGGATGCCGCGGTCTCTCGCTTCTGTTTACTTCCATTTCAAAACTTTCACGAGCGATCGGAGGTTTGTGTGCGGGAGGAGGGGGAGGAGGAGGAGGGGGAGAGGGAAGGGAAGGAGGGGGGAAGGGGGAGGGGGAGGGAAGGGGGGAAACAGAAGGAAGGGAAAAGGAGGAGGGGAGAGGGAGGGAGAGCAGTAGGTGGAGAAGGGAAGCGGGATAAAGAAACAGAAGGAAGGTGGGGAGCGAGAGCAGTAGGAGGAGAAGGAGGGGGAGAAGGAGTAGGGGCAGAAGTAGGGGCAGAAGTAGGAAAAGAAGGAGAGGATGAGGAGGAGGGCGGAGGGCGGAGGGAGAAGTACATGTACGCCTTCGTGGGAAGTCATCTAAATAAACATCCCGGGGAAGATGTCTGCATCGCATTATCCAAGAACATTCCAGGACGCTCCCATCCCCTCCCTCCACCGCCCACTTTCCCACCCATCCCCGCCCATATCTCTCCTCCCCCTCCCCAACCCCCTCATCTTCCCCCTCCCCTATCCATCCATTTCTCCCCAATCCCCCATCCCCCATTCCTCTATCCCATCCCCCCATTTAACCCCCCCCTATCCCCTATCACACCTCCCCTAATCTCCCATCCTCGCTCCCCCCACCTTCCCCACCTCCCCGGGCCGCCTGCAGGGGTGCTTGGCCGGCAGCGATCGCTCATTCAAGCACAGCGGCTCGTGATCCCAGGTGTAGTGTATCTGCTACCCTCTCCCTACCCCCCTTGGTTCGTTCTCCTTTCTCCTTTCTCTAACCCGTGTTCTTCTTACTCTCTTCCTCTCTCTTCTCCTTTAGGTGTTTTTTGTATTTTTTGTCTCCCCTTTTCTAGTGATATCTTTCCTTTCCTTTCTTTTCCATCCCTCATTTTCTCTCATCTGATCTGATCCTTTCTCTCTCTCTCTCTCTCTTTCTCCTCTCTTTCGTTTCACCTTCTTCCTTCATCTTTGCTTCACCCGCTTCTTTATCTC
>NC_091560.1:36442357-36452357 GCF_042767895.1 Penaeus vannamei
TTGTGAAACTTGAATGAGATAAATCCACTTGTACAGTACAGTAGATGTGGGTGCCTTGATGTATTTTGTAGGGTACTGGTGCTGTATATTATGTTCTGTGAGGTAAGAATCTTGCCTAACATAAAGAGGAACGTGATGGATGTGTACGTATGCACCTGTGTGCTGATTTGAGAAATGAGCTTGTGTACGTATGCACCTGTGTGCTGATTTGAGAAATGAGCTTGTGTGTGCGTGTGTGTCTGTCGGTCTCACTGTCTGTCTTTCTGTTTGTGTGGCTGTGTGTGTGTATGTGTGCGTGTGTGTCTGTCCGTCTCACTGTTTGTCTGTGTGTATGTGTCCGTGTATGTTTGTGCGTCTGCATCTGTGTCTTTGTGTCTTCATGTGCGTCTATCTGCGTGTGCGTGTCTCTGTGTACGCCAAGTCCCAAGCTACAAGTCCCCGATTGAAGAGGCAGATAGCGAGCCCCAACTGTCTCCCGTGATTGGCGGAGGCCGGTAGGAACAAGGGGGATCAGCGCCGTCGCAGGACACTCATCCTTCCAATCGGGGTCCCTGCGCGTCGAGAAAGTGCGAGACGTCTCACCTTGTCTCCGGTTGAGGGGGGAGGGAAGGGGATGGGAGGGAAGGGAAGGGAAGGGAAGGGAATAGGAGGGGAGGGGAAAGGACGGGAAGGGAGAGGAGGGAAGGGGAGGGGAGAGGAGGGGAAGGGAGGGGAGGGAAGTGGAGAGGAGGTAAGAGGAGTGGAAAGGAAGGGAGAGGAGGGGAGGGGAAAGGGAAAGGGAAGGGAGAGGAGGTAAAAGGAATGGGAGAGGAGAGGAGAGAAGGGGAAGGGAAGGGAGAGGAGGGGGAAGGAAAAGAGGAGGAAAGGATAAGAAAGGGAATGAAGGGTGAAGGGTAAATGTAGATTGGATTGAGGATAGAAGGGGGAGGGGAGGATGGGGTGAAGGAGAGATGTAGATAGGAATGGGGATAAAATGGGAAAGGAATTAAGAGGATGAGGAAGTAGGGGGAGAGAGAAGGGAGGAGAAGGGTAGATGGGAACGAGATAGGCTTTGGGGAGGATAGGAGAGAGGGACGTCAGGAAGATGGAAAGAGAGAAGAGGGAGGCGAATAGGAGACGAGAGACGGGATAGGGAGGGGAGAGTAGAAAGAAGAAAATGGAGAATAAAGAAGGAGAGGGAAAGAATACACAGTGGGAAGGGAAGAGGGAAAGAATAGAGGGGGAGGGAAGGGAAAGATAGACGGGAAAGCGAATAGGGAGAGAGGGAGGGAGGCAGGGAGGAGGGGGGAAGTAAAAGCTCACACCTGGAGATTGTGACAAGATTATCTCACTCTTTGAGAGAAAAAAAAAATCGCCAATCTTTCCAATTTGCTGCGTCTTTAAAAGAAGAGTTCTCTCGACCCTTTCGTCTGCCATTAAAGAAAAAGATTTCGTTGACTATGAATGTGAAGTGAATGTAAAAGTCGTTAATTGCAATACCTGTCTCATTATGAACATGTGCTGGGCGATCTCGGGGTACAATCTACGTTTATTTTGTTTTAGAGCAGATTTGAATTTAAAAGAAGCGTTTTGTCTGTGTGTATGTCTACGTATCAGTGTCTGTGATTTTGTGTTTGTCTGTCTGCCTGTGTTTGTTTTTTTTCTGTCCGTGTCAATGTCACTTTGTGTGTGTGTATATGTCCGTCTGTCTGTCTGCATTCAGTAAACTTGTGTCTAGATAAAACGGAGCGATATAAGTATTAAGGAAGTTAAATATGATGTTTGTGTACATACTTGTGGCTTATAGGGCCTTAGTCGCCTTGGTCGCCAGAGGTCGTCGGAATTATGCTTAGGGTGTCCCTGGAGGAGGCGGTGGATGTGTTATAATAAGATGGGGCGAGATTGGAAACAAGTTTAGGCAGAGAAATCGCTTCCTGATCCTCGATCCGTAAGCCTATTGCGTTGTCGATTCGGTGTATTTTTTCCTGTTATTTTTTTTTTCTTTTCTTTCTTTTTTTTTGCGTGTGCGTTTTGGATTGTATGTCGGTCTCTGTGATTTTTTTTTCGACAAGGTTTTTTTGAAAATTGTATAACGATCGTCTAACTTTTTTAAAAAATCGCTGTATGTCGATTGCTGATTTGTCTATAAGATTTTTTATTGTATGTTGATTTAGCGCATTTTCTTTGTTTTATTTACATTTTTTCATTGTATAGCTTGGTATATACAAAATCCATGTAGACTTGGCTGTGCATGCGTTCATACATAAACATTTCTGCTCTCTCCTGCGCACACGAACACACACACACACGAACACCCTTAAGGAAAACAAAATACATCAAACAGATCTATAACATCACCGGGTCATGATAAACAAAAGCACAAATACAAGACCTACCAATTTAACATTCAACAAAAGAAAAAGAAGTGCCCCCTCTTCTCCACCAGCGACACGAACGCAGTCAAAACACCTTTCCTCCGAGACGCACATAACGGGACAGAATCTCGGCGGAGAATCTCTGCAACTTGAGATCCATAAGGTTGTGCAAGCTTCCCTTGTCTCGCCCTATCTGCTTGCGCATCAGATTTGCATAATGTAAAAGATCGCCAGAGTTGATGACATTGTCGGGGAAGCGCCTGAAAGCCAGCGGAATCCAGATCGCAAGCTGATTGTCACTTGTTTTATCATAATTTGCGTTCGTCTCGGAATTTGCGCGTCTTGTTGCTCGTTTGTCGGAGTTGTTCCTTGTTGTTTTAGCGATGTCGTCATTATTGTTAATAGAATTAGAGCGGTTTTTGCTGTTGGTAAGATAGTGAAGGTTATATAATTATTATCATTATTCATCATCATCAGTAGTAGAGATAGCAATGATGTTGGTATCATTATTTTTGCTTCAGAATATTCACTGTTATAGTTACTGTCATGTTATTATTCTTATTGTAGTTTTATTGGTATTACTACTATTGTTATTATTATTATTATTATTATTATTATTATTATTATTATTATTGTTACTATTATTATTATTGTTATTATTGTTATTATTATTATTATTATTATTTCTATTGCTATTATTATTATTATTATTATTATTATTATTATTATTATTATTATTATTATTATTGCTATCATTATTATTATTTTCATCATTATTATAATAATGATTATTTATCATTGCTATTATTATTATTGTTATTTTCTATTCTTTTACTATTATTATTATTGTTATTATTGTTGTATTTCTTATTATTATTATTATTAATGTTTTATTATTGTTGTTACTTTTATTGTTGTTATTATTATTATTTTATGTAACTGGTGCTATGCTGCTACAGTCCTTATCGTATGGCTTGTATCATTATCAAGATTCTTTTATTTTCACCTGTATTAGATTTGTTAATTTTTGGCCTGCGTATTATGCCCTTGTTAACTTACCACAACAACGTCGTAAAAAAAAATCCTTGATAAACGCCATTTCTTGACGTATTATTTAAAAGTTTTATGATCAGCAGTATTCTCATTTTGTTAAAAAACATGTCATTGTCATAGTTGCCATCGTTGCTTTCGTTATTTCCGCATGTTTTTTGGCACTTTTATCGCATTGCGTTATCTACTTGGTTTCCTTCCAAAGGATTGACATTATCTATATCATCACAATTTATCTAGATAACGTACATGTGTAATAAAGAAAAAATTGGCAGGTACGACTGACGGTCATTCTAACACACTCAGATGTAAAGTTTACAAGTTCATCGTTATTTTCTGTATTTTTCTTTTTGACTTCCCACGTATAGAATGCAAATTAGCTGTTTTTTACGGTATTAATTTATTTTCTTTTTAGTTTATTTCCGTAAAATGCAAGTGAACGGTTTTCTCTCCTTTACATTTTTATTTACTCTTCGTAGAATGCAAGTGGGTTTTCTCTCTTTTTCTCTTTCCTATTCTCTTCGTATGATGCAAGTGAACGGTTTTCTTTCTTTTTCGCTTTTATTTACTTTTCGTCGAATGCAAGTGGAGTTTTTTTTCTTCTTTTTTCCTCCCCGCCGCGCCCGTCCGTCCGCCGGGAGCGACGTGCGCGCGGTGGTCGGAGATCCCTGCTTGACTGGCGAACGTTGCGCGCGCTCTTGTTTATTAGTACTTCCAGACACACTGAAAGGTACTTACTTATGAGCGGTTATTAGCTTGCGTGCGCGGTTGCCATATCGGCGTGCTAGGCGGGTCCTCTTGCCCTGCTGCAGCGTTGCCAGGTGAGATCGCCGGGGTTTTTAAAAAGGGGTTGCCTTCGGGCCGCGGATGATGGAATACTGCGATTTTTTTTTCTCCTCATTTTTTGTTGTCTTCTTCTTCTTCCTCGTTGGAGTTCGCTGCCAAGTCGTAATGGCGGGGGATATTTTTTGGTAAGAGTTTATTGGTTTGGTATTATTCTTTTGGAATTTTCCCAGGATGAGTTTATCAGATTTATTTCGGGAGGAGATTTTTTTGCTCGAGTTTTACATCGATTTTCAAAGCAAGATGAACTTCGCTTTCGAGTGTATTCGAGCAGCTTCGGGAGAGACTATTACATGACGGCAGCGGTAATAATAGCCCGCCTGACTACCTGTCAATAGCGATGGAAAAAAAATATCTCTATATCTGAAGCGCACGCGAGGTCCTTTTGGGAAGACGTCCATTGCCAACATCCACAGAGCAAACAACACTCGGCTAATCTCTGCATAAATGGATCCACGCGATAAGGGTGATAAGGATCATGAGGTTCTGCCCCAGCGGCTTGTTAGCGTGGCATAATACCTCCTTGGATTTATGTTCAGGGAGGCCCCGCGCGGCCGTGTGGCTTGCGCCCCTCTCGCTCGGCCACCCGCCATGAACCCGCGTTCGATTCCGTTCGAGATTTTTCGCCCAATTTTTTTTTTACATCCCGATCTTTAATTGTCCCGATGGGTGTGTTTGAATTTTGGATCGAATTTCTTTTTTTGTAATTTGGCGATGTGTCAGGGCTCATTTTCTTTCTAAAATCTCCAAAATACGAGCGTAAGATGACCCGTCGCAGGAAAAGACTTGCCTAAGCCGTTCTCCGTGTCTCGGCCCTTTTCAGGGTCAGGTTCGAGACATGGTGGTGCCGCCCGGGCTGACCCTAACCCAACGACCACGGAAGCCCGCTCACAATAACCCTTTATACAAACCAAAATGTTTACAGACACTTTGGAAGGCTCAAGGTTTCGTCTGCGAGTAGGCCTATGGCGTGTGGCACCGGGAGGAGTGAGGCCTATGGTGTCACGTGACCAGGGAGTGCCGCTTTACTGGGGTGGGGGGGGGGGGAGTTTAATGAGGATTTCGATGTTTTCGCGTTTGTTTATATTTGTATATTCTTGTTTATTCATTTATTTGTTTATTTATTTATTTATATTATCATTTGTTCGTTCAAGTTATTATTTGTTATATCTGATTTGCATTCTTTATAGCCATAAAATTTGGTTTGGTGGTGTTTTTTCTTCTGATTTAGAATAATGTATAACAGATACCTTACAGGGAAAAAAGCGATACAAATTAAAGATGCATAATTTTGTTCAACATTATATATATAAACACACACACACACACACACACACACACACACACACACACACACACACACACACACACACACACACACACACACACACACACATATATATATATATATATATATATATATATATATATATATATATATATATATATAGCTTGATCATCGCATCCCTTATACGATTTTTCATTTTGGCGTCTTACAACCCACAAGCAACTTTCCTTATAAGGCCTTTAACCAGTATTCTTGCTTCTCCCCCCCCCCTCTATATCCACCCACCACCTCCCCCTCCTTCCTTGGCCTCTTGGGCACGAGCCTGACCTCCGCAGGGCCGTGTTGAAGCGGGGGGTCAAAAAGAGGTCATTCTTCATCCGAGCGAGAGGAGGCAGGGGGAGGGGGGTGGGAGAGGGGGTCGAGGTGTGATTTTCATTATTCTATCCCGTTATTTCTTTAGCCAATGTTGTTATGATCGTCCCTCGGGTGCGCGTCACAGCCTGTCTCTGTAATTATGGTCATTATCATTCCGTCGTTGAATTCTGCTGGTGATGATGCAATTGCCATTATAATTTTCATATTTTTTGTTTTTATTACTGTTGCTGAATTCCGTTGCTGATGCCGTTGTGTAGCCATTATCTTTTTTTATTTTTTGTTATTATTATTATTGTTGTTGCTGTCATTATCATCATTATAAAGAAGAGAAGCAAAAAGAAAGAAAAAAAAGAAAAATTAGATATAAAGTGGATGACATGTTTCTCTTGCAATGAAACCATCTCCTTTTTTTAACGATAAATATCACCATGATATCGCATACCTGAACCTCTAAAAAAGCTCGTACACAATATAATAAGTGTCACACGTCACTCAAGACACACACACCGTGACAACCTAATTAATCACTAATGAAGGTCGTAAAAAATATATATGAATATCCCAGGCGGAGAGGGGGAGGGGGAGGGAAGGGGGAGAGCGACCAGGGTGTAGGGGGAAGGGGAAGAACGGCGGAGGGGGGAAGGGGAGGGGAGGAGGAGGGGAAGGGAAGAGGGAGAGCGACCAGGGTGTAGAGGGAAAGGGGAGAACAAGGGAGGGGAGGCGGTAGGGGGTAAGGGGAAAGAGGAGGTGGGATAGGGTAGGGGGGAAAGGGGAAGAACGTGGAAGGGGAGGGAGAAAGGGGAGAGCGACCAAGGGTTAGGGGGGAAAGGGGAGGCGGTGGGGGGTTGGGGGAAAGGGGAGAACGGGGGAGGGGAGGCGGTTGGGGGGTAAGGGGGAAGAGGAGGTGGTAGAGGGTAGGGGGAAAGAGGAAGCTGTAGGGGGTAGGGGGAAAGGGGAGGCGGTTAGGGGGAGGGGAAGGGAAGAGGGAGAGCGACCAGGGGATAGGGGGAAAGGGGAGGCGGTAGGGGCCTTTGGGTCTAAGGGGGAGTCTACGGCTAAGAGATAGGGACTTGAGGATAGGAAATAAAATCCATTGAGTAGGTGCTAGACTTCGAGGCTAGGGAACAGGCTATGAATTACAGACTAAGAAATTGAAACTAGGGATTGGAACTACGGGCTAGGGGCTAGGTAATAGATCCTATGGGGCTAGAGGTAAGAGAATAGCAAATAGAAGCTAAAGATAGGACTAGTCCTAGGGGCTAGGTAGTATACCGAAGGAGGCTAGAGAATAGAGACTAGGCAATAGAAGTTAGGGGGTAGGGATAGGGGCTAGAGGCTAGAGGGTAGGGATAGGGGCTAGAGGCTAGGGGGGACGGATAGGGGCTAGAGGCTAGGGGGGACGGATCGGGGCTTGGGGATAGGAATAGGTGCTAGAGGTTAGGGGGTAGGGATAGGGGCTAGAGGCTAGGGGGTAGGGGACCAGGGCCTTAGGGGGGGTAGTGTGTCATGCGAGGGACGGAGCGACAGGGATTACTCATAAACGTCAGTCACTGGGGTTCTCTCCGGTGCCACGGCGCCCGTTCGGCTGAGGTGCGCCCGCCCGCACGCCCGCACGCCCGCACGCTCGCCCGCCTCACCTTGCTTCGTCGGGGATTCTAATTTTCTTGTTTTGATTATTTTCCCGTCTGGTTCTCCGAGTCTTTTTTTTTTCCTTTCCTTTTTTCTCTGGTCTTGTTTTACTCTTTCTTTTTTTCTTTTTCGTTCTTCGTCTTATTACTGTTTCTTTTGTTGGTTTTATTCTGTTGCTGTATCTCCTACATCTTATTATGTGTCTGTTTGCTCTCTCTCTCTCTCTCTCTCTCTCTCTCTCTCTCTCTCTCTCTCTCTCTCTCTCTCTCTCTCTCTCTCTCTCTCTCTCTCTCTTTGACCTCCTTCGTCGTCGTCTTCATCGCTGCATTTTCTCTTGCTTTTTTATTTCTTTCTCTCCCTTTTTATCCTTATCCTTATATTTTTTATGTCTCCTTGTCTACTGCTTTCCTTTCTTATAACTTATATGTTTCCCTACTCTTCTTCCAATCCTTCTTCCTCTTTCTCCTCTTCCTCAACTTCCTCTTCCTTCTCCTCCTCTTCCTCCACTTCCTCTTCCCCCCTCCTCTACTTCCTCTTCCCCCCTCCTCTACTTCTCTTTTTTATATCCTTATTTTCTTTTCAGTTTCTCACATGTCTTCCCACGCACCCCTTTCCTATTCAGCACAACATGTGTATGTGTACAACCGCGCGCATACAGATACTTACATGCATACGCACACAAACACCCGAGTCCGGTATTGCTATCAAAATATAACTCCTTCCTTCATATTTTCTTTAGGGAACTCTTGTCTCTCTTGCTTCCTTCCTTCCTTTCTTCGTCTGCCTTCTGTCCTATTTACCATTTCTGCCCTTGCTGTCTGCACTCTTTGTTATCTTCTGTTATCTCTTCCTTCTTTCCATCCTTATTTTTTTATTCATTTTGTCTACTAATCTTAGACTATGATTTTTTCTGTATTTTCTTTCGCTCTATCTTTTTTTTGTTTTTTTTTTTGTCTCTTTTCTTTGCTCTCTTGTCTCTTCCGTCTCTTTCTCCTCCAATTCTCTCTACTCATCCGCCGTACCGTAAATATGCATGTATCCACACTTACCTATTCACTCTTTTGTTGGCTAAATAAACTATTATTCTTTCATTTTCAATTTCAAGTTTCTCCGCTAGCATTGCGTGCTTCTGCGAGTAAACGTTTCTTGACAAACAAACGTTTTCCTCGGGTGATAGATAATGACTGATCGGGAGGCGCGTCGCTTTATAATATTCCTGCGTTTTTTTTTTTCGTTAATCTCCCATGCCCCTTTGGCAGTGGGAAGAAAGGTTGCCAAGACACGTAAAACATAGGAACGTGATCGTTCGCCTCCTTGCGACTCTGGCTTCGTCTTGCTATATATCCCGAGATGTTCGCCTTTTGTAAATAAGTTCAGAATGTTGTTGTTTTTTATTGGTGATTATATACGAGTGTTTATTTCATTCGTTCTTGTGTTTAGGAATTTGCAAGCGGTGGTTGCGAGTGAGTCCGGGCGGTACACGGGTGACGGAATCGGACGAGGGAATCATATCTAACCTCAGCGTTTTGAAGGTGTGTTTAGGGTATCTCGTCGCTCTCCGCTGGGCATCGTCACGTTTCGTAATTTTTAATTCGTAATGGTATGCATTCCAAGGCAGTGTTTGGGCTCGTCTCCGTATCTGCGAAGGTCCATTCTTCAGTACACATTTAAAGTGAAAAACAAGCCTTGACGTCATCCAGGGCAAGCGTCTGCATGCTAGGAAGTCGAGGCCTTGTGCAAGGAACTGTCCAAACACAATCATTTTCAGGAATGTGGCCGATGACGTCACCTCCGTCCCAAGGTTTTTCGGATGGGCCCGCACTTAGGACCGTATTGCCCCGAGAAGGGAATTATTTTCTTGTTCTAATGCACTTTACGGTGGTCGTCTATCCCTCCTCTTTGCCCTCTCCCCCTCCCCCCGCCCTCCCATTCTTCCTTCTCGAACTCCCCCCTCCTCCCCTCGCCTCCCTCTCCCCATCTCTTGTCTACTCCCCTCTCCTCCTCCTCTCCCCCTCTATCCTCTCCTTCTCTCTCCTCCCCTCCTCTCCCCTCCCCCCCTGCCCGTGCTACTCGGCTCAGACGTCTAGACAAGCTCACGCCATTTTCTTCCTCCGCAAATTTACGGGGGAGTTTTGCAAAAGTATTTATCCACTTCATTCTGGTATCTCAACTCCTTTTTTTCTTATTTTTAAGAGTTTGTAGAACGAGCGGGTTATTTGCATCCCGGCGTGGCACATTTCGCATTCATCGGCGTTATTTCGCGTGGCGATCGGACCCCTGGGGGAGCCATTGGGACAGGGGGGGATTTGCAGCATTGGCGACGTCGCAGCGGCCCCGTGGCTCAGGTAGGGCGCCCCGCGAACGAACGCTGGCTCTCCGGGGGCACAGGTGGCGCGCCGGGTAATAGAGTTGTACCAGTAAATGTTCATATGTGCTAATTGCGGCTTTATGACCCGCCGCA
>NC_091560.1:36457357-36459857 GCF_042767895.1 Penaeus vannamei
TCATTACGACCCGCGCCCAATCTCAGCCGCGCGCCCCCCGACTGCTAATCGGCCAATTAAATGGGCCACATTACGCCATGCTCTCTGCCCGCCATCTTGATTCCATGCCTGCACGCTCGCTTGCTCAAAGGAAGTTCTCTTCCTGTGTATCCGATGGGAATCTTATTTTTTAATCTCTGCTTGCTTGATGCGTCCGCCATCTTGATTTCCATTTCTTTTGATGTTGGAGTGATTGGTCGCTGTCGGATGTTGGCCGGGCGCGCTGTGCATTCGCGATCGAGAATGATTGATGTCGTGGTATGAATTGCATACACACACACACGCCCACGCACGCGCACGCACGCACGCACGCACGCACGCACGCACGCACGCACGCACGCACGCACGCACGCACGCACGCACGCACGCACACACACACACACACACACACACACACACACACACACACACACACACACACACACACACACACACACACACACACACACACACACACACACACACACTATAAAAACACGCAAACACATCCACACACTCATATCCACACACACATTCACATCCAATCGCGCACACATGTGTATTTACGCATCTCATCATGACAGTTTCCATGACTCCTTATATGCATTATATTTTAGTCTATCGTTGCCAGTGAGAGCGCTATTATTACCTACATTATTGTCTTTTGCCAGATTTTTACATTTGTCATCGTTAAAGTTCAAATCGATAACAGGTGATTGTCAGCATTTATTCGTATCATTTATCATCTTTTATTATGATGTTATTTTTTTATTCTATCAAGGTTATTGCTGTTGATATCGTTATTAGTAGCACAGCGGTCTCTGCAGCCATTATCATACATCATAGGGATTATGCGCTGAATTGCATTATAGGACTAGCAATGGTGATGGTGGTAGTAGCAGCAGTAGCAATATTGATGGTATTGGTAAGGTTGGCAATGACGATGGTAATCATGATTATGGGAATGGTAATGATGGTGGTAATGATAGTGATGATGATGATATGATGTTAATGATACTAAAGATGATATTACGATGATAATGATAGTAATGATAATATTATGATGATGATAATGGCGATAATAAAAGTAATGATATTGATAAAGATAATGATGATGTGATGTCGTTAATAGTAATAATAATAATGATATGATGATTATAGATAAATGACTTACACGCACCGCTGTTGCCCACTAAATGATCACTTCTTTTCTTTCCAGACGAGGCGAGCCAAGGAACCAGCATAGGTATGTACGGAGCACGAAAAGACGTGTACATGTATGTATCAGTGTCAGCGTGTAGTGTGTGCGCCCTTTTTTTGTGTGCGTGTTTGTATGCGTACGTATATGCTTGTTCACATGCAAGCTCGAAAAATGACCTGTCTTGCCTTACGCGACAGGTTATTCTTCGTTGTGAGAAGTACACCGAAAAATTATTAGTCATGTACGATAAAGAATAATGATGATAATATAATAAAAAAGAATGGGAGATGCAAAATTGGGGGGAAAACGTGCATTTCTTAGAACATTTTTTATTCGAGTCAACTGATTTTTTTCTTATTCTTTCTTTCTTTTATTTTCCTTTTATTCTTTTTATTTTTTTCCTTTTTTTTCTTTTTAATATCTAGTTGAGGCTGACAGTGACGTACGAGTTCGTGGCACAAATTCCAGAATTATGGGACTTGAGTTTTGAACTATTTGCTTATCTGTGCTATATTTTTGTGGTGTATTTTGTAGGTTAGATCTAGGATGTTTTTAGAAATTTGTTTTTAGAAAGAAATTCATGTTTTTTCTTCATATTTCTACGTGAATAGGAAGTTTTGCGCATATACATACATCCATGTAGACACATGCACACACGTACAGCCTCACATTCTCTCTCTCTCTCTCTCTCTCTCTCTCTCTCTCTCTCTCTCTCTCTCTCTCTCTCTCTCTCTCTCTCTCTCTCTCTCTCTCTCTCACTCTCTCTCTCTCTCTCTCTCTCTCTCTCTCCCCCCCCCCACACACACACACACAGAGGGAAGGGAAAGGGAGAGAAAGAGAGAGAGGGGAGGGAGGGAAGGAGATGGAGAGAAGGAAAGAGAGAGGAAGAGAAGGAAAAAGAGAAAAAGAGAAGGAGAGAGAGAGAGAGAAAGAAAGAAAGAAAGAAAGAAAGAGAGAGAGAAATAGGGAAAGAGAGAGAGAGAGGCCGGCATCACCCACCCCGACACACATTGTCGACGAAAGCACGGCGGCCGTCCTACCGGTTCCTCTGCCTTGCTGTAACGCAGAGATGGCCCATGTAGGGTTGGGGGCCATGTGGGCCATGCGGAAGAAAGACGTTCTATAAACCTTGGCCGCGTATGTGGAGGCATTACTGTGGCGTCTGGCTTAGTTATGTTGTTTTGAAGACTGGAAGACCCACAAACATTTTCATTTTAATTGATACGAATGCGCACAGCCTTGACAATTTCTTTCGTGTTAACCTTTTAGAAAATCAAATTG
>NC_091560.1:36464857-36497357 GCF_042767895.1 Penaeus vannamei
CCCCCCTATTCCTCTTCCCCTTTCCCCCTCAACCCCTCTTCCTTTCCCCCTCCTCCACACACCCATCCCCTTCGCTCCCTTTCCCTTCCTCCTCCCCCCCACCCCTAACCCCTTCTCCCTTTCCCCTCTGCTCCACTTCCCTTCCTCTTCCCCCTCCGCCCCCCCTTACTCCTTCTTCTTCTTCCCTCATTCCCTTCCGTCACCCTTCCCCTTCCCCCTCCGTCCTCCTCCTCCCTCCGCTTTCCTTCTCCTCCTCCCCCCTTCCCCTTCTCCTTTCCCCTTCCCCTTCTTCTTACCCCTTCCCCCTTCCTCTCCCTACACGCTATCGCCTCAAGCTCCTTCGTTCCTTCACGCTCAAACGCAATGCCTTTTAGTATAAAAAAAAAAAAAAAAAAAAAAAAAAAAAAGATACATAGGTGCAGATCCAGTTCGCCCAAATACCTTTGTTTTCCTTGTCTGTGGTCATGGACGCTTTCTTTCTTGTCTTTGGCTATGTACGTTTTTTTTCTCTTGCCTTTGGTCATGTGCGTTTTTTTTCTTGTCTTTGGACATGTGCGTTTTTTTCTTGACTTTGGCCATGTGCGTTTTTTTCTTGTCTTTGGTCATGTGCGTTTTCTTTCTTGTCTTTGGTCATGTGCGTTTTCATTCCTGGCTCTGGTCATGTGTGGCATTTTGCTTTTTGTCTTTTATTATGTTCATTTTCTTTTGTGTCTTTGTTCTTATTCCTTTTCCTTCTTGTCTTTATCCATGCGCGTTTTCCTCTTGTCTTTTGGTCACTTGCGATTTCTTTCGTGTCCTTGTTCCTATTCGTTTTCCTTCTTGTCTTTGGCCATGTGCGTCTTCCCTTCGTGGTCCTTTACACGTGCATTTCCCTTCATGCTTATGTCCATGTGCGATTCCATTTATGCTTCTGTTCATGCACTCGCTAGGACCTCTATTTCTTTCTTTGTGATTTCTTGTCCTTTTTTTCTGTTTTTCCCATTTTCGTCTCCTCTCTTCGTGTCATCCTCCTCTCTCTCTTCCCTGCCTTTCTCCTTTCCTTCTCCTCACCAAAGCCCTGTGAAAATAACGGAAATGGAATATTGTTGACGAAAATCACCCAGGGTCAGACACTTGACCTACTTTCTGCCCCTATCCCTCCTATCCCCCCTCTTCCTCACTGGTCACCTCTTCATCCCCTTCCCTCCCCACCTTCCACCCTCCTACCCTTCCCCCTCCCCACCCTCCTACCCGTCCCCAACCCCCCCACTTAGACCCGCGTCAGCCGTAATCACATACACTCGCCCACCGCCGGAAAAAAGAGACGATCCAGACGCAAACCAAAACAAAACACGCGGGGAAACGCCGTTCGGGAATGCCAATGGGACGCCACCTGTCGACACCTCCCATACAGGCACGGGGGGAGCAGGGAGGGGGCAGTAGGGGGGCAAGGAGGGGGCGAGAGGGGCAGTGGATGGCACCGAACAAGGCTGACCGGCATTAACCCGCCCATAAACACAGCGATGAGGTCAGTCGATGGGGTATTACCACCGCATTTGTTCCGCGAGGCTGTGTCACCGCGTTAGGTTATGGTCGCCGAAACTAGGTCAAGGTTGGGTGAATAGGGGGCAAGGGGGGGGGACAGGGGATAGGAGGAGAAGAAAACAGAGAAGAGAGAGGAAGAGTCAAGGAGGGAAGGGAAGAGGAAGAGGCAAGGAGGGAAAGAAAGAGGAAGTGGCAGATAAAGGAAAAAGAAAGAGGGAAAGAGTGAAGAGTTTTAGACATAGCCGGAAAATAGGAGGAACAAAGTAACGCAAAAATGAAGACAAAGAAGGAAGAGGGGGAGAATAAGAAAAAGAGACAGAGACGGGATGGGAACAGAAAGAAAATAGACTAGACAATTAAAACGAAATCACAGAGAAAGGAAGTAAAGAAATAAATACAAGTCACTGGGGAATAAAACACAGAAAAGAGAATAAAGCCAAATCATTGAGAAAGAGGGGAAACAAATCGTAAGACAAAGAGAAGTAATAGAAAAGGAAGAGGAAGTTGCATAAACGAGAAAGAGAGGAGGAAAGAGGAGAAGGGGGAATTAGAGGAAGAGGAGATGGAGAAGAAAGGGAGGGAAGGGAGTATAATAAAGGGGAAGAGGAAGAGAAGGGAGGAGGAATAGGAAAAGGAGATGGAGAAAGAGGAGGAATGGTAATAGAAGAGAAAAAGGAGATAGAGAAGGAATAGGAGGAGGAAAAGAGATATGCGGAGGAAGACGAGGGGGAGGATGAAATGAAGGAAGAGGAAGAGGAAGAGAAGGACAGGAAGAAGAGGAAGTAGGATGAGGAGGAGGCCTAGCCGTGCATGACGCCATTGCCCTCGCGTTCCCATGCGGTATGGGTCATGAGGCCGCGAGCGAGCTGGGTCAGGGAGACGTGAAAGAAGGGTTGTGATATGAAAGGCAGATCATGGCGACGCTTCATCCCTTTTTTTTTCTTCTTAGTTTCACACACGCACACATACACCGAGTCCACCACACACACACATGTGCGCAAAGCCTGCTGCGACTCTGTGGTGCCTCGGTTGATAAGTAACTCCCTGGACGAAAACATTTCAGGGAGAATGATGATGATTTTAGTGAATCATTAGCAAGGTTGGAGGATGAAAATAAAACAAACACGGGAATGTGTCATCTCTCGAGGGCCTTGGGACAGAACCACTGCAGCCGCTGCCTTGGTTTCTCCCGGGTCAAAGTCACGAGAACGATTGGGAATGGAATTTTGAGTGAAATGTGACGATTATGAGGCACGAGGAACGCACGAGGCCTCCCGCGAAGCAAATGGGTGAAGGGAGAAGTGAGAGAGTGAGGTTAACGGATTAAAGACGCTAAAATGAGTGCCTTGAGGGCAGTGAGGCGCGCGGCTCCTGAGTGATTGGGACATGATGAGGATGAAGGAGTAAAAGAGGCGTGATCCCCGGACGGAGCCAAAGCGACGGAGGATAAATGTTGTGAGGCAAGGATGGCGATGATGATGCAAGCGAGGGGGAGAAAGAGGGGATGGCGCAGCTGAGAGGGGAAGAAAGGGAGCGAAAGGACACTCGGCAGCTGTTCGAGAGAAAGAGAAAGGGAATGTTCTAGTGAAAGAGAGGGAGAGAGGAAGAGCCGCTAAACAGGAGGAACAGGAGAAACATGCATAAAGATCATTAATAAAAAAAAAATAAAGAGCCTAGTGAAAGAGAGGGAGAGAGGAAGAGCCGCTAAACAGGAGGAACAGGAGAAACATGCATAAAGATCATTAATAAAAAAAAAATAAAGAGCCAAAGATGGACTGCGAAGAAAATGGGGGGAAATTAAGGTAAAAGATGCAAACTACATTCCGAGTCTAGGAAAGAAGCGAAGAAAAGCGAAAAGAGAAGGAGGAGGAGGAAGAGAAGGATCTTGAGGGGAACATAGCCCTACCCTTATTCCCCTCGCGGTGACGTCACGGAAGCGAGGGCAGGACTCCGGCCGTGGGGCGTCGGGAAGGATTTCCCTTTGACCCAATTGTGGCCAAAGTTGTGTCAACAGCAGTAAACTCCCCGAGCAGGCGTATGGCGTGTCCGACATGCACGCGCGCCTGTGTACATATGTATGTATCTCTGCGCTTCCTGCTTCTTGTTGTCTTTGGCTTGTCTGTTTCTCTTGCTTTGTTTAGTCGTCTTGGGGAGTAAATGCGCAGTTTGGGGGTGTGTTTGTGGGGGGGGGGGAGGGTTGTGGTGTGTGTGGGTGTAGGGGGAGTTGTGGTGTGTGTGTGGGGGGGGGGGGTTGTGGTCTGTGTGTGTGTGCGTACGTGATGTGTGTCATGTGTGCACGTACGTGTGTGTGTATAGTATTTATATGTATGTATGTGTATATCTGAGAGTGTGCATACGAAAGAGAGAAGCAGGAAGAGTGAATTGACGAATGGGCGAGCGAAGAAAGAGAGAGAGAGGAAGTGTATGTGCATGTGTGTGTGTGCCTCTACGTGTGCGTGCCATTGAGAGAGTGTATGTCAGCGAGAGGAAAAGCGTGTGCGTGAAAGAGAGCGCTTGTGTATGTGAGTGACAGGGAGAAGGAGAAAGAGGGAGAGAGGGGAATAGAGGTGGACAGACAGCCAAAGAGAATGAGTTACAGTGAAAAGTGAGATTAAAAGAGAAGAGAAAAACGGGACGTAGAACAAGAAAATCTATGGAAACTTTCTCAGGCTGACGGTTAAAGTTTTAGCAATTTAGAAATAAGATGGGGATTAAAAAGAAGTTTACGCGTTTTACAAAAAAAAATAAAGTCGAAATACCAGAATAAAGTTTTAACATCAAATACCATTAAGAGGCTCTAGTAGTTGATACTAATCAACTTTGTATATTGAATTTCCTTACAGAAAGCAGGTATACATACACAGGATTCAATTAATACAAAAATAAATTATGCTAAGAAACTATCGATGCAAAATAATTGCGTCTCAACATTAATATGCTAAGAAACTATCAATACAAAAAATACATGCATGATAAATCTAAACATTAATATATGGAACATTTGATACAAAAGACTAAATATACATGTGCTAAGAATTGTAATAAGATGAACAGTTAATGCAAAAGACTAAACGGAACAGTTAATACAAAAGACTTAAGTATTCGTGTGCTAAGAATAGCAATAACAAAAAGAATTGATGAAAATGCCCAAAACAGTAGCGCCCAACGTGGGGCTCGAACCCACGACCCCGAGATTAAGAGTCTCGTGCTCTACCGACTGAGCTAGCCGGGCCACGTACGGTATGCAGGAGATCGTGAAGTATATTTTGTCGTTTGTTACTCTTTTATGTCGATAATTTTAAACCTATTTGTCTGCGTCTCCCATGCGGACCATTCTTTGCCTGCGCTTGTACTCTCATGCGCACCATTCTTTTATGTGCTGTGTGTGAGTCGTATACCTGGATCAGTTTGCGTATTAATGTGTTGATGCAGATTATGTTACAACAACAGCTTAATATTGTTCCGTTCGTCTCTGATCATGTCCGTTGATCAAGACATCAAGTTTGTACACGTGCTTCAGTCATAATCCAGGCCGCATGCCATGAGCAGCCATGTGCCCACGACGTAAGGCACAAGGTCGCGGATCAGCCCCTCCCATGTGGCAAAACAAAGCCATAAAGTGGACACTGGCTCATCATGGCAGGACAGGATGTGGGATGATGGGCGGGCGAGAGGTTGGGGGTCCCGGGAGGTGGAGGGGTCTAAGAATACGACGTGTTGGGGTCATGGGGTCTTTCGAAGGACTTTCAGGGGGTCTTGTCGTCTTTCGAAGGACTTTCAGAGGGTCTTGGGGCTTTTCGAAGGACGTTCAGGGGTCTTGGGGTCTTTCGAAGCACTTGTTTGGGGTCACAGGGTCTGGAGAAGTCTTTCGAAGGATACATTGGAGCCATGGAGTCTTCTGACGGGTGTATTGGGGTCAGAGTTCTTTGCTTATTTTTAAGGGATGAAGGATATTGGAAACATTAAGCCCTGTGGCTTTTCACGTTTTCTGTAAACCTGTTTTAGTTAAGCCTTTAAATAGAGAATACCTTTTGCGTTCAATTAATACCATAGTAATCATAGATATGAATTAATGTTACGTCAGCTATCTCCCCAAAAACGAAAAACATAATGATAAACGTATGAAAGTACAGATGGTTTGTGCAATAAAAACTGACATTTTTTTTCTCTGCCAAATAGCTGATACCATTTAATACCGAGTAGGAGGCCCCGATCGACCACACATCTGGTCGCGATCAGCTGACAGATAGTAATCGACCGCTTGCGTAAGGTTCTTGAATGCTTTAAAAGATCGTATTCGACACTGTAAAAAAAGCCGAAGAATGCATTTAGAAGAAGAAAATCGGTTGCGTAAAATATTATTGAGATTTTCAGCTCATATTGTAAACTGGTTGAACTACAGGGTTTATGAGAGCTTTGTCAATGAGGGTCCGTCCAGGGTATGAGGAGGTCGTGATGAGGCGAAGCAGGTGAGGAAAGTCCGGAAGATAAATGGGAGGGATTTAGGGATTCGGTGGCGGATTGGGTGGGCCTTTTTCTTAAAGAATAGGGAACACATGCGATGAAATTTTTGCCTGTTTATGATTTTTTTTTTCAGACTAGGAGGGGTGGGAAGACCAGAGGCAGAAAAAAAGAGGTGAAGACAGAGAGGGAGAAAGAGATAAGAAGAGGGAGATACAGAAAGAAAGAGAGAGAGAGAGAAATGAACTAGAGACAAACCACGCAGATACTTAGACTTGAACTGCATATATCAAAAGCAGACCCCAAATGTCCACGCAGCGCCCAGTCGACCAGCGGAAACGCCTTCCCCGCACTGGCACCACGCAATACAACACGAAACGCAAACAGTGGAATTACAACGCAAACACAATGGAAACATCCAGTGGCCATTGCGTTGTGGGATGGGGGAAATGGAGACGGAGGAGGTGGAAGTGAAAGGGGGGAGGAGGAAGAAGAAGAGGAGGAGAGGGTGGTGGAAGGAGGAAGAGAACAAGAACAAGGAGAAAGAGTAGGAGGAGAACAAAAACAAGTAGTAGTAGTAGTAGGAGGAGGAGGAGGAGAACAAGAACAAGGAGTAGGAGGAGGAGAACAAGGAGAAGGAGTAGGAGGAGAAGAACAAGAACAAGGAGAAGGGGTAAGAGGAGGAGAACAAGAACAAGGAGGAGGTATACAAACCTCTGACCTTGCTGTCAGTCCGTCCCTAGACGTGGACCAGCGGGAGGCAATCATTACATTTGTTTCATTTCCTTCGCATGTGCTGAGTAGGTGACGTCACAGGGGAGAGTGCCAGAGATGCAGGGGGTCAAGGTCGGCGAGTGGGCGGGATGGCACCAGCGAGGGGCGGGAGATGGAAGGATGATGGAGACAGTGCCACTGGGATTAAGGCGGTGGGGGAGGGGGGAAGGGAAGGAGGGAGAGAAAGAGGGATGGAGGGAAGGAGGGAGGGAGAAGAAGAAAGAGCCAGAGAGTGAAAAAGAGGGAGGGAGGGACAGGAAAGGAAAAAGAGTGAAAGAGAGGGTGGGTTAGTTTTGTTTGATATGTGAGAGAGAAGGGGAAAAGTGGATTAGTGAATGGACGAAAGCAAGCGTGTGTGTGTATGTATGTGTTTGTGTGAGTAAGTGTGTTTGTGTGTGTAGGTGTGTGTGAGTAAGTGTGTTTGTGTGTGTAGGTGTGTGTGAGTAAGTGTGTTTGTGTGTGTAGGTGTGTGTGAGTAAGTGTGTTTGTGTGTGTAGGTGTGTGTGTGAGAGTGAGTGTCTGTGTGTGTGTGAATTTTGATAGTTAAAGTGAGTTGTTCAATTTTTTCCTGTTTGTTTGTTTGCCATTAAGAGGATATACTGAATTTGTTTACAAATCTGTCATTATCGCATTAAATTGATATTGTATTTTTGTTATTTTTTGTCTTATTTATTTTACTGATCTATTATTAGAGACAAAGGCATCGATTCAGATCTTCAATTGCCCCAAAAAATGTCCTATTCTTATAGCTCTGGCGAAATCGGAGAAGACAGACTATTGATAGATAAACATAGTTGATAAGAAATTATTATTCCTATATTTTTGTCACTGGCACTGGTTTCTTGACCTTTGAATTATATGCGTTAAATGTGATTTTTTTTTTTTTTTTTTTTTTTTTTTTTTTTTTTTTTTTTTTTTTTCAAAATATTGACTGACTATTGCTTATGGATACCTGAAGAAAGTGTTAGGTCGTTAAGATATATGAGAGAGATAGCAAACGTGTTTTATTTATTATTTTGTTTTTGTTTTGCAAGACATTGGGTTTATCTTACAAAGTGGGCGAACATGTGTGCGGCATGTGTGTGTGTGTACATATGCGCGCTTGTGTGTGCACATGTTGCTATCCATGCTTGTGCACTCCTATGTTGCAACCCATGCTTGTGCATTCATATGTTGCTACAGATGCTTGTCGACTCCTATGTTGCTACCCATGTTTGTGCCCTCATATTATCCATGCTTGTTCACTCCTATGTTGCTACCCATCCTTGCGCACTCCTATGTTGCTAGCCATGCTTGTACACTCATGTTGTTATCAATGCTTATACCCTCCTATGTTGCTAGCCATGCGCGTGCACTCCCATGTTGCTACCCGTCCTTGTGCACTCCTATGTTGCTACCCATCCTTGTGCACTCCTATGTTGCTACCCATCCTTGTGCACTCCTATGTTGCTACCCATCCTTGTGCACTCCTATGTTGCTACCCATCCTTGTGCACTCACTGCTATGTCGATGCCCATGCTTGCGCACTCATTCACTCGCAGACGCTCCGTGCCTCCACAAGTGCGTGACACACAAAAGGTAGAGCGCCTCACAAACCCACATTCACGAGGCGGACAAAGAGCGAGTGTTGGGGCGTCCACCTGTGACCTGGATCAGCCCGCCGCCCATTAACTCATCGAGACAAAACGCCGAAGAAACTTGAGTGTTCCGCTCGAGTGGCCGCCGCCTCCTCCGTCTTCTTCTTTTTCTTCTTCTTCTTCTTCTTCTTCTTCTTCTTCTTCTTCTTCTTCTTCTTCTTCGACTTGTTCTTGTTCTTCTTCTTCTCCTCCTCCTCCTCCTCCTCCTCCTTCTTTTCTACTTCTTTTCTTTTTCTTCTCCTAATCCTCCTCTTCCTCCTCCTTTTCTTCTTCTCCTCCTCCTTTTCCTTCTCCTCCTTCTTCTTCTCTCCTTCCTCCTTCTTCTTCCACCTTGATCCTCCTTTATCATCCTCCTCCTCTTCCCTCCTTCTTCCATCTTTATCCTCCACCTCTTCCTCCCTCCTCCCTCCCTCCCTCCTCTTCTTGCTCCTCCTCCCCCCCCCCCCTTCTTCCATCTTTATCATCCTCCTCCTCCTCCTCCTCTTCCTCCTCCTCCTCCTCCTCCTCCTCCTCCTCCTCCTCCTCCCTCCTTCCTCCATCTTTATCATCCTTCTCCCTCCTTCTCTTCCTCCTCTTCTTGCTCCTCCTCCTCCTCCTCCTCACGGCGCGAGTGGTGCCAAATTGGAGGCGAGTGTAGGGGGAGGGGGGGGAGGATGAGGAGGTTGGTGAGGCGAGGGGGAGGAGTCGGGGTGGAGGGGGTTGGGGGAGGGGGAGAGGGTGGAGGTGGAGGTGGAAGCAGTGGAAGTGGAGGTGGTGGAAGTACATGTGGAAGAGGAGGAGGGATAAGTACCGAAAATTAGTAAAAGGGAAGTAAAGGAGAGGGCAGAGAGAAGGGGGAAGGATGATTAGAGAGAGGAGCTCCTGGGATGATAACGATGTGATTAATGGTAATGGTGGTGGTTAATGGTAAAGATAGTTGTAATAAAGATGATAAGATGACAATGATACGAATAAAGATGATAACATGGTGATAGATATTAATAGATATTATAGTCAGTTCATATTCATTTGCAAATGCAACTTCAGCAATGGCATGTTTAAAGAGAGGAAGTAAGCATCATAGAATTAAAGATAGTGGTAGGCCTAGTTAGACTAAACTATAATGGAACTACAATAATCACATTTAATGAAAAAATAAACATCATAGAATTAAAGTTATGGTAATGGTGTGAAAAAATAAACATCATAGAATTAAAGTTATGGTAATGGTAGGCCTAGTTAGAATAAATCATAATGGAAGTACAATAATCACATTTAATGAAGAAAATAAACATCACAGAATTAAAGTTATGATAATGCTAATCCTAGTTAGATTAAACTATAATGGAGTTACAATTAAAAACGATCATTGGCGAAAATACCAGTGCGCCCGCTCCTAGTAACCGAGATAGAATTTGTTTGTTTGTTTGATTTGATAGCTGATAAAATTCCCGGAAGAATGTCGACCGTATATTTCCCAAATATATCCGAGTTCTAGAAGTTTTTCGTTTTTTCATATGCGAATGTGTTTCGTTATACACAGATAGATGGATGGATATAAGTAGACAGATACCTACATACGTACATAAGTAGTTAGATAGATATAGATATAGAGATAAGTTTATATTTATTCTTGAATAAATATGTTATAAAGTAGAAGCACTCAGAGACCGCATACCTCTGCTAAGGCAATAGGGTCACTGATGCAATAAAATATTCACACTTGAAGAATTACATTAAGATCAGCTCTTTCTCAGGTATATTGTTGACGTCCGTAAACATAACCTCCTTGGCCGAGTAATAAAGGTAATGATAATGATAATATTTACCCCTGTATATACGGATTACTGATTCAGACATTTAAGAGATTCCTGGATCCGGATCCGTGATTCGAATCACCGCCAACATTTAATGGAATCTAAGTTATCCCTCTGGTAAAAAAGAGATAAATAAATGAAATAAAGAAAAATGAATAAATGAGTATAAAAAATAAGCAAAAAGATACAATTCCATTCATAATTTTTTGAGTTCTCCTGGTAACGAACGAACAAATGTACAAACAAACTATCCTCCTCCTCCATCTCCACCTCCTTCTTTTTCCTCCCCTCCTCCCTCCTTCCTCCATCTTTATCCTCCGCTTCTTCCTCCCTCCTCTCTCCTTACTCCTCTTCTTGCTCCTCCTCCTCCTCCTCCTCCTCCCTCCTTCCTCCATCTTTATCATCCTTCTCCCTCCTTCTTCCTCCTCTTCTTGCTCCTCCTCCTCCTCCTCCTCACGGCGCGAGTGGTGCCAAATTGGAGGCGGGTGTAGGGGGAGGGGGAGGGGTGGATGGGGAGGTTGGTGAGGCGAGGGGGAGGTGGCGGGGTGGAGGGGGTTGGGGGAGGTGGAGAGGGTGGATGCGGAGGTGGAAGCAGCGGAAGTGGAGGTGGTGGAAGTACATGTGGAAGAGGAGGGGAGGTACCGAAAATTAGTAAAAGGGAAGTAAAGGAGAGGGCAGAGAGAGGAGGGAAGGATGATTAGAGAGAGGAGCTCCTGGGATGATAACGATGTGATTGATGATAATGGTGGTGGTTAATGGTAAAGATAGTTGTAATAAAGATGATAAGATGGTAATGATACAAATAAAGATGATAAGATGGTGATAGATATTAATAGATATTATGGTCAGTTCATATTCATTGGCAAATGCAACTTCAGCAATGGTATGTTTAAAGAGAGGAAGTAAGCATCATAGAATTAAAGATAGTGGTAGGCCTAGTTAGACTAAGCTATAATGGAACAATAATCACATTTAATGAAAAAATAAACATCATAGAATTAAAGTTATGGTAATGGTAGGCCTAGTTAGAATAAATCATAATGGAAGTACAATGATCACATTTAATGAAGAAAATAAACATCACAGAATTAAAGTTATGATAATGCTAAGCCTAGTTAGATTAAACTATAATGGAGTTACAATTAAAAACGATCATTGGCGAAAATATCAGTGCGCCCGCTCCTAGTAACCGAGATAGAATTTGTTTGTTTGTTTTTTGTCAATGATTTGTTAGATTATAAAATTCCCGGAAGAATGTCGACCGTATATTTCCCAAATATATCCGAGTTCTAGAAGTTTTTCGTTTTTTCATATGCGAATGTGTTTCGTTATACACAGATAGATGGATGGATATAAGTAGACAGATACCTACATACGTACATAAGTAGTTAGATAGATATAGATATAGAGATAAGTTTATATTTATTCTTTAATAAATATATTATAAACTAGAAGCACTCAGCGACCGCATACCTCTGCTAAGGCAATAGGGTCACTGATGCAATAAAATATTCACACTTGAAGAATTACATTAAGATCAGCTCTTTCTCAGGTATATTGGTATAAAATAAAGTAAAATGAATAAATGAGTATAAAAAAATTAAGCAAAAAGATTCCATTCATAATTTTTTGAGTTCTGGTAACGAACGAACAAATGTACAAACAAACTAACCAACGCTGCAAAAAACATAAACTCCTTGGCGGAG
The DNA here is from genome assembly GCF_042767895.1 of Penaeus vannamei. Taxonomy (NCBI): domain Eukaryota; kingdom Metazoa; phylum Arthropoda; class Malacostraca; order Decapoda; family Penaeidae; genus Penaeus; species Penaeus vannamei. The sequence continues at coordinate 36,476,756 of NC_091560.1, forward strand.
GTAATTAATCTATCTATTTATCGCGTGTGTGTTAATCCATTCGTACAAAATACTAAATTAGTTAATCTCAAAATTGCAGCTTTCACTGTTGCTCAAGCTGCATATATTACCCGTGTGTTTGTGTATATATAAAGAAAGAAGTGAATTTCAAGCTCTCGGCCCCGCTCTTGTCAGCTGACGATCGAAGAAACGTTAGACGCAGACATGAGTGTGTGTGTTGGCTTTAGGAGTAACTTTGTTTGTGTGTGTGATGCTCGCTTCGCTTGCATGTCAGAGCGATTGTTCGGGAGGAGTCTGGTGATGGTGACGGGGATAAGGATGGTAGGCCTAGGTACGTAGAAGTAACCGATGTCGTTTATGACGTGTAGTGTCAAACGGAGAGAAGTAGCACACATACATACACAGATATAGACATATATGTGCGTATGCACGCACACACACGCGCACACACACACACACACACACACACACACACACACACACACACACACACACACACACACACACACACACACACACACACACACACACACGGGCAGAGGGAGTACATATTTGTGTGTGTGTGTGTGTGTGTGTACTTGTATACATAAATCATAGATATAAGTATAAGGATTATGGCACCAATAAAAGAATGCTAATGCCATTAATGATGATCTCCAGTGATCTGCAACGCGGAGGGGAAGCGACGGCATAATCAGGCAGGGCGTCCCGAGAAGGCCGCCGTGACGTAATGACGAAGGGCTGCGAGCTAAATGCGTCCATGTCGCTCGCCTTCGTCAATTTCACTCCCGCCGATTTTTGAAACGCGAAATCAAACCGCTCACGCAATGCAACTTTAAAAACAACAAGCGACGAGCGACGTTGGGCAGGGAGGAAAAAACGCACATTCCCCAGCCTCGGTGAGATGTGCTAATGTTTTCATGGTAGATGAAGAATCCGCCGCTGGTGACGTCACGACTGTAGTGACGTAAAATCCGTGACGTCAGCTTGGTGTAGGATGTAGAAGGGAAGGTGAGTTGGGTTTCAGCGCGGCGGAGGATGTGCCAGCTGTTTTGCGTGCGTAGGAGGGAGGGAGGGAGGGAAGTAGGGAAGGAGAGGGGGAGAGATGAAGGAGGGAGAATGTAGAAGGAGGGAGTGAGAGGTAGAAAGGAGGAAAGTGGAAGAGAGAGTGAGGGGAAAAAGGGAGAGTGAAGGGAGGGAGGGAGGAAAGGAGAGGGGAGGAGGTAAAGGAAGGAGAATGTGAAAAGAGGGAATTAGGGAAAGGAGGGAAGTGGAAGAGGGCGGGAGAGGAAAACGGGGATAATGAAAGGAGGAAGAGTGGAAGGAAGGAGGCAGAAGGATGAGGGGAGAGGGGAGGGAAGGAAGGGGGACAGGCATGTCAAGGCACTGCGCTTATCCGGTGCACAAGTCATTATCGCCGTCCTCCTGCTGGCCCTGTCTCCCCTCACCCTCCTCTCCTTCCCCTCCTCCCTCCTCTCCTTCCCTCTCCTCCTCTCCCCCTCCTCTCCTTCCCTCTCCTCCTTTCCTCCCCTCCCCCTTCTCTCCTTCTCCCTCCCCTCCTCCCCTTCTCCCTCCCCTCCTCCTGCTCGTCAGCGTCTGTGAGCATGTCAACATTCACCGTCTTTTTCCTCTTTCTCATTCCCCCTCTTTGCCCCTTTCTGCTTCCCCCTCATTGCCCCTCTCTCCTTTTCCCTCCTCATCTCCCTCTGCTCTTCCTTTCTCGTCTCCCTCTCATCTTCCCTCTATCCCCTCCCCTCTTCTCCATCTCAGTCCTCTTTCACCCCCTTATATTTCCCCTCTCCTTCCTTCCCATCCCCCTCCCCTTCTCCCATCTTTTCCTTGTCCCTTTTCCTATCCCCCTATCCCTTCTCTTCCCCCTCCCCCTACCCCACTTCTTCCCCATCCCTTTCTCCCTCCCCTTCTCCTCCTCTTTCATCTAGCCCTCCTCTCCTTCCTTATCCTCTTCCTCCTCCTCCTCCTCCCCTTCCCCTTCCCCTTCCCCTTCCTCTCCACTAACCAGCGCCCACACATTTATTCCCCGCCCACTCCAACATACCCGCTAAAGTCTCTCTCTCTCTCTCTCTCTCTCTCTCTCTTTCTTTCTCTCTCTCTCTCTCTCTCTCTCTTTCTATTTCTCTTTCTCTCTTTCTCTCTCTCTTTCTCTCTCTCTTTCTCTCTCTCTTTCTCTCTCTCTTTCTTTCTTTCTTTCTCTCTCTTTCTTTCTTTCTCTCTCTCTCTCTCTCTCTCTCTCTCTCTCTCTCTCTCTCTCTCTCTCTCTCTCTCTCTCTTTCTTTCTTTCTTTCTTCTTCTTTCTTTCTTTCTTTCTTTCTCTCTCTCTCTCTCTCTCTCTCTCTCTCTCTCTCTCTCTCTCTCTCTCTTTCTCTCTCTCTCTCTCTCTTTCTCTCTCTCTCTCTTTCTCTCTCTCTCTCTTTCTCTCTCTTTCCCTCCCTCTCCCTCTCCCTCACCCTCTCTCTTCTCCTTGAGGGCGAAGAATGCGTCCGGATCCTTTAAAGCAACGCGGATTTAGGTTCCGTCCGCGTCAGGGGGATCGGAATGCGCTGCGGATTTCCTCGAGGCGAACAAGTGAACTACTATTTGCGTCCGCTCGTTTTCCTCGGAGTATTCGTGAGTAATTATTAGGTTGGTCGTTGTTTATTATTAATAAGTGGGGTGTTGTTGTGTTTTTGTACTTCTTGTTACTATTTGTTCTGCTACTATTTCTGCTGCTGCTGCTCCTCCTCCTCGTACTACAACTACTACTACCACTACTACTACTACTACTACTACTACTACTACTACTACTACTACTACTACTACTACTGCTGCTGCTGCTGCTGCTGCTGCTGCTGCTGCTGCTATTACTACTACTATTATTATTACTTCTGCTACTACTATTTCTACTTTTACTACTTCTACTACTGCTACTACTACTAATTATTATTATTATTATTATTGTTATAATGATAATGATATCCCTACCACCATCATTGTTATTTTCATTGTTGTTGTTTTGTTGTTTTTGTTATTGCTACTACCACTGGTATTATGATTCTTTTATTATTCTTGTAGTTTTGTATATTTTTGTTATTATTAATTGTCGATTTTTATTGCTATTATCATTATATTACAATCATCGTCACCGTAATCATTGCTGTAGTGGCAATTCGCATCACAGTTGCGTGGTAGAAAATCCTCAGTATTATAATCCGTCGAATCACTCTAAGAAGACAAAATCATTCTCTCATTTAAACACCGGAAGTCGCACCGGAAGCTCTTTTCTTTCTTTCTTTCTTTTGCACGTCAATTTCACGGCCATGAGTATAATAGTTTACACTTTTGTTGACAGGACTGAGGGAGGAGATTGAAGTGCGTGTGGCATGTAAACCTTTTTTTTTTTTCTTTCTTTCTTTTTTCTTTTTTTTTCTGGAGGGTATAAGATGCAAACAAGGTATTTGTAAAGTACTCGTTGAAGCCGAATAGTTGTGTGACAGGTATATGCGAACCAGGCGGGAAGGTTGTCGAGTTGATGTCAAGCGGTTTATACGAACGCTCCCTTTTGAAGTTACGTCAACAATGGATGTCAGACAAGAAAGTGCCAGCGAGGAAATGTGCGAATTAGGGCTCGTCATACCGGTGCTCAGGTGTGTGCGAATTGTGGGCATGTTTCGAGAAGGATCCGTGGCTGTTGGTGAGGCGTGAAGTGTGGAGAGGTTTACGGAGGGTTGCGCGCCACTTCATTTTTGTTTTTTATTTATTTATTTTTTAACAAAGGGCGTTTTCACGGATTTTGTCGCTTGGTGAGTTTCATTCAGGGGGAAGAGAAAAGTCTTTCTTCTAGTTTGTGTTTTTTCTTTTCTTCTGATTTTCCTTTTGTTGAAATGTTATTGGCTTGGTATCTGCGGCAAGATTATGTAATTTAAACATTTTTTTAATGCTTATCTTTTGAGATTTAGATGATGCAGGTAGATGAGGTACTTTGCAAAATAACCTGTGAAACTTAGTGGCACTATGAAAGTTTCATCGGGAAAATATGCACTTTTGCGTAGTGACATGACTTATGGTGCACCTGTTCTGTTTTCGTTCGTTATACGAGATGGAGTAACTTTCATAAACCGCATAATTTCTCATATTTCATCATTTTAAGTGTCTTTTTTCCCTTTTTGAGGGGGTCTGTGCTAGATGAAATAGTAATGACTTATATATTTATAAGTTTTATGACTCAGTTGGTCTTCAACATATACACATTAGATACTGTGCTGGGCAATGTGGAAGTAATTATTCAGATTTCTAAATGCTTAACAGGATTCATCAGAAGGTCTTCATCTCGAGTGTCGGACCATAAGGAAACGTTGCAAAAGAGTCTCAACAGTTCTCATAGCCCGGGCAAGGGTATGGCATTTAAAAGTGTTGACACCGTAATCAGATTAAAAACAGGAAGATCTCTGGTAATCGCACAGATACCACGAAGGACGGGCGCAGCAGATGTGAATTTCGAGAAGGCGTGGGCGGCGGGGGGAGGGGGGGGAGGACGCTCTAACGGACGCCCAGCGAGAACGTCTTCTGGCCTGAGGTTAAGGGGCTGGCGACACACCGAATGACGTCACAGGAAGGCTTGATGGGTTAAGAAGTATGACAGGGAGTAACGAGCAATGAATGTCTGTTGACGCTGGCACAGGCGGGCGGGCGGGCGGGCGGCGGGTGGCGGGTGGGGCATGAGGGGCACACGGGGCGGGGCGAGGCACGTCGGGCACGGTGCCAGGAGTGAAGTACGCCTGCTTATAAATATATCCCTTGACAAGGACATATCTGAGGTATCCGTATCTCGTCCGTGTGATGTATAAGGGCGCGATGCTACATACTGCGGGCTAATACGGGGCCTCGGAAATGAGATGGCTCTCGCATAACGCACGGAGAGGGACGGGCGCTGAAGAAGAAAGAAGAATATATATATGAGAAAAAGGCAAAATACAAGATATATGTGTATAAATGGGAAAAGACAAAATACAAGATATATACATATAGATGAAAAAGACAAAATACAAGATATACATATAGATGAAAAAAGATAAAATACAAGATATATATATGTATATACTAGAAAATGACAAAATAAAAGAGATTTATTCATGCGTTTCGATCACATCTTCATCGGAATTAACATACAATTAAGGAGAATGGAAGATAATGAATCGCTCATAACTTTAATTATCATAAAAACAAAACAGAAAAAAAAATATATATATATAACCGAAGTATATACTTTAGAGATAACAGATTACACAGAAACTGACAGCCGGAAAAGAATACAAAAATTAATAATCACGTGTAAATACCAGTTACGAGGCATTCAGGAAATTTTAGCGGCCGAGGCTATCAGTCAAATCGGTAATCGAGGAACACAAATTAGGAATCGCGCTCGTAATTAAGGATACGTTATAGGCCTATGTAGGGGACTGGCAATTAAATGGCTCGGCCTATGCCAGCGGATCAGTAATTGGTGGACTTTGGGCTTAGGATAGTTAGGATAGGTACGATAGGATAGAGACTTAGGAGTGGATGACTTTCGGCCGGTTTGTTAAAATTGTACCAGGCCCGACCCAATGAATTTTCATAAATACAGACGCAGAAATAAAGGCATATCTGTCTATATATCTGATAGATATACATTTAACTATCCATTTGCCCGGTTGATATAAATGACTAGCCAGATAAATATGCATTTATTTCTTTATCAATGCATGTCATGTATACGAATATTCTTTGGGTCTCGCACAATTATAACAAACCGGCGGATATGGTATGAAAGGAACATAGGATAGGATGGTATGGGATAGGAAATGAAAATGGGATGATATAAGACAGGATAGGAACTTCGTATACGCATTTTCCTTAAGGAACTTGATTTGGAAATAAACCTTATGTCCAAGAAGGGCTAAAATTGAGGGAATAGAATGCTATTCAAAGACGACATAACAAACATAGAAGAAGAATTTGATTAATGGGTTAAAAGAAAAGAAGGAACATAATTCACAGACCAAACTAGGAAATTAAGAACACGATTTGCAGAACAAATAAGGAAATCAAGCAGATAATTAGTGGGCTAAGCAATGAAAACAAAGATTATTTATGGACCAAATACGGTAAGCAAGAACGTGATTCGCTGACCAAACAAAGCGAACAAGAACATAAATCATCGACCAAACAAGGAAAGCAACACAATCCGCAATCCAAGCAGAGCAAACAAGGAAAGCAAAGACACATCGCTACTGTGAGAGCAAATGATAAAGAGAGAGGGAGGGAGAGAGAGAGAGAGGTTGAGAAAGCAAGTGAGAGGGCGAGAGAGAGAGAGAGAGAGAGAGAGAGAGAGAGGTTGAGAAAGCGAGAGAGAGAGAGAGAGAGAGGTTGAGAAAGCAAGTGAGAGGGCGAGAGAGAGAGAGAGAGAGAGAGAGAGAGGGAGAGCATTAGAAAAGACGGTTAGATTTTTAAAATAGATTCGAGTTGATATGCACAATAACGACGAATCTTATCCATTGCTTCCTAAGTAAAAAAAGATATGAATAAGAGATTCATTCTCGCCCATACATTATTATTATTATTATTACTATTGTTAATACTGTTCATTCTCGCCCATACATTTATTATTATTATTATTATTATTGTTGTTGTTGTTGTTGTTGTTATTATTATTATTATAGTTATTATTTTTATTGTTGTTATTACTCTTGTTATTGCTGTTACTATAATTATTACATAACACAATAACACCGATCGGAGCAGACAGAGGAACAGCACCCTCAGGACAGACGCAGAGAGAGACGAGGCGGCAAGGGCGGTGCTTGTCACTGTCTCGGCAGATGGTCGCTTCCAAGGCCAAGGGGCGTCTGCCAGTACACGCTCACGTAAACCTTTTAATCGCTTACTCGTGTATTGTGTGCGTTTATGTCCTCGTTGCGGGCGCTTTAAGGTTCGCGTTGCTCTTTTCCGCCGCTTCGTGTTGTGTAATACGGTAGGAGAAAGTGTGTTTGTCTGTGGTATGTACAATAACATGCATACATTTTCTCTCTCTCTCTCTCTCTCTCTCTCTCTCTCTCTCTCTCTCTCTCTCTCTCTCTCTCTCTCTCTCTCTCTCTCTCTTCTCTACTTCTCATTTATCGTCTTGTCTCATCTTTCTTCTCTTTCTCTCTCTCTCTCTCCTCTCTCTCTCTCTCTCTCTCCTCTCTCTCCTCTCCTTCCCCTCTTTCCTCTCCCTCCCCTCTCTCCTCTCCTTCCCCTCTCTCCTCTCCTTCCCCTCTCTCCTCTCCTTCCCCTCTCTCCTCTCCTTCCCCTCTCTCCTCTCCTTCCCCTCTCTCCTCTCCTTCCCCTCTCTCTCTCTCCCTCCCCCCTCTCTTATGTATATGCTTGTACCCCGTGGAAGGTAACGCACAGACATTTAATCCCATTACAGTGCTCTCGCTGACGAGTGTACTCTTTTTTACTATTCTTGGATATTCCACCTTGTCTTTATTCCCTTCATCCTCACCTGCATTCTCTCTCTTTCGCCTTGTCTCTATTCCTTTCATCCTCACTTGCATTCTCTCTCTTTCGCCTTGTCTTTATTCCCTTCATCCTCACCTGCATTCTCTCTCTTTCGCCTTGTCTCTATTCCTTCCATCCTCACTTGCATTCTCTCTCTTTCGCCTTGCCTTTATTCCTTTCATCCTCACCTGCATTTTCTCTCTTTCGCCTTGTCTCTATTCCTTCCATATTCACCTGCATTCTCTCTCATTCGCCTTTTCTTTATTCCTTTCATCCTCACCTGCATTTTCTCTCTTTCGCCTTGTCTCTATTCCTTTCCTACTCACCTGCATTCTCTCTTTTTCCGGTTTTCCTAATTCCCCTTTTGTCCCTTTCTCCCTCGTTTATTTTCCTTAATTTGCGTCCTCTTGACACACACACGCCGACACGCTTTTGTGCGGCATTTTCAGAGGCAAATATCTACTTCCCTTCCCTCCCCCTCTGCCCTGCCCTCTCACTTCCCTCTCCCTTCCCTCCCCCTCTGCCCTGCCCTCTTACTTCCCTCCTCCTCTACCCTGCCCTCTCATTTCCTCTCCCTTCCCTCCCCTCAGCCTCGCCCTCTCACTTCCCTCCCGCTCCCTACTCCCCGCTGACCACTCAACTTACCTTCTCCTCCCCCGACCCTCACTGCCCTCCCTTTCCTTTTCGCCCCTTACTCCCCCGTCTATTTCTCTCTCTACCATCCTCTATCTCCCCTTCTTTCCTCCCATCTCCTCCTTCTACCCCCTTCTATCCTCCATTCTCCCCCCTTCTATCATCCCCTCTCCCCACCATCCTCCCCTCTCCCCCACCATCCTCCCCTCTCCCCCACCATCCTCCCTCTCCCCCACCATCCTCCCCTCCCCCACACCATCCTCCCCTCCCCCCACACACTCCCCCTTCTATCCTCCCCTCCCCATACCCCCTTCTATCCTCCCTCCCCCATACCCCCCTTCTATCCTCCCTCCCCCATACCACCCCTTCTATCCTCCCCTCCCCCATACCCCCCCTTCTATCCTCCCCTCCCCCATACCCCCCCTTCTATCCTCCCCTCTCCCCGCCCGTCCTTCTCACTTCCACGTCGAGGCAATAAATCTGGTCTGAATTAGGATACATTTTTGTCGACAACTCGTCACAGTGATTTACAGGTACACGTGAGGCGCGTGGAATGTGTTATAGGGGGTCCCGAGTGCGTCGTTCTCCGGGATTTTACATACGGGCATTTCTCTGTACTTGGGAGGTAGTGGGGAGGGGGAGGAGGGTGGGGAGGTGGGGGAGGGGGAGGAGGGTGGGGAGGTGGGGGACGGGGAGGAGGGTGGGGAGGTGTGGGAGGGGAGGGGGGCTTTTGAGGAAGAGCGCGTGTGGTGTCCTTTTTCATCGTCAGGAGTTGAGGGGGATTTTTTTTTTGTGCGTGTGTCTGTTCTGTTCTGCTTTGATATGGTGGTGTGTTTCTTCTCTCTCTCTCGCTCTCTCTATCTATCTCTATCTTATCTTTTTTTTGTCCTTCCTTCCCTCCCTTCCTCCGACCCTCTTTCCTTCCCATCTCTCTCCCGGCCCTTCATTCCTCTCCCCCTCTCTCTGTCTCTCCCTCTCTCTCTCTCTCTCTCTCTCTCTCTCTCTCTCTCTCTCTCTCTCTCACTCTCTCTCTCTCTCTCTCTCACTCTCTCACTCTCTCACTCTCTCACTCACTCTCTCTCTCTCTCTCTCTCTCTCTCTCTCTCTCTCTCTCTCTCTCTCTCTCTCTCTCTCTCTCTCTCTCTCTCTCTCTCTCTCTCTCTTCTCTCTCTCTCTCTCTCTCTCTCTCTCTCTCTCTCTCTCTCTCTCTCTCTCTCTCTCTCTCTCTCTCTCTCTCTCTCTCTCTCTCTCTCTCTATCAAGTGTGAAAATTTAAATGCCCGAAAGTGCGTGTTAGTGATGTCTTCCCCACTCCGGTCTGTTGCCTTACTTTGACCTCCTCTTTTGTTGAAAGTGACACGCCGATTTGCCCACAAAAGCGATTTCGACATCATATGCTTGCATAATGAGAGTGCAGCGAACATTCCATTACAATCATAGAGTTTCGTTTGCAAGTATCTGGTGAGGCAAAAGTTGATTATATGTTGAGAGAAAACGGGCGCCAATTTCACTTTCTTGTTCGCGTCTCTTCTTTTTTTTATTCTTTTTTGCGTATGCGTTCTTACGTCAGTCCTTAGGGTACCTGTCGGGTCGTATATCAACGTCTTTTCTAGAATAACTTCTGATATTTTTTACCCCGAGTAATTTGTCGGGAGATGGGAGTCCGTCCCTACAATTTTTATATCATGTTTGTGTGTTTGCGATGTTTATGAGGTGGCTCGATGGGTACTAACATATATCTTTGCGCTTGTTTCCATGTTGCCTTTGTACTTAAATAGACACTGCTCGAAATATACGCACATACGTTAAGGATGTGCGCATACACCGAACAGTTGCCACATGAGGCCTGTGAGGACGTGGAGCTATGAGGGTCTGTCTACATGATGGGAGTATGATGTAGGCGAATGCGTCCGACATAGGAGTGCAGGATGTGGCCAGTGTGGTGCCAGACTGCCGCCTATAATGAGTCGCGACACTTAACGATCCGACCATTAGACATGAGGTTGACAACTGAACCAATAAACATGAGGGATGATGAGTGCTACCGTGTGCGCATGTTTGGGAGAGGAAGAGAGAGAGAGAGAGACAGAGAGGGAGAGTGAGTGTCTGTCTGTCTGTCGGTCTGTCCGTCTGTCGGCCTTCCTGCCATTTCTTTCTTCATGTTTTTTTTTTCTATTTCTTCTATTTATGTATCTCTTCGTGTCCATGTTTTTTTTTTTTTTTGCGTTTGTTATTTCCTTGTACTTTAAACATATTTGAGAAACGCTATTTCTTAATGTTTTAGGCATGTGTTTTCTTATTCATATGCTTTGAATATTCGGTGCTAAAACTTTGCTTATGATCTCATGTATATGCGCATTTCTGTAACTGAACACATTGCAGTTTTAAGGCTTACATACACCTGGTGGGAAGAGATAGAACCAGGAAGGGATAGGGGAAAGATGGAAAAGGAAGAGGAAGAAGAGAAGGAGGAGGAGGAGGAAGAAGAGGGAGAGGGAGAGTAATAGGAGGATGTAGAGGAAGAGGAAGAGGAAGAGGAGGGGTATGAATGAATATGAGGATTCGGATGAAGAAAAGGAGGAGGAGTGGGGAGAAGGGAGAAAAAGGATAGGAGGAAAAAGAAAAGGAGGAAGGAAGGAGAGGGAGGAAAGAGAAAAGGAGTAGGAGTAGGAAGGAAGAAGAGGGAGAGGAGAAGGAAGGAAGAAGAGGGAGGAGATGAGGAAAAAGAAGAGGGAGAGGAGGAGTAGGAGGAAAAGAGAAGAGGAGGAGGAGGAGGAGGAGAAGGGTATGCAGGTGTCTGGCACGCGTTCACATGTTTTAACTCGAAGCTATAGTGTTTCTCACCTGATTGTTCTTCCCAGGATAGCTCGGCGTTCTCTCTCGTCGCGTCATAAAGTCTCCACATTTCTACCATTCGTGGCAAGAAATTGTAGGCTGGGTATTGTTTATTTTTCAGTGAGGGTTTGTGTTTTTTTTCTGTTTCTCGAATTCTCTTTCTCTTTCTCTTTCCCTTATTCTCTCTCTCTTTCTCGCTCTCGCTCTCTCTCGCTCTCTCTCTCCCTCTCTCCCTCTCTCTCTCTCTCTCACACACACACACGCACACACATACACACACACACACACACACACACACACACACACACACACACACACACACACACACACACACACACACACACACACACACACACACACACACACACACACAGACACACACACACACACACACAAGCAGACACACACACACACACACAAACAGACACACACACACACAAGCAGACACACACACACACACAAGCAGACACACACACACAAGCTCACACACACATACACACACAACACAAGCAGACACACACACACACACAAGCAGACACACACACACACACAGACACACACACACAAGCAGACACACACACACACACACACATACACACACACATATACACACACATACACACACATGTACACACACATACACACACACATATACACACACACACACACACACACAAGCTCACGTACACACACACATGCACACACAAGCAGACACACACACACACACGCGCAAGCAGACACACACGCACACACACACACACACACACACAAGCAGACACACACACACACACACAAGCAGACACACACACACACACACACACTCCCTCACACACACACACACTCCCTCACACTCCCTCACACTCCCTCACGCACACACACACATTCCCCACTTTGCCCCCTCCCACTCCCGCCCCCACTCTGCTCCGACTTGAACGCGACGAGGTGATGAAAGAACGTTCACATGACTCACATAACAAAGATGAGCCACGAAATCAGAAGTGTCTGCGACGCCTCACGCCTATTCTCAAGTGGCCTCGGATCGCCCGGTGATAAGATGCACGTTGATTCACGGCAAAAGTATCTTCTTGTTCTTCGGTCTCCTTATAAAGCGTTGGGTTTATTTTCGGCATCGAGGTGCGCTGTAGAAATGCCCCCCCCTCCCCCCCAGCCCCCCTGACCCCACTTCCCCCAAGAAGAAAGAAATGTATGTTGAATTATAAACGGTTGTATAAATCTCTTTCTTTTTCGCTTTTTTTTCGTGGCACTTCTTTTCTTCTTCTTTACAAGTGTAGAAAATCCTTGCAGTTAATTGTAATATCATTTTGCGAGATGTAACACAAGAACGACATTAACAGCAAGATGCTTAGATAGAAAACTCCTTTGGTGAAGATAGTATCATGATGCAGCAACTTCAGGTCGAATGTCCAGGCGGTGCAGATGTTCCTGACACAAAACCTCGAAGTCTTTCATTAAACTTACAGATACAAACGGCAGGGATTTTCAGCAGACACTCAGCTAATACCCTCTGCCTTCAGAAAGTCGCTGCAGCTCTGAATTGAAGACGAATTCGCGGCAGACATATGGCGGCCAATTAGCGTGCCGAGCGGGAAGCGATAGTCATTTGTTTGGGGCTGAGGATCCGAAAGCAAGGCGCGAGGATACAAGAAGCCCGCGATCTGTTCGGCGGATGTAGGTCATACCCGTTCAGTTAAGCAGAAGTTTAAGCAATGGCTAAGCATTAGTTTTAGCTTAACTTGTTTGTCGTTAATCTGCGTCGTTTGCATGTGTCAAGAACCGGCCAGATCAAGTGGTCTAAACAGATCACAGAAAATCCTCATGCTTTACGACGATGCTGAATTTTCTAGAACACATGCACGCACACATACCGAAAAGATTTCAGAAAATAAACTAAAACTAAAATCCAAAACTAAATAGCATTCTACAGCGAGCAGCTCACGTAATTACAGAACAACACGAGTCGAACCCTGAAGCCTCGAGTCCAGATCCGCCGCCATAATGACACAGCTGATGTGACTCTGATAGCCGCCCGCGCCGCCGCAATCGGAGATCGAACCTTTTCATTTCGCTCTGATGGGCGGGATTGACGCGTCCCCTGGAGGTTGGGCTTTTATTATGTTGGCTTTTGATGGCGACACATTTCCCTTTATTGGGTTGGCTTGTGTACAGGTGAAAGAGGGAAGGTGTTCGTGTTTGTGGTTATTTTTTTTACGTTCGTTTTTGTTAATATTGTTTTTTGTTTTTCTGTTTTTTTCAATTCGTGTATTGTCATTTTATGCATATTATCCCCTTTGCATGTATGTCTTTACTTACATTTATTTACTTTTAGTTTCTTATGATTTGCTTTTTTCACGAGGATATTTTACATCATCTGTTTCGTTTACATTTTGCACTTTTTTGTCTCTTATTTTCTTGGTATTTTATATATTCTGTTTTTCTCAACATCTTCAAGTCGAATTTCTTTTCGTCTTTCAAGACTTTTGTCTCCTCCGTCCTCCTTGGAAACGAGATTGACATTTATTGTAAAATCCTGATGTTTTGGCATTACTTGCAACATTTTTTAAAACGTTTTTCTCGTTTTATCCATTATTTGATGCGCAACAGCTTTCCAAATATAAAATTTCTTCCGAGGTGAATGCTCTGAAAGCACCTGTACCCCGACTGTACCCACACCTGTACCCACATCTCGCCAGTGGTTGCAAAATTTGAAGCCAGCACTTTCTCAGAAGTATTATGTGTGTATACGTATATGTGTGTTTTTATGTGTAAGTTTGTATTTCTGTGCCTGTGTGTGTGTGTTCATGATGGCAGCTGATAGAGAACTGGCGAAAGTCGGTGTTTGTGCAGGTGCGGGCGGCTCTGTGGCGTGGAGTTAGAGAGGAGTGATCTAAACCGCCGCGCCTAATGGGCGGATTGCAACACAACGGCGACGACAAGGCTCTTTCCGGGTGTCTGGGGGCGTGACCCATTCTTAAGGGCGTGCGGCGGCGGAGAACATGGCAAGGGGAGGGACGTACATACGGGGCTTTATGGCGGGTTTGTCGCTACGTCCGTTACCGAAGAGGAATTTCTGTTTTGTTTATCCTTTTTTGATATCATGGTTTGTGTCTTTAGGCGGCACGTGTTTTAATTATTTTTGTTTTCATTTTTTTTCTTTATGGCATCGATCTTTTTTTCCTCGTTTTCTTTCTTTCTCTCTTTATGGCGGCGATGAAAGTTTTCCGTTTTCTTTTTTCTCTTTCTTTATGGCGGCGGGAGATTTTTTCCGCTCCCGTTTTCTTTTTTTCGTTTTTTGTTTAATGGCGGGTAGATGGGGGGTGGGGGGTACTCAGGCACCATGTAGCACTACCGATTCTATCTCTTGTGCTCTCCTCGCGTCCTTGGTGTGATCTTTTTGCCGGTACTACACCTGAATTTACGGCTCAGAATTCTTTGTGAGCTCAAGGTATCGTGTGTGATAACTCGCTGAGCTTTGGCGAGCGAGATTCATTTGGAGAATTTGTATCTTCTTTCTTCGCGCACTCTCTCTCTTTTTGACTTTTATCGCTGTGCCGGCCTCATGAAATATGGCCGTTCTTTCCCTTGTTATTTTAAGGTAAGAAAAACGGCCCGCGATGCGTTACACTTGTCTCTATTTATACTTTATTCGGAGGAGATCAGGTGGCGGTTTTGCGTTCTTTTTTGGCGCCAAAAAGACTCCGGGTTGTCGGTTCCGCCACGATACGCCGGAAGTCGCTGTTTCGCGGAATGCATATTAATTCTGGAAGAACATGCGCTTCAACAATGAGGGAGATTTTATCTTTATTGGATGAGGCATGAGATGGAGAAAGGAAAATGTCCTGAAAGTCGGATTTTCTTTATTGTTCAGTTGGTTAAGCAGTCAGGGAGATTTTCTTTGAGTGATGCGTTAGATAAAGAAAGTGGGAAGTCCTGGAAAACCCGATTTTTTTCTTTTTTCTTTTCTTTTCAGTTGCTTAAGCAGTGAAGGAGACTTTTATTGAATAAGGTGTGAGATAAAGAAAGTAGAAAATCCTCCAAAATCGTTCTTTATTTTTTCCCAATTGGTTTCATGATTCCTGAAGGAAATCTCTCGTTGAAATAGCAGGCGCAGGGGAGCCGAACGCAGCGACCCTCGTACATGCAAAGAGCACGAGGGCCGAGGCATCCAGGTACGAGGAGGCGGGTCGTGGCACGCAGCGGCACTTGTGATGTCATGAGGCACTCACAGAGATCATCGTCACGACTGTGATAATGCCGCTTCGTCAACAGTGTCACACATCCGCAGTGCCACATCCCTTCGAGATATCAGCATAGCTGTTGCATGGCATTAGTCATATCCATTGCATGACTAATGCGATAACAACCAGGTTAGGTGCATGATACGACCTCAAGTTAAATCGGCCACGGCATGCCCAGCAGAAAGAAATAAAACGTACATTAAAAAAAACACACAGACACACACATACACAAGTAAATGATGAATAAATACAAATAGCACCACAGCTATACCCCGTGACCGCGCTCTCCCGATCCCATTTTCCCCACCAAGTCCCCAGCTTCAGAGTCCCCCCAGAGAGCGGCCATCCTGAAGGACCCATGAGCGCATGGCAACGCCAACTCGACCGCAGGTGTTGTCAGAGGAAGAATAATGGCAGAAAAAAAGCCGCATCTGTTCCTTGGCAATCGCGCGGCGTCAGAGTCAGCACCGGGGTCGTCCATCACGCAGCCATCACGCGGGTCGTACTTACAAGGAAGGAGACAGACGGGGAAAGATGCAAATTAAACACCACCTGTTCTTTTATCATCCGTTCGGGGGAGACGGAGCGAGGGTATATGTCGCGGGGGGGGGGGGGGGGGGGGGGGGCGTATCTGCGGACAAACTCGGGAGCTTTTCGAGATTAATCTTGGTGGATTTTTATTTTCTCTCTCTATGTTTTTTTCTCTTTTTCTCTCTCTCTCTTTCTTTATTTCTTTATTTATTTCTGATTCGTTTTTTTCCTCCTGTTTTTTTTTTTTTTTTGCTTAATTCTATTTTGGGGTTTATGCTGTTTTTTTTCTATTCCACTCTCTCCTTTTCCCTTTCTTTACCCTCTCCTCCCCCTCCTCCTCCTCCTCCCCTCCCCTCCCTTCCCTCTCCTCCTCCTCCTCCCTCTCCTCCTCCTCCTCCTCCTCCTCTTTCTCCTTCTCCTTCTCATCCTTCTTCTCACCTTCTATGCCGTCACTGTCCCTGGCCGACTCGCGCCCTCTCAGGAATGCATCGAATGCATCCCACCTCTCGCCTCTCCTCATTTTTCCTTCTCCTTTTCTCTCTTCTCCTCTTCGTGTTTTCCTCTTTCTTCTTCTCCTTTTCCTTTGTTGTCATATTTTTCGTCCGTTCTCCTCCTCCTTCTCCATCCTCATTTTCCTCCTCCTCCTTATCATTATCCCCCCCCTCCTTATCATCATCATCATCATCATTTCCTCCTCCTCCTCCTCCTTCCCCTCTTCCTCCTCCTCCTCCTTTCTCTTCCTACTCCTATTCATTCCTATTTCCTCCCCATCCTCCTTCCTCCCCTCCATCCTCCTTCTCCCCTTCCTCCCCATCCTCATCCTTCCTCCTCCCCATCCTCATCCTTCCTCCTCCCCATCCTCATCCCTCCTCCTCCCATCCTCATCCTTCCCCCCCCATCCTCCTTCCTCCTCCTCATCCTTCCTCCTCCCATCCTCATCCTTCCTCCTCCCATCCTCATCCTTCCTCCTCCCATCCTCATCCTTCCTCCTCCCATCCTCATCCTTCCTCCTCCCCATCCCCATCCTCACCCTTCCTCCTCCCCATCTTCATCCTTCCTCCCCATCCTCCTTTCTCCCCTTCCTCCCCATCCTCCTCCTCCCCCCATCCTCATCCTACCTCCCATCCTCAACCTTCCTCCTCCCCCATCCTCCTTCCTCCCCCCCATCCTCATCCTTCCTCCCCATCCTCATCCTTCCTCCTCCCCCCATCCTCATCCTTCCTCCCCCCCATCCTCCATCCTCCTTTGTCCCCTTCCTCCTTCCTCCTCCCCTCTCCCCATCCTCCTTCCTCCCCATCCTCATCCTTCCACCTCCCTATCCTCATCCTTCCTCCCCATCCTCCTTCCTCCCCCCCATCCTCATCCTTCCTCCCCATCCTCATCCTTCCTCCTCCCCATCCTCATCCTTCCTCCTCCCCATCCTCATCCTTCCCCCCATCCTCCTTCCTCCTCCCCATCCTCATCATCCCCCCCCCCCCCCATCCTCCTTCCTCCTCCCAGCGCCCCGTCATCATCTCGCGCAGTTGCATCACAAGGGCGTCGGGAATCCTGCAGGCGCGGGACCCCGACTGTCGCCCGCGCTCCTTGTAAGGCATCGTCGCAGGAGGAGGAGCCGCCGCCGCCTCGGAAATGCGTGGAGGGGGGTGGGTGCCTGGAGGGGGGTGGGTGCGTGGGCGTGGGTGGTGACTACGTGGGCGGGAGTGGTGATTTCGTGGAGGGGGGTGAGTGCCTGGAGGGGGGGTGGGTGTGTGGAGGGGAGTGGTGACTGCGTGGGCGGGGGTGACTGCGTGGGCGTGGATGGTGACTGCGTGGGCGGGATGAGTGCCTGGAGGGGGGTGGTGACTGCGTGGAGGGGGATGGGTACGTGGGCGTGGATGGTGACTGCGTGAAGGTGGGTGACTGCGTGGGCGTGAGTGGTGATAGAGGGAGGCGAGGGGAGGAGGGGAATGTTAGAGGAGGGCGAGAGAGGGGGGAGAGGTGGTGGTGGTCAAGGGTGGGGAGATGAGGGAAAGGAGGGGAAAATGAGGGACGGGAGAAAGGGAGAAGGAACGAGAGAGAAGAGAGAAGGGAAGAGGAATAGAAGACAGGGAAAGAAAGGGGGGGAATAAGGAATAGAGGGAGAAAGACGGAGTAGGAGAGGAAAGGCTGGGAAGAGAAAAAAGTGGGACGGAGGAAAGGGGAGAAAGAGAGACAAGAGGAAATAAGGAAAAGAATGGTCAGTTAAGGGAAGAAGGAAAGAGAAACAAAAAGGAAAGATAATTGTTAGCATTTCTATGAGTGAGTTTTGTCGCAACGTCTACTACTAAGAACTCGAATTGACTTTGATTTTGTTGTTTATTAAGTAAATAATAAGAGACAGAAGTCGGCGTCAAGTTCATTCAGTGTGTTACCATGGCTGTTTTTAATTTCAGTTGTGCTTGTATTCTTATCTAGTTCATATGAATTGGTCACCCACTTGTCTTGTGATAAAGATATATGTTTATGTCATAACTACGTCAGTTAAGTATATTTCCGTTTGGATATGTATGAGCAAGCGAGACAAAATACACACGGGTAAAATAGAGTAGTGTGTGTGTGTGTGTGCTGGCATGCATGTGTGTGTGTGTGTGCGTGTGTGTAGGTGCGTGCGTGCACCTAGCAACTAAGCTGACGTCTTGAATAATCGCTGTACTGTTGAACTGTTCATCCTAGTTAACAGTGTAAAGATGTACACTTTGTTGGCTTGAAACAAGGCGTACCTCTTTGTTACCAAACAAGAGGACTCACACTACAGGATGTTCACCTCATGGGTAGGTATTTGGCAACGATGCCTATTAGCTTTTCTTATCTGGTTCTGTGGCGTTGAGAGTACTATTTTGGTACTAATGAGAGCCGAGGTAGGAATCTTCATCGCATGCATACATTTGTATGTATAAATTCGCATGCTTCAATTTTCTCTGTTCCTTCTGCCTGTTATTCTCTCCCGTCCCTCTGCCCCCCTCGTTCGTTCCTCTTCGCAGTATTTTCATCCCTCTCATATTTGTCCTTCTCACCTATGTTTTCTCCCTTTTACTCCCCTCCCCTTCCCTCCCCTCCCCCATACTATGGGCTACGCGCCAACCCACGTAGAAAAACCGCCCGATGAATGAAAACGTGTCATTACCTCCAGTTACGTCAATCCTGTAAGACCTTAACCCTGTGTTTGTGCAGGTTTGGCAAGGGAAAAAGTCCTCGTTGACATTCGCTGATGTTTTCGCCTTCCAGATTCATGGGCCGCCGGGCAAGGGCCAAGCGGGGATATCGCGGCGTAGATTGTAACAGCGAAGGCCTAGACGTTGACCGTGTCTCTGTGGTACTCTAGGTATCTAGGACTTCGTAACAACTCCGGATGCGCGATGACCCTGTCACTTTGGTACCCCAGGTAACGCGACGTAGTTTGTGATAACTGCGACCAGACGTTGACCCTACTACTGTGGTACTCGCATCTCAGAGAAAGAAAATGCTGTGGCTGCGACAGTGGCAGATTTAAGACTTGCTCCGGCGGTGTTCAAGTGATATTTATTGCTAATTTGAGGTAAGAGAATCCCACTGGTTTCGAATAATTCCGAAGTCGTGGGAGAACGCGGACGTAAATTATCAGAGTGGA
Source organism: Penaeus vannamei (assembly GCF_042767895.1). Lineage (NCBI taxonomy): Eukaryota > Metazoa > Arthropoda > Malacostraca > Decapoda > Penaeidae > Penaeus > Penaeus vannamei. The sequence goes on from NC_091560.1 coordinate 36,496,150, forward strand.
GACGTGCGCGATTAAGCTGTGTTTCACCTATAAGACATTTAGTTCTAACGGTGTTGCAGCGTTGATCTTTCTCTCTATTCGAATACATTCTGCGTTATGAGGAAAAAATTGGGAGTCGAGGAAGAGTTTGAGGGTGAGGGGAAAGAGAAAGGGGTGAGGGGAAAAAGCAAGGGGTGAGGGGGAGAGGATGAGGGGAAAGAGCCAGGAGCGGGGGAGAAGGGGAGGGGAAAGAGCAAGGAGTGAGGGGGGAGGGGGAGGGGAAAGAGCAAGGAGTGAGGGGGAGGGGAGGGGAAAGAGCAAGGGGCGAAGGGGGAGAGGGCACGAGAAGACTGGCGAGGGGAACAGCTGCAAGGTGGGAGCTATATAACAAGTCCCGCGGTGCCACAGCTTCAGTACCGCGCCAGCAGCCGCGAGGGAAAGTGTTGTTGTAGTCGAGGTGTGTGTTCGTGACTGTGTTGTGAGGGGTATCACTCTTAACTTGCATTTGAGGGGAAATTTTACTTTTGAGAGATACGGGACTTCATTTCTTTGCTTGTGGGGAAGGGGTGTACGTATGAATAGTCTTTGCTTTTGACAAATACTCGCAAAATTCACATTTCTGTACAAAGACGAGACTTGTATTTTGCAAAATATCACCAAGAAACAATTCTTCATAACTCGCATTCATGTCTCGTCACAGCTGTATGTTAGAGTCGGATATATTAGTGCGTGTCGAGGAGTGTTTTCATTCGCCAACACGTCGAGAACATGATGCAAATTCCTTTTAATTTAAAAGATAAACACGGGATTGATGAGAAGTACACACGGGGCTCCGGTCGCCTTCCCACCCTCCCCCGCCGCCAAAACGCTTGGCTTTATCCGCGCCTTTTTTGCAACACGCTGCCATAAATATTATATTACTTACTCTCCGTTCTTGTTGGGAGCCTTTTTGTCTCGTGGTGCTTATTTATCTAACCGACCTCGCGATACGGTGTTCTCTGCCACGCCACGAGGATCCGGAGTGCAAAGCCTGTCGTGTTTTCCCTGGCTAATCATAAATTCTTGGGCTATTGTTTTCTCTCCTCTTCTCTCGTCTCTTCTTCTCTCCTCTCTCTCTCTCTCTCTCCCCTCTCTCTCTTCCCTCTCTCTCTTCTCTCTCTCTTCTCTCTCTCCTCTCTCTCTCTCTCCCCTCCTCTCCTCTCTCTCCTTCACTCTCCTCTCCTCTCCTC